>NC_062216.1:60980283-61285309 GCF_902686445.1 Sciurus carolinensis | reverse complement strand
TGAATAAAAATGCATTAGATTTATGAACATTGATCTTATATCCTGCTACTTTACTGAATTCACTTATGAGTTCTAAAAGTTTTCTGGTGGAATTTCCCGGTTCCTCGAAATATATAATCATGTCATCAGTAAATAGAGATAGTTTGAGTTCTTTTACTATTCATATCCCTTTAATTTCTTTGGTCTGTCTAATCGCTCTGGCTAGAGTTTCAATGTTGAATAAAAGTGGTGAAAGAGGGCATCCCTGGCTTGTTCCAGTTTTTAGGCAGAATGCTTTCAGTTTTTCACCATTTAAAATGATATTGACCATGGGCTTAGCATAGATTACCTTTACAATGTTAAGGAATGATCCCACTATCCCAATTTTTAGAGGTCACCTTTTAAAAATCTTTTTACAGACTGCATTTTGATTCTTTGTACACAAATCGGGTATATCATTTCAGTTCTCTGGTTGTTCATGATGTAGATTCATACCATTTGTGTAATCAAACATGTACGTAGGGTAATGATGTCTATCTCATTCCACCATTTTTCAGAGGTTACCTTTTTAGTGACTTTGCAGTATTTTATCTTCCTTAAGGGTATTTTAAAATGAAAGAAAATTTGAATTATTATGTTTTTCCACGATGAAATTATTTTTTTTAAAAGTCACCTTATAACAAATTCATCCACTAATTGATTATTAATTAAGTAATCTATAAACATGGTGAACATTTGTTCCATGTAAGTCTTTGTGTCAGTTACTTTTTAAGCAAAAAGAGGATAAAGTGATAGATACAGAGGCTGGAGGATACTTTTCCCCCTGACTTGTAAGTTAAACTAAAAGTCCAAGAAAGAGAAATATTAAGTAACACTAGATTATATATTAAGTATATTGACTTTGTGGAAAATAATGCAATCACATGAAATTTAGACAATCCTAGAAAATCTTGAAGATATGGTTATTGCATTTATCAAAAGAAATATTTTTCCTAGAGAAGTTGATGTATCCAATGATGAAATAAAATATACACAAAAAGATGTAGGTAGCCTACCCAGGCAACAATGCTGAACTTTAGCAGATTGAGTTTTAATTAAAGAATCATTAATGATGTTGTTTTTGAAAACTAATTTATCCAAATAAAAAACTTAAGTGCTTCTTCATCTTTTCTTTATTATAGTTATATCTCATTTACCACTTTCATGTTTCATGAAAGTAATATCTTGAGTGAACAAGAATGATTGATACATTAACTTCTTTCATTCTACACATACGTATTGTATTTACTACCAGCAGGACACTGAGCTAGGCACTGGTCAGGATGTTTTAGGTGCTGTGTTAGTCATATTTTCATCACTGGAACAAAAGGAAGAAATATTTGTTTTGGCTCGTGGTTTCAGAGGAGTTAGTTCATGGTCATCCAGTCACATTACTTTGGACCCAAGGTGAGGCTGAAGAACATCATGGAGGAAGGGTGTAGCAGAGGAAAGCTGCTCAGCTCATGACATCTGGGAAACCAAGAATGAGAGGAAGGCACTGGGAAAAAATATAGTCCCCAGGTGGGTGACCTCAAGGACTCACTATCCTCAATTAGGTTCCACCTCCTTCAGTTTCCATCACCTCCCAGTAGTCCACTTAAATTATAAATCCCTCAGTGGATTAAACCACTGATAAGATCAGAACCCTTATGATTCAATCACTTCCCCAAATCCTCACCACTGAACATTGTGGCATTGGGGAACAAGTTTTTGACATATGAGCCTTTGGGGGATATTCCAGATTCAAACCATAACAGATGCCCTTCACATGGATAATAATGCAGAAACTGAGAATGGATTTATACTTAGTACATGTAATTTCTGCTACATAGAAAAAAAAAGTGTGAATGAGAATCTGGAGAGGATTAGTGATCACAACAGAGCTAATATATTCCTTGAAGTGCAGTTGGAAGGCGTTTAGTGTCATCTAAGTCCTTAAAAGACCTTTATTTTATTTTTTCTGCTTTTCCCTTTTTAAGTCCTAGTATTAAATTGAAGCAATTTTATGTTTTGAGAAAGGAGTGAATAAAAGGTAGGAGACTCTTCAAGGTCAAACACTCCAATCCCCCATTCTCCACCACAATGACATGGTCTGTCAATTATTGAATGTATGCAAAGGTTTGCTTTGACTATAACTGTCATTGCACTGTCATTCAATGGTGCCCTAGGAAAACAATTTGGATACAGTAAGATTTTTTTTTTCCTGAAAAAGAAGGACTTGCAATCTTGCTAAATAATACAGTTTTCTTTGCCAATATTGATTTGTCAATAGATCCATGTCTCTGCTCCTCAGCATTCCCCAGGGAGAGTCTAAGTTATTTGTAAGAAGATAGAAGATATGGAGGGAGAAGAGTGCAGATAAAGAGCATCTGAAAGAAAAAACAATGGAACTTTGTTCTGTATAATGTCAGCAATTTCTATCCTTGGTGAGTTGAAGTGACCTAGATTTATTTATTCTTCTTCTAGTTGGTTATGATGGGGCAAGGAATGCAAATGCTTAGCTTGTTTTCTACATAAAGAGCAGTATAACTCAAAGTGGGTTAAGGTGGGTGGTTTAGGGTCAACATGTGGCAGGGCTGGTGGATGCTAAGTGGGCAGTCTGCCACAGAGAACAGCCACAGTGCTTAGTTAAACGTCACTGTGTTTCAGTACACAATTCACATTAGTGTAAGGACATGGGGCTACTAGGAACCGACTATCCTGCGACCAGTGAAGTGAGAGAAACTTCCTGTGCACAGGGTACTGAGTCATAGGGGTATGACCCTTCATGCATCAAAGATTGAAAAAGATGTAAAAATATGAATTGCAAAGATTTTGTAAGGCAAATTTAAACCTGGCTTCTGTTCTAGGCACTGACATTAATTTGAGCCTGGTCTAAGTCTCAGCCTTTCGTGTCTCTGGTGCATCAGGCTATAAAGCAGAGCTTTGGGACATATCACTCCATTTTACTATTACACTTGATTTTTTTTCTGGCATCAGCAAATCTCACTTAACGTCCTCTGCTCTCCAGAACACAGTTGTGCTGTTCTTTACTCTAGAGTAGCCACGGATTGAACCACTCGGGGTGTCCCATCCATAAGCCAACCAGTGACCTGTGGGAGGGAGGCTTTCAGATGGAGGAATCTTCCTAGAATGATAATTGCAAGTAGAGAAAATAAGTTTGACAATCTTTCAAGAATTTGTAAGTAATTTTTATATCATCCCTGATTTCTTCAGCTATCCATTTAATCTCCAGGTGTTAGAATAGCTTCTATTTTTTATTTTATCATTGATTTCTAATTTCATTTCATTATTATCTGATAGAATGCAAGGCATTATCTCTATTTTTTTTGTATTTCCCAAGAGTTGTTTTGTGGCCTAAGATATGGTCTATTTTAGAGAAGATCCATGTGCTGCTGAGAAGAAAGGAATCTGAGCTCTCTACAGGGAAGTTGTTAGTTCATGAAGGTTGGTAGAACTGATAATCTGGCAGTCATGGTTGATGTGGGTGTTTGCAACCAAAAGGACTTAATCTACATTAATACATGTAATTATATCATAAAGAAATGGTAAAAGTTTAAGGTAACGACTATGCTAATTATCTTGATTTGATCATTATACAATGCATACTGAATCAAAACATCATGTTTCCCACAAATACACATAATCATTATGTGTCAATAATAGTAAAAAGGGAAAAATAGGACAAATTTATTTGACTTCATATCTTTTGGTTCCTGCATTGGTCAGTGAAATTGTTTGCTCACTTTTCTTTTTCCCTTTATAGACATTTTCCTAGAATAGCATTTATCAACATTTAAAATTTTAAAACCTCATCATACTCTTAAAAAATTAAGGTTTCAAAAGACTTTTGTTTACAGAGGTTATGTCCATAAGTATTTACTATGTTAAAATTAAAATTAATAATTAAAAATATTTTCTCATTAATTTATTTAAAATAATAAAGCTGTTGTATGTTAATATAAATAATATTTTCTTTAGGTAAAATATTTATACTTTCAGAGGAAAAATTTTGCTTTGTTTTATATTTACAAATCTTTTTATTGTCTGAATTAGGAGACAACTGGTTTCTCATATATATATGTTGGCACATGTTCTTTTGATGGAAGTATATAAAGCAAATTCAGGTTATACAGGCTAAATCTTGGGAAAAAAGAGGATTTTTTTTTTGAGACTGAGTCTTGAATTTGTGGGGTTGTCTTGAATTTGTGGGCTTAAGTGATCCTTCTACCTTAGCCTCCCAAGTAGCTTGGCCTACAGACATTAGTCACTGTGCCTGGCTCAAAAAAGAGGATTTTAACAGACTTTTAGATAGGTATTTTCCTTTGATATCAAACCAATATTTGACAAGTTGTAGTTTATTAAAGATTAGTTAAAAAATAGATTCTAAACCCATATCAGTGAGCTTTATATGGAAACCCACTAGTCTGTATTATACTTGGACTGGATCTTTTATCTGTACATGACTTTGTAACATGTCTTAGTCATCTGGAAAATACTGGTTCACCAAGTGTGAAGATTTCCAAAACACTGATAAATTTTATCCAAAAATATGAAAAAGTCACATTCATTAGTATCAACATTGATCTTATCTAAAAAGTATCTTTAAGAAGTGATTAAACTCATCATGGACATGTTTTCCATAATACCAATTTTTGGTAGAAAGCTCAAATTTTTTCATTAGCAACAAAGACAGTTTTCCTCAAAGGGGAAGATTGATGCCATTCCTTTTTGAGAAAAGGTTTTGCAGAATACTCAAGTCTAAATCACAATTATTTGTCAGTCAGTCGTCCTGCCCCACCAGCCCAGTAAAACATGGTTTTCCAGGAAGAGGTAGCTAGCTCAGGTTGCAAATCAACTGCACAATGGTTTCCCTCAAGACAACCATGTTGTTACGTACATATGCAGCCCTAGTTCTCTGTGTACATCCAACTTTGTCACATAGAGTATTGAAGAGTGTGCTCAAAGATTGAGATTTAATGAGATTAAAATTATTGCTTCATCAAGAGCATTCCTAAGTGAAACTGTCATTTTGTTTTCCTACAAATGCATGTTGATAAAGGAAATGGCCACTATAGAACCGTTTGATGCTACTCAGGGCCTTGATTTTGTAAGCCCTTGTTAATTATATCAATTACTTTTGGACCCTCAATACTAGTACTAACACAATGAAAATGGAAAATAATGTTTTAGGATTATTTCAAGGCCCCCTGAAAGTGTTAATGAGGAGTCCCAGAGAGTTTTCCAGGAATCCTGGGGACTCTGTGAGCTACATTTTGAGAACTGCTACCCTAGAGGGTAAATGCAGTTTTTATAGCACGTTAGTTTTAAGTTTTTGTGTCTGGATCACATTTTAACTAGAGACTAGATAATATATAAGTGAAGGGATTAAAAAGAAAACACTGGCTTTTATTTTTTTTTTTATTTTTTATTTTCTTTTTGCGGTGCTGGGGATCAAACCCAGGGCTTTGTGCTTGCAAGGCGAACGCTCTTCCGACTGAGCTATCTCCCCAGCCCAAACACTGGCTTTTATAAAACACATTATTGAAAGATTAAAAGAGATACTGAGGCTAAATCAACTTCTTTAAATATTTCAGATTTTGATACTCCTTAACTCTCCTGTATAATTTTAAGTCAATATCAAGACAAGTGTTTCATAGCTAAGGAATAAGGCATCATCAATGTTGGAGAAAGATCATCTTTCAATGGGAGAAAGAGAATTGACTTCAAATACATACATTCAGGTTCACGCAGTTTATGTTTTGGGGGTTGGGGAGAAAAGAGCTGCAGAATTACAGAAAATGTGATTTGTGCTATAGAAGTTTTTCTAGAAATAGTAACTGGTTAAAATAAGTAGGTAAATAATTATAGTACAGTCAAGGAAAACATCCTTTAAATTCTAAGAGGTCTCAAAGCCTGAGAATAAACATAAAAAAAACTGTATGGGTAATTAAGATTTGGAGGAAAAGAAAGATTAACTTGATCTCATTAATTAGCACATGCTGGTTAAATTCACAAAGTTAACAAAAAAGGTGTTTATTTACTTATTTGGAGCAGGAGATTGAACCCAGGGCCTTGTGAATGCTAAGCATATGCTCTATCATTTCTCTGAGCTACACCCTCAGCTCAAGAAGCCTTTTAAATAACACATTATGAGGAAAGCCATTATGGCAGTGCTCTACACTTTTAGAGAAAAGTGTCAAATATGTGGGGAATGGTAGTACTCCATTTAAAAGAATGACTTATTTTAATGTATGTGATTGAATATAGACCAGAACTGATTATTTCTGTTTTTTAATAGAAAATCCTTGAAATGACATCTGTTTCATTAAAACAGTCAATTTATTTTTAGAATGTCACCCAAAACATAAAGTGTGACATTCATACAAAGTTATCTCTACCCTCTTCTGAAAATAGGAGTTATTTTTGAGGAAATCTTATTTCACAGTGATATTTTGTGTGAGAACACTATAGCCTATTTGTATACTTTACTCCATTAGAAAGTGCAATTTTCTAATATTTTTGCGTGCAAAGTACTTTGTATGTCATGTAAAATTTTCCCATTTTTCCCATTCAAAAGAATTGCCACAATTCATGACGACTTCAATATCTTATGGTTTTTTTCACACTATTATAGATAAAGGCACAGTCATTAAAAAGAATTATCTAGAATATACTCACAGACTTTTAAATGAAAAAATTAAGTTATACATATTTTCACTTTAAACTCATCTATACATATATTATCAGTCATGCATGAAATACAAATGTATATATACATTACAAAATGATCAGAGTGGTTATCTCTGAGAGTTGTTAAAGGTGGTGGTGATAGGATATGATCACTTTTTCCTCTTTTATTTTTGTGATATTTAAGTAACATTGCATTTTATTTATAGTAAAAAATTTGGAAAACCAAAAAGCTTAGAAAAGAAAATAAAAATCTTCATCAAGTTTGGAAGTTAAGACACACAAAAGTAACTAGAATTCAGGGTAGTAGAGTCCTATATGTATTGGTATTCTAGTGACATAATTTGACATCAGAAACTATTTCTAATTATTAGAGGAGAAATAATCTTCCTCACCATCAAATCATGGTGCCAGGTACATCTACTCTGAGATTATTTCTGAGAATCTCTGTCTTTGGTATAATGTCATCTTCATTGAGACAAGTAGGATGACAGGTAGGAGACAGGAATAACATGGGCTCTAAAAAATCTTCATCCACAGGAGTGTAGGAGAAGAAAGGGCCTCTAAGCATTGTTTGGCAAATGGTGTTAACAAAAGCTCCCACAGGAAAGTGGTGTGGCCTACTCTCAACTGAGGGCTGGTGGAGGCATAGTCAGGAAAGGACCCTGGAGACTCTAGTCCAGTCTGAGAGACTCTACGCGCTAGAGAAGCAGATTTCAGTTCTCTGGTCAAACTGTTGAAGGAAAAGGCATTAGCTCCTTAGTCAACTTCATTCATGACTGGGGTGACCATATATTTCAATTTCCCTAGGAGAGTCCCAGTTTTCCCTTCTTTGTGTGGTGTAGTTTTTCTTTTCTTTTTTCTTTTATTGGTCCTGGATATAGAACCTAGGGACCTTCTACCACTGAGCTACCCCTCCAGACATTTTTTTTTTTTTTTTAATTTTGAGACAGGGTCTTGCTAAGCTGCTTACAGCTTTGCTAAGTTGCTGAGGCTGGCCTTGCACTTGTGATCCTCTTGCCTCAGCCTCCCGAGTTGCTGGAATTACAGGCGTGTGCCACCACCCCAGTATGTAATTCTTCTTAATAGTTCCTCCTTTATTTTCACAGGTATCCTGAAAGATAATTTATATAGTATTCTTCTTAAGGCTGAACTGTAAACTTCATCACAAATGTGGCAGAATGTTGTTGAGTTGGAAAACAGTCATTCCCAACCATTTTGTCTTTTATCATCCTCAATTATGAAGGCTGGGAAAGTGAAAGAAATATTCACGTTTGTAGCCTCCCTTGCAGCTAGGATTGGCCATGCTATGTGATTTTTGGCTAAACGAGAATTTTCTGGCAAACTTTATAAATACACTAGCACTGAATTCCTGTTGGAATAAAAACCTGATATCTGGAGTTGCAAAAGTCATCATGAGACTCTAAGTGAAAGGCCAATACAGCTCAGAGACTCAAACCCCCCAAATATGGAACTGCTGAAACCAATCTGAGACCAATTACAACTCTACATGTTTAAGATTCTTTTAGGTCAAGAAGCTAAAATCATTCCCAGTTTACATGCGGGGCTATTTTCCTTCCTTACTCTCGATTACTCAGTTGTCTTGGGCCTGGGTATCAACTTCTCTTTTTGGCATGCAACTTAAGGCCCTTTGGTGACATGAAGTCACTCCTCTTGCTAGCTCTCACTCACAGGTACTATAAACAAAGACCAAAACACATAGTGCTTGACGGAGCAAAGAGGAGTGGAGTGAGAATGAGGGGAACTAAAGGGAAGCAGCACGTTTGCCTTCTTTAGGTAGTTCTAATTTTAGAGACGCAACATTTGTTTTCCAAGAACTCTAAGGACTGTGCATTTGGCAAGGACTCTTCATTTTTCATTTCCTCACTAATGTCTTAAGGGAGGAAAAGATAAATCTGAGTGTCATTAGGATACATATGGAGCTGAGGACCACAGTTACTAATTAAGTCCTTTCCAAAGACCTATTTGGATGCTTTAGCACAAGAGAAAAAAGAGACTGCTCAGTGATGTCTTTATTTTCTAGGACTCAAAAGACCCCAGATAATCTTGCATTAACAAGAATAGTATGAGAGGGCAAAGATACTTCTACAGTCCCCCCTTGATGCTGACTAAATGGTAGCTTCCTACTTCTCTGATAATTACTGCTTTAAGGGGATAGGTATTTTATTATAGTGCCACTGAGGAAGCAGGATTCCAATCAAAGCAAGCCCTGAAGCAATTTAAGTGTTGCAAAGTAACCCCAAATAGAATTCTCTTGAACCTTGCCAGAAATAGGAATGTCATTTTCTTGAAACTTAAAGGGAGTGAAAAGTAATTTGGGAAACAGACAGTACTTTGAAAGGTTCTCCTTTGCCTTCCCAAGGTTCATATTTGCATTAAGCCCAACAGTGTGGCAATTAAAAGAAATCTATTTTATTCTGTTTCCCCAAAGGGTTCCCTTCCTCTTTTGCTAGGTCCGTTTTTTAATCCACATTGAGAACTTGAAAGGGAATTATCAGAGCTTTTCCAGACTCTGGTCCTGTTCACGCAATGTTACTTGTCAAGATGACTCTAGAATTCATCTAGGAGGGCAAATAGGAGTGCCTTTCATTTCACATTCAGACAGCTAGATTCTGGTCTTGATGACTGTTAGGCCAGAAAAACAGACAGAATTTGCATTCTCATTAACTCTTCTTTATTTTCTTTTTAACTGGAAAGCTAGATGGACACTAACAGAAATAGTCTTGTATTTTTTGTGGCGAGAGTAATTTAGATATGGAGATTATTTTGCTACAGAAAGGAGATCAGATCAGCAAATAGCCTATTTTTCCATGAAATTGACTCTAAAGAATGGATATTAAATACCTGAAAGCTTTTCAGATTTGGTCATGGAAGATGCAGCTCATTTAGTCCAAACTTCCTCTCAACCCATCTTTGACAAAGCTAAATTTTCTTTTCAGGAAAAGAATTTTCTGAGCTGATTTACAGACCTAAGCAACACATTCCTATGAGACTATGTTTTTCTACTTGGTTAAAATAGAATAAAACATTTACAGTTTTGGATGTTCTCTGATGGTGGTAGAATTACTCTGCATACATTGTAGACTGCTAGCCCATGAAGGTTGAAAATGAAATGTACTTGGCAATATCTGACCAAATACCAGAATAGAACAGGCCAACCATGAGGATAAAATCAGGTCTTGTTTTAGCAGCAGGTTCAATTGAGACAAGGAAGAAAATTATTCTAGTTTTGCTCCAGGATAAAAGCAAACATTTGTTTTATTGAATTTTGCAGAGTGAAAGGTGGTGTTCCACAATTTTCCCAGTTTCTACAGCCAATTTCTAATTTTAGCTGCATATCTATAAAATCTCTGATCATTGTAAAGTGATTATTCTCTGTATTGCAGATGGAGTTCTATTAGGTTATCATTATGACTTAAATAAACAATGGTACAATTTCTCAATAAAAAGAACTCATTTGGTAAAATTTCCAAGACAGTATATTCTTGCTCTCTGAGGACTTGAAAATTCTTCACCAATTTGTTTATATTAGATCTTACTTTCATGATTGTGAGGCATATTCATCAAACTGTAGTTACAGAGACAAGCAGTATAAGTTGAAATAGAAGCTAAATTACTTTTAATTGTAACTACCTCTACCTGTTCTAGGAACTAATCTCCCCAATACTTGCCTTTTATTTAGGCCCTGCCCTCTGAATTCCTAAAGGAAATTAGGACTAGGCAGAAAGCTGAATTGAGTTGCTTAATGATAATGAAATGTAAGATACACTGACATATGGTGAAGGAAGAGTTAAAAGGTTCAGAATTGTGGGAAAATGATAGCGGGAATGTTACTTAAGGTCCGAAAACCCAACCGCTGCCAGTGTTCTGCAGGAGAGTTCAAAATGCACACAGTTTAACCAAGTAATAAGGAATGTGTTGCTGGGAAGGGCCCTGGAGTCACAGGAAAGCCAGAAGCTCTGTAGATCAGTAGGAGATTCAGGGCTCCTAATAGCAATAGGATTGATAAAAATCTGAAATATTAGAGTCCAGGTGGCAGTTTAACCATCAGAAGAAACATGTAAACAATTATTACTAATAAATGATAAAATTAGAGTGGCCCTTGGGATCTCAGTCTGCAGAGATCTATGGCAATACTGCATAGGATACCATTTTCTAGAGGCAAGATAGGCAGGCAGCCAATATGAAAACTACTTAATTTACACAATCAAAGTAAAACAAGGATGCACGATCAGAAGCTGAGGATAATCGCCCAGTAAAAGTCATGATCCGTTGCTTTCCCTTTCTTTGTGCTCCTGACCTGTGATCCAAGACCACATGCTGGACGCCCACCATGGGCAGGTCTCTGGCAAGTTCTGTGGGTGCCCCAGTCTGAGATGGTCCCCATAGGCAAATTACTAGGAAGTCCCACTTTTTCCTCAATGGATTACATTGAGTTTAATTGTATCTTCTCACAGGCAACTTCCTAGCAAGTGTCACTGGGGAACCTCAGAGAAACATTCCTGGCTTGCCAGTCCGGGCCTGAATCACCTTGGTGAACTCTCTGCCCTGTCCAGTGGACTACAGCCATGATGAGTCCAGTGTGATCTGAATCTGCCTTGGGTGTGTGTTGGATGTATTACTTTCCCAATTCACTTATCTAGTATTAAAGTACTTCTAATAAAAGTGTTTTTTTTTTAACCAACCTTATTAAAACTCTTCTTCAGTACCAAGTTGTTGATTAGCTTGCAGATACTACCAGTATCATAATTAGATTAAGCTTTGACAACCCAGTGCTGCACCTGGCTAGGCTCACCTTGATGTGTGCCCAGACTTTCCTATATTACATGAGCAGAATAAACTCATGTCCACTTTATGTTTGGGCTCACTTCCAACTCTTTCTGGGACATTGCCTTGATATCAGTCCTCAAGTTTACATATGAGCATTTGATATTTAAAGATTATTCCAAAACAATTATTGTCAGTTGATTATCCTGATAGCCCTCAAACTGATTCTAATAGCAAAGAGAAAGAAGCAGGAGGAAGGAAAAAAATTACAATCTTCATGAGTCAATAGGGCAATTTCATGAATTTATTAACACATCCTTCGAGCATCACTATCAAAATAGAAAGAGAAAGCAAATACCACCATGTCATCTGGTGCCCTGGTACATGAGCACCCTCCTCAATCTCCACACCTGCCAAACTGAACAAAACCATCATCACACATACCCTCAACTGGACCCAGACTTCAGGCAGAAAAGAGAAACAGTGAATACTGGAGAACCTTCTCAAAATCTTAAGATGAATGAAACTTACACACAGCAGCAACAGAGTGGGGATCTAAATTCACATTTCAAATGTGTTTACTTGTACATCGATAATTTGGATTTATTTCCCAGGAAGCTCTCACCCACTGCCATTTCCTTATCACTCCTTACGCACACATGCATGCACACACACCATTTACATCACATGTTATTGATTACTTGGGGGCATTTCAGCATTTCTTTGAGTTTTATTTGGTTTGGATTTTTCAGAGATATTTTTAACCAATGAAGAATTTGGGTTACATGTGGGAAAATGAAGGATAAAGATATTGCTGGCTTAAGGCTGTCATGCAAAGAGATGGGGCACATTCCTTGTCAGGATATGGTTGTAGGCTAGTTTTGTCCATGAACTCTTTATTGTGATTTGTGTAGACTGCTGAAACTTTGGTCACACTGAATATGTCATGTTTGGGGTTTATTTTTGCTAGTGAAAGATAGAAAATGTTTTATTTTTACACACCAAAAATAATTTTTGTTTTGAACAAGGCAAGATAGCATACTTTGCCAACCCTGTCTAAGTAGAAAAGAACTCAATTACCTTTGGGGTGTACTGAAGTAAAATTATAAAGTCTGACCCTTATGGAAGCATCTTTTAATGGTTTATTGTTTTGTTCTACCTAGAACATATGTGAGGCAACATTTATCTTTGTATAAGCTTTTTCAAATTCTCTTTCACTGATTTCTGGTGGACTAATGATTTATTTTTCTTTCTGGTAGGAAGGAATTGCCTGATAAATGAAAGTTTCAAAAATATCAGTGTTAAGTTAAGATTGATATTTAAATAAGGAAAGTGAAACTGATATCAAGTTGTACTTGTGATTCCTTATAAAATTCTTTCAATAATTTTGACATAAATAGTAGCTTTTTTTTTGAGTACTTTGTGGTAGGTACTTTGTTAAACACTTAAGCATATCATTTCTCTTTTTTTTCATGTGCCTTATAAAATGACTACTCCATTTTACAGACAAGGCATTCAAGTCTAAGAAAGGTTAATAAAATCAGTTGATGTCACATTATAGTAAGTGACTGAGCTCAGATTTAAACCTAGATCTGTCTGACGTCAAAGACCACGCTCTTTCCGATACATGATGTTGCTTCTTAAGTCACTAAGTTATAAATTTCATTATGAGTTTGTGAGTCATCATATCAATGACAAAAGTGACAGATTCTGTAAATCTGTTTCCTTTTCCTCCTAAGTCATGGCCAGACTACATTTCTAAGCCTTGGCAGCAGTTATTTATGACTGGGTAACAGAGTTCTGGCTGATAGTCTGATAGTTGATAAGAGAGACATTGTATTTGTAATTTTCATTCTTTATTCATATACTTTTGCATGATTCTTTGTTTCTTCTTTCCCATATTCCAGGGAATGACAATCCCCAGGACAATTTTAGAGCCACATAAGCCCTGTGTAGAAGATGGTAGAGCCTTTGTCATCTGGACCCTGAATGATTACATGGATTAGAATTCTCTCTTGGCAATAAATGGAGTGACAAATAAACCTTGTATGCTGATTTTTGGAATTTATAGTGGTGAACAGTATCTTAGTCTGTTTTCTGTTACTATAACAAAATTCTTAAGACAAGGTAATTTATAAACTATAGAAGCTTATTTGGCTTAGGATTCTAGAGGCTGGGAATTCCAAGAGTGTAATACCAGCATCTGCTCAGTATCTGTGAAGCCTTCCTGGTGAATCATAACAGAGTGGAGGGCATCACATAGTGAGAAAGAGCAAGTGTGCTAGTTCAGGACTCTTCCTGTTTTCATAAAGTCACTAATGCCATCATAGGACTCCACCTTCATGACGTTATTTAATCCTAATTGCCTCCTGAAGGCCCTGTCTCCAAGTACCATTAACCTATGAATGGGGGGATTAAATTTCCAACACGTGAACTTTTAGAGAACACATTCAAATCATAGCCAGCAACTAATGTTGATTTTGAGGTGTTAATTCCTATATTATTCAAGTGGTGTCCTATTGTAATGAAAACTTAAAACATTTGACATTGACTTAGCTGCTGGGTGGTGAGAAAAATTTATTACAGATAGAAAAACTGGAATTCTGTCTTTTTCAGTGACAATATTTTTGGTAAAATCATCATCCTGAGAAAACTTAAGTCAATCTTGTGCTTATTAAGCCTGTAACTCCCAGGTGCAAGGTTGAAAAGCAGTATGTTAGGAGTGTATATTTGCTGTTACTGATTATCATTAGCAAGATATTTTAAGAAAGAGGTGAGCTCAGGAAAGAATCAGCTGAGTTGGAAGGAGAGACTGAAAGGAATGGACAAAGTCCAGTGATCAAAGACTTCAGGGGACTGGAAAAATTTTACTCTGCTAGACCCCAAAACAGTAGGGGAGAAGACAACTGTTTGGAGTGACAAAGATCCATTAAAATTCAGCCTTAGGTTAAAAATTATTTCAATAACAGCTATCATTTGCATATCTAAAAACTCACTAACGTGCTATGCTAAATTTAACTAAATTGACTATTAGCCCTCAGTTACCTTTAATGTTATAAAGAACTGCCAGAAGCTATGAAATTTGAATTTTTATGGAAACATGTCCTGTATCAAGTTCCTAGGCAGAGTCCTCAGTCTAACTAGAGCAAACCACAGTAGTGGTGGGGGTGGCAATAGTAATGATTTTTTTTCCACTCTGTTAACCAAAAACAAACAAGATAAAAAACAGACAAAAACAAAACACGAGTTAATTACCTAGTTAGTGAGCACCTACTTGAAGTACGGTAATCAGTGTATGTGTCAATTATAGGAAGATTCAGTTCAGCTGTGAAAAACAAGAGCTTAAAATACAAAAAAAAAAAGTTAAAAACTTCCAGAAGAGAGAGAAAATATTATAGGATTTCTGAAGAGACTCAAGTAACTGCCAGATAGAATGTTTATAGAAGACTATGGAAGACTTCATAACCAGCAGAACTTTTGACTTGGGACTTTTATGTGTGTAGGCAGAGATGAGTGAGAAGTTATCCCAATCAAAATGGAGTCATTTGTGTCAAACCACAACAACAAAGGAAATAAATCCAAGAGGTTATGAGGGAAGGGTTCTCCTGCATGATTACCTGATAGTAACTATTACAAAAGACTCTGTCAGAACAACGAGATTGTACAGAGCCACCACAACCTTATACAAGAAGTACTTCTACAAGAACATCTGCCTAGCAACACTCTTCAACCTTGGCCTGATGCCACTCTTATTCATCATGTGGTCAAAGATTTTTATTTCAAAATATCTGATGTAATCCTTCTCAGTTTTGTCTTTAGAAACTACCCTTTCCCTCAACCTCCTTGAATACATCTACAGTTGACTAGGGCATGCATAGTCCCATTGCAATATTCTGCTGTTACCAAATAAATACCATTATTCTTTGGAGAATCACTCTCTCTGATGGTTTTATTTAGTTTGAAAATATTAGGGGGAATAGTAAGGCAGAGTTAGAGCTTCCATGTGGGAAATTATCCTCCTGGGTTCACAGGTATTTAGGTGAATAGGATTTAAAAAATCAGTCAAACACTTGAGGGTCCTGGATTTGATGGTAAGAATATAATAATTAGACATTAATGTGAATACTTCCAAATGTTATCAGCAGCACAGGCATATGGTTGGACTTAGGGAAGCAGGATGTAACATCATTTGAAGAGAAAATAAAATGGAAATAGAGGAACTTTTTTTCAGATCAGCATAATAATCTTGCAGGGAGAAAGCAAAAGAGAAACAGGTGCATTGCAGCAGAAATTTAGTAGGATCAGGGAAATGCCCCAATATGGAAGGCAGAGGATTGGTTCAAGATGTAGACAAAAGAATGTACAAGCCTTGATTTCTTGGTATGTGCATAGTTGTGGAAATGGAAGAATGCATTGTATTTAATAAGAATTTTGTGAATTCCCAAATCCTTAGCTAGTCATTACCTTTGTCAGATTAAAGAAAGAAATGTATAAACTATTTACAATCTCTTGCAGACAAGAGGTACTATAAATAAGGAGCCTGTAGAGCAAGCATCTTATGAGATTAAGCTTATTTTGCTGCTCATCTTAAAGTCTCCAAGTTTAAATAGTTAAGAAGAATCAGTCTACTTATAGGTGGTTATTATGGGCTGTAGGTGACAGAAAAGGGAATAAGAAAGTATAGATTATATTCTAGTACTACCCTAAAGAAAAAGAAGTTGCATACACTGATTTCCTTCTCATTTTACTGATAAGAACATTGGTCACATTATAAATTAATTTAGAAAAATGTTCTCTGTAGATAGTAGCATGCTGGGAAAATGTAATTTTCCCCCCAAATATATTTAGTGTGTGGTTGGGTGAATCTGTAGATGTGGAACCTGCAAATGTTAAGATCTGACTGTACTGATTTCCAATTTAACTTTATTTTATTCACAGAATACACTTCATGATTCTGATTCTTTTAAATTTATTGAAAATTGCTTTCATAATTCAATGTGGTCTATAATGACAAATGTACCATCTACACTTGAAAAATGTGCAGTATACAATTACTGGAGGTAGTGTTTTATAATCATCAGTTATATTATGGTGGTTGATTGTTGTTCAGATATGTACATCTTTAATTTTTTTTCTAGTTCTTGTATTAATTGTTGAGAGAGGGTTGTCAAAGTCGACTACTAGATTTTGGAATTTTTATTTCTTCCTTTAATTCTTCCAATTTTTGCCTTATATTATTTAGACACACTATTATTAGGTGAATATGCATTGATAATTATTATGTGTTCCTAGTAAAGTCTATCTTCTATTGTTATGAAATGTTTACATATCTGGAAATAATCTTTGTCTTAAAATCTATTTTACATGAAAATTGCAGTTCCAATTTTCTTATGCAACTATTGTTTTAGTATTTAAAAAATGAACTTATGCTCATCTGAGCTATTTCTTAATATTTCAGGAGTGTGTCTGGGAGGCAGCTGATGCTAAGGTTTTGATTTTTCACTTACTTTATGAATCTCTTATCAGTCTTTTATTTGGGAGTGTTTACACCATTGATACTAAAAACTATCATTTTAAAAATCAAGTTTATCATTTTATTTTTGGTGTTCCCTTTCCTTTCAGTCTGTTATTTATTTCCTTTCAACCTTTCAGTTTGCTCTCTTCCTCTCCCAATTCTCCTCCTTCTCTCTCTGTATTATTTTAATAATTTTTAGTATTATACTTTTAATTCATACATTGGTTTTTCGTCTGGATGTTTTGGATTATTTTTAGTGGACTTTCTAGAGTTAGGTTAAAATTTGCAGATGATTCAAATCTCAGTTCAGTTTTTTAAGCTTTTGGTATACTAGTTTAGATCTGCCCTGTGTGTGTAGCTCAGGATTTAGGCTAAGACTTTTGTGAGGGCATACTTGAAATTAGGAGATCTTGTACTCTGGCTCTCCTCTTCACATTCCACTCTCTGTTACCTGTTTTTTCCCCCTGGTTCCTTTAGCCAGAAAGGCAAAGATTGTCTTATTCTTAGAATGTTAACCACCCATATCACTGACACCATTGCCACAGTACCTCTATGCAACATGATCTCACTTCTCTGCGTGAAGTCATGAGAAAAGAATAAAAGAAGGGAAAGTCACTCACATTAGAGTTACTTCCTGAGGTTTTGATTTTTCTCCACAACTCATTTACTTTTGTTTATTATTTTAGATCTTCTGGAATTGTTTGTTTTTTGCTTCAGAATTTTTGCTTATACTCATCAGAAGTGTTGGTTGGTAGTAATCTTTTGCTACCATAATGGATCTGGAATTGCTCATTTATATTGAATATAGGATCTCATGTGACTACTGCATCACAGACACTCTCAGGTATTCCAAACTAATAAATCATTAATTTTATAATAGATTTTTTGAGATATAATTTACATACCACGTAATACACCCATAAAGAGTGTATGCAGGTTCTTTTTAAACAAATTCACAGGATTGTGCAAACTTCACTACAGTCAACTTTAGAAGATTTAACTACCCCTGCATAAAACCTTCAAAAATCAATTTTGTTTTTGAAGGAGACTTGTGCTAGATAATGATTCTTGGAGGAGGCGGAGCAAGAAGACTGAGTAAGATCTCTAGCAATCATCTTCCCAGCCACACCAAGTTGGATAGTTACCCGCTCAACAAACTACCTTCACAAGTGCTAAAAAAAAATCAGATGAGAGATTATGGTGCCTATTTTTATTATCACAAAAATGGAAAGACACACTGAAGAAGGCAGGAAGGATAGAATTACTGCATTACCTCTCTCCCAACTTCAAGCTGTCCGGTGCTAAGAGAGATGCCTCACACTAGGGGGACAGATTAAGTCCAGACTTTAGACTTGAAACCTAGTACCAGGCCCACCACAGTGAAACTCAGTGTTAACAAAAGCCCCACAAATGCTAATTCTAGGACAATACCCATGAATTTAGCCAGTGAAACTGCAATAGGCTCTCTCCCTCTCCCATTCCTCCTCAAACTTCCATCTGCAGTGTGGGGAGCAAGGGTATGGGAGCTAGCAAAGAGGTTTATCTTGGAGCTCAGTGCCAGGCATGCTACATTGAGACCCAACACAGGTAGAAACAGGCAGAGCTCACAGATGGAGCCTTTAAATT
The DNA here is from genome assembly GCF_902686445.1 of Sciurus carolinensis. Taxonomy (NCBI): domain Eukaryota; kingdom Metazoa; phylum Chordata; class Mammalia; order Rodentia; family Sciuridae; genus Sciurus; species Sciurus carolinensis. The sequence continues at coordinate 61,266,672 of NC_062216.1, read as the reverse complement.
GTCCTAGGCATCAGATAGAGACCTATATGCCAGTGGGACAGACTGGAGTTTCAGCTGTATCACTTCCATCCTTGGAATGCCTAGGGTATACCCATCCTCCTCGCAAGACTGTGCAGGTCCCTGAAATTGTGACAGACAGGGCTTACACAGTTTAGGTCTGTCACAGTTTACCTTCAACCTTTGTGGCTAAGGGACTGTCTCTATCCCTCATTCACCAACTTTGGATAGCTATTGTGTTAATGATGGCTTTTCATCACTGTTACTAGAATGCTAATAAGAACAACTTAGAGGAGGAAAAATTCAATATTGGGCTCATGGTTTCAGAGGTCTCAGTTCATGGTCAGCTGACTACATTGCTATGGACCTGAGGCAAGCATTACAGCAGAAGAGTGGGGGAAAGTTGGTCAGTTCATGACACCCAGAAAGCAGAGAGAGAAAGGAGAGGAACCAGGAACAAGATATATAATCCACAAGGGCATGCCCCATTGACCTACTTTTCATTCATGTCCCACCTACCTACAGTTACCACCCAGCAATCCATTCAAATTGTTAATATAGCAAATGAATAGTCCACTGATTAGATTATAGTTCTCATAATCTACTAATTTCATCTCTGAACATTCTTGCATTGTATATCATATGAACTTCTTGGGGGACACCTCATATCCAAACTACAACAACTTTCACCAGGCCAATGATCACAGATTGGCACAGATGGGCCTTGGCACTAGATGGGAGATCTGTGCACCAGTAGTACAGATTCATGTTTTGGCCATCCTATATCACTACCACCTGGGGTATGTACCCTTGGTGAACCCAAGTCTATGAAGGTCCTTGTGAGTATAAGATTTAGGCATGAGGAAGCCTAGCATCAGCCTCAGTGGTGAAGGGGTGGCTTTCACCAACACCACCCTAACTTTGGGCAGTATAGCATGGTGCAAGACCCCATTCACTTGGGTAGGACAGGGTAGTAAACACAAGATTCTTGTGGAGGTTTTGCTTCTGAGTGCTTTGAATATGTTATCCCATTATATCTAGCCTCCTTTGTTTCTCATGATAAATTAACTGTTAATCTTTTGATAATTGCCTTGTCTTTTTTTATATTTATTTTTTTATTGTAAACAAATTAGATACATGTTGTTTCTCTGTTTGTACATAGAGTAAAGGCATACCATTTGTGTAATCATAAATTTACATAGGATAATGTTGGTTGATTCATTCTGTTATTTTTTCCCTTCTCCCACCCCTCCCATCCCTCTTTTCCCTCTATACAGTCCTTCCTTCCCCCATTCTTGCCCCCCTCCCTAACCCTAACTCTAACCCTAAAACTAACCCCTCCCACGCCCCATTATGTATCATCATCCACTTATCAGCGATATCATTCTTCCTTTGTTTTTTTGAGATTGGCTTATCTCACTTAACATGATATTCTCCAATTTCATCCATTTGCCTGCAAATGCCATAATTTTATCATTCTTTATGGCTGAGTAATATTCCATTGTATATATATACCACAGTTTCTTTATCCATTCATCAACTGAAGGGTATCTAGGTTGGTTCCACAATCTGGCTATGGTGAATTGAGCAGCAATGAACATTGATGTGGCTGTATCTCTGTAGTATGCTGATTTTAAGTCCTTTGGGTATAGGCCAAGGAGTGGGATAGCTGGGTCAAATGGTAGTTCCATTCCAAGTTTTCTAAGGAATCTCCATACTGCTTTCCAGAGTGGCTGCACTAATTTGCAACCTCACCAGCAATGTATGAGTGTACCTTTTTCCCCACATCCTCGCCAACACCTGTTGTTGCTTGTATTCTTGATAATCACCATTCTAATTGGGGTGAGATGGAATCTTAGGGTGGTTTTGATTTGCATTTCTCTTATTCCTAGAGATGTTGAACATTTTTCCATATGTTTGTTGATTGCTTGTAGGTCTTCTTCTGTGAGGTATCTGTTCATTTCCTTAGCCCATTTGTCGATTGGGTTATTTGTAGTCTTGGTGTTGAGTTTTTTGAGTTCTTTATAGATTCTGGAGATTAGTGCTCTATCTGAAGTATGATTGGCAAAGATTTTCTCCCACTCTGTAGGCTCTTTCTTCGCATTGCTGATAGTTTCCTTTGCTGAGAGAAAGCTTTTTAGTTTGAATCTATCCCAGTTGTTGATTCTTAATTGCCTTGTCTTTTATGAGTAATTTTTCTCTTGCTTCTTTCAAAATATTCTTTGTCATTTTCTTTCTTTCCTTCCTTCTTTCCTTCCTTCCTTCCTTCCTTCCTTTTTTTCCTTCCTTCCTTCCCTCCCTCTCTCTCTCTCTCTCTCTCTCTCTCTCTCTCTCTCTTGCTCTCTCTTTCTTTCTTATTGTGATTGTGGTATTTGGATTTTGTTGATCTTCTTGGAGATATATAGACTGATGTGTTTTATAAGATTTAGAAAGTTTTCAACCATTATTTTTTCTAATATTTTATCTTCCTTTCTCTGCCTCCACTTTTCCCATTTTTCTTATATTGGTGTGCTTAATGGTGCTTCATGTTCTTCTGTGACTCTGTTAATTTTTGTCCTTATTTTTTCTCTTTTCTTTGGATTCATTATCTCTGTGGAGCTACCTTCCAGTTTGCTGATTCTTATGCCAGTTCAAATCTGTTAAGCCTCTCTAGGATTTTTTTTTCATGTAAATTACTGTATCTTCCAATTCAGGATATCCATTTAGTTATTTTCCAAAATAATTTCTACCTCTTTATTGATATTCGATGGTACAGATTACAATATTTTGTTAAGTACAGTGTCCTTTAGTTCTTTGAACATGCTTATAAAGGCTGCTTTAAAATCCTTTAAAAATCTGCTGTCTGGGATCCTCATAGGAAATTTTTTCCTATTTGTGAGCCATACTTTCTGTTTCTTTGCATATCTTCATTGAATGTTTTTGTAGAAAACTGGACATTTTAAATAACATGATGTTCTAACTCTGGATATTGATTTCATTCATGTAAAGTTTATGGACTTTACACTTATTTGCTCTTTTGTTTTGTGTCTTGCATATATGTTTTTGGTTCCATCTATTTCCCATGAAATGTGTTCTTTCCCATTGGCTCAATCCAAATGGAAGCTGGACAAAGAAAATCAGGGGATATGGGCCCTGGAGGCCAGCCACCTGGGCATACACAAAGTGGAGAAGGGTGAAGAATGGATTTGGAGGCAGTGGGCATATCCAGAACAACACTGAATAGTTACAATGACCTTTTAGCAAATCACTTACTTGGATATTTACTCTTTTCATTTATGTAAAAATAAAATATTAGGGTAACAATATTATTTTGGAGAAGAACAAGAGACAAGTCAAGAATAAAAACGTTTAACCAAGTATTATTCTTTTTTTTGTTGTTGTTGGTAATGTATTCTTTTTTTTAAAATTTATTTTTATTGTAAACAAATGGGATACATCTTGTTTCTCTGTTTGTAGATGAAGTAGAGGCATACCATTTGTGTAATCATACATTTACATAGGGTAATAGTGTTTCATTCATTCTGTTGTTTTTTTCCTTCCTCCCCACCCCTCCCACCCCTCCCACTCCTCTTTTCCCTCTATACAGTCCCTCCTTCCTCCATTCTTGCCTCCCTCCCACCCCCCATTTATGTGTCATTATCCGCTTATCAGCAAGATCATTTGTCCTTTGGTTTTTTGAGATTGACTTATCTCACTTAACATGATATTCTCCAATTTCATCCATTTGCCTGCAGATGCCATAATTTTATCATTCTTTATGGCTGAGTAATATTCCATTGTATATATATATATACCACAGTTTCTTTATCCATTCATCAATTGAAGGGCATCTAGGTTGGTTCCATAATCTGGCTATGGTGAATTGAACAGCTATGAACATTGATGTGGCTGTATCACTGTAGTCTGCTGATTTTAAGTCCTTTGGGTATAGGCCAAGGAGTGGGATAGCTGGGTCAAATGGTGGTTCCATTCCAAGCTTTCTGAGGAATCTCCACACTGTTTTTCAGAGTGGCTGCACTAATTTGCAACCCCACCAGCAATGTATGAGTGTACCTTTTTCCCCACATCCTCTCCAACAACTATTGTTGCTTGTATTCTTGATAATGGCCATTCTAATTGGGGTGAGATGGAACCTTAGGATAGTTTTGATTTGCATTTCCCTTATTACTAGAGATGTTGAACATTTTTTCATATATCTGTTGATTGCTTGTAGATCTTCTTGTGCGAAGTGTCTGTTCATTTCCTTAGCCCATTTGTTGATTGGGTTATTTGTATTCTTGGTGTAGAGTTTTTTGAGTTCTTTATATATTCTGGAAATTAGTGCTCTATCTGAAGTATGAGTGGCAAAGATTTTCTCCCATTCTGTAGGCTCTCTCTTCACATTGCTGATAGTGTTCTTCGCTAAGAGAAAGCTTTTTAGTTTGAATCTATCCCAGTTATTGATTCTTGCTTTTATTTCTTGTGCTGTGGGAGTCATGTTAAGGAAGTCTGATCTTAATCCGACTTGATGAAGATTTGGACCTGCTTTTTATTCTGTCATTTATTTCTAATTTCAATTCATTATGATCTGATAGAATACAAGGTAGTATCTCTATCTTCTTGTAATTGCTAACTAGCTTTGTGGCATAATATATGGTCTATTTTAGAGAAGGATCCATGTGCTGCTGAGAAGAAAGTGTATTCGCTCTTTGTTGGATGGTATATTCTATGAACGTCTGTTAAGTCTAAATTATTGATTGTGTTATTGAGATCTATGGTTTCCTTGTTCAATTTTTGTTTGGAAAATCTGTCCAGTGGTGAGAGAGGTGTGTTAAAATCACCTAGTATTATTGTGTTATGGTCTATTTGATTTCTGGAGTTGAGAAGGATTTGTTTGACGTACATGAATGAGCCAATGTTTGGGGCATAGATATTTATGATTGTTATGTCATGCTGATTTATGCTTCCCTTAAGCAGTATGAAATGTCCTTCTTTATCCCTTCTGAATAACTTTGACTCGAAGTCCACATTATCTGATATGAGGATGGATACTCCGGCTTTTTTGCTGTGTCCATGTGCATGGTATGTTTTTCCCCATCCTTTCACCTTTAGTCTATGGGTATCTCTTTCTATGAGATGAGTCTCTTGCAGGCAGCATATTGTTGGATCTTCCTTTTTAATCCAATCTGTCAGTCTATGTCTTTTGATTGATGAGTTCAGGCCATTAACATTTAGGGTTATTATTGTGATATGATTTGTATTCCTGGTCATTTGACTCATTTTTTTTTTTGACACGACTTGGTTTCTCCTTTATTTGACAATGCCTTTAGGCTAGCTCCTCCCTTTGCTGATTTACATCATTGTTTTTCATCTCTTCCTCATGGAATATTTTGCTGAGAATGTTCTGTAGTGTCGGCTTTCTTTTTGTAAATTCTTTTAGCTTTTGTTTATCATGGAAGGATTTTATTTCATCGTCAAATCTGAAAGTAAGTTTTGCTGGGTATAAGATTCTTGGTTGGAATCCATTTTCTTTCAGAGCTTGGTAAATGTTGTTTCAGGCCCTTATAGCTTTTAGGGTCTGGGTTGAAGAATCTGCTGATATTTGTACTGGTTTCTCCCTGAATGTAATTTGATTCTTTTCTCCCATAGCCTTTAAAATTCTGTCTTTATTTTGTATGTTACGTATTTTCATTATAATGTGCCTTGGTGTGGGTCGGTTGTAATTTTGTATATTTGGAGTCCTATAAGCTTCTTGTATTTGATTTTCCATTTCATTCTTCAGATTTGGGAAATTTTCTGATATTATTTCATTGAATAGATTGTTCATTCCTTTGGTTTGTTTCTCTGTGCTTTCCTCAATCCCAATAATTCTTAAATTTGGCCTTTTCATGATATCCCATAATTCTTGTATATTCTGTTCATGATTTCTTACCATCTTCTTTGTTTGGTCAACTTTGTTTTGAATTTAAATATTTTGTCTTCAATGTGTGAGGTTCTGTCTTCCAGGTGTTCTATCCTATTGGTTGTGCTTTCTAAGGAATTTTTAATTTGGTTTATTGTTTCCTTCATTTCAAGGATTTCTGTTTGGTTTTTTTCAGTATCTCTAACTCTTTATCAAGATGATCTCTTGCTTCCCACATTTGGTCTTTTAACTGTTGGGTGGTGCGATCATTCAAAGCCTGCATTTGTTCTTTCATCTCATCATTTGCTTCCCTGATCATTTTAATTATGTACATTCTGTACTCCCTTTCTGACATTCCTTCTGCCATGCTGTCATTGGATTTTATTGATGTAGCATCTAGGGTTGTTTGTGACATTTTCTTCCCTTGTTTTCTCATATTGTTTAGGTATCAGGTGTCCCTATAGATTTCCAATAACTCACCTCCTAGCCTTCAGTAGCCTGAAGTCTTGGAGGAACTTGATAATGCTGTGATCCACAAGGCAGCTGCTCCTGTTGGGGTGGTGACCTTCAGGTGGGGTATATTCCCTGCTAGTGGGCAGAGGCCTTCACTTGTTCACCAATGGTCAACCAAAGGGTGACTAGACTGCAGGCTGGGGCATGGCTGGTCTTGGCCTGGGTCTCTCCTTCTACCGCCCTGGTGGGAAAGCCTCACCCAGCAGGGAAGACTCACCCAGTGGGGAAGTCTCCCTGGGCAGCTCTCCTCTGAGAAGTTCCCTTCAGTCTTGAACTACCACCTGGGCTGGGCAGCCCTTCTGTGGGACGTTCCCTGGGGTCCGGACCTACCGCCTGGGCTGAATTCTCTCTGTGGGCAGCCCTCCTCCGAGAAGCTGCCTGCAGTCCGGTCCTGCTGCCCGGGCCTAGGATCCTTGCTCTGTGTTGAAGCCTCTCGCTGTGTAGCTCTCCTCTGCAATGCTCCCAGTTGATTGGGTTCACAGCTCCAGCAGGAGAGTCTCACTGTGTCACTCTACTCCATGAAGTTCCCTGCGTTCTGGGACTACTGCCCCATCTGGGGAGCCCTGCCCAGTGGGAGAGACTCACCCGGCAGCTCTGAGTTGGTCCTGAGTCTCTCAATACCTCCTCTTCTTAAATCCTGAGACCTGTCAAAGGGCCTCCAGTTTCCTGTAGGTGTCTCAGGAAGCAGCTGCCCTTCCAATGATGATGGCCACACCCTCAGGAATAATTCAAAATGCCTGCACCAGTCTATAAAGAAGCTGGGGAGCCCCAGTGAGGGTGCACTGAGTCAGCACAGAGGCAAGTGCAGTGTCCCTCAGGAGTAGGGGGGCAGATAGGCTCAGCGATGGGGTCCGACCTCGGTGGGGGGATCGGGCAGGCTGGCTCGCTCGCTCACCGGCTCGCTCTGCGATGGTGACTGACCCCAAGTACTATTCTTTAAAGGCTTAAGACATCTCAAAGTGTTAATATAACTATTGTAAAAAGAGTAGCTTCAGTGATACTTCAGACTGTAATCTCTGGGTCCTATAGCCCAATTAGATAGTTCACATGAAACCTTATTTCTTTAACTTAAATGCAGCTAAGACATGATGGTGCTTGTTTCCTTTCTCCTAAATTCTGTATCAGATATTGAAGGCTACATAAATCCTTTTTCAACTTACTGTAGTAAGAAAAGACATAAGTTGCTTTTATGAAAAATTTAGAAAAACACTTTTTTGCATATGCTAATTGTTTGGAATCACACTGTTACCTGGAGGATGCCACTTGACATGCATTACAAGGTGTTCTGATGGTTATAGTGTTGCTTCTCTCTCTTATCATGTGGTTCTTTCTGAACCATCGCTGTAGACATGGTGACGTAGCATATAATGTAACTGGTGATGTAGCAATGGCAAGGGGCTGCTGGGAGAGTGGACAGTTGACACAATGGAGAGCATGCAGGTGATACTGTATCTTTGCCAGGGACTTCTTGATCATTTGTATGGTCAAGTGATTAATACAATATTGAAGTTTTATCATGTTAGATGGCATCAATTATCTCTGAAAATGCATTTTCTGGATTCTGGTTGTAGATTAAATTGAATTCAGTTTGAATCATATTTAAATAGTTGTTTTTCCATTGGTTGTAATCTTTCTTCTCTATGCTAACACACTGCCATCTCCCCATTATCTATGGCAAGTCACTTCAACTTAGTATTCCTTGATCAACTTTTATTTTGAATCTTATCACATGGTTTAATATGAAGGAGATACTCTTCATTAAATTGTTTAGTTTCCTGTAAAAAAAGCAAGTGTAAATCATGTTCTTAACTTTCCATTATAAACGTTAAACCTGTCAGTAGATATTAGGCAACCTTATTTTTTAATTAATCATTATTTTAGTTGTATAAGTTTATAGGGTACAGTGTGATAACTTAGTATACATGTACAGTGTGTAATGATCAAATCAGGGTAGTTAACATATTTCCATCTCAGACATTTAAACACTTTTTACTAAAATATAATAATTATACATATTTATGGAGTACAGTATGATATTTCAACACAAGTATAAAATACATAGTGATCAAGTCAAGATAACTAATGTTTCTATATCCTTATCATTGTTTATGTTTGAAGATCATGAACTCCTCTCTTCTAACTATTCATAAGATATAAAATGGATTATTGTGAATTATAGTCACCTTACTCTTCTGTAGAACACTAAAATTTATTATTTCTATTTGACGATGTTTGGGTAGCTGTTATCCAGTAACATTATTCCACTCCTTGGTATATATCCAAAGGAAATAATATCAGTATATCAAAGAGACACCTGCATAGCTATGTTTGTTGCTGCATTATGCAAAATGGCTAAGATATGGAATCAACCTACATGTCCATCTGCACAACAGACTATTATTCAGCTGTAAAAGAATGATATCCTATCATTTGCAGCAAAATGGATGGAACTGTAGAAAATTATGTTAAATGAAATAAATCTAACACAGAAAGACAAATATCACAAGTCATCTCTCCTATGTAAATGTTTAAAAAGTCAAAAGGAATGTATAATAGTGATTACTAGAGGGCTGGAGGAGTGTTGGGTAGGGGAGATAGTGGGAGGTTGGACCGTGGGCATGCAAACCTGTTCTCAAATATTGTTGTACTGAGAGGTAAAATTAGCAATAAAAGCATTGAATGTACAAGAGGATTTAAAAATTGAGATGAAACTTTTTAGTGCTATTAGCCATGCCTTTCTGTTCGGATGCATAAAAATTTTTATAAAATCTTCACTCCATTTGATTGACCAAAGATAAAAATATCACTCATAACATAAAGGTGGGCCAAAAAGCACTGGGAACTGCAACCACAGGATCTTGTGACTTCAAAGAATTTATGTAGACTCTTCTTGGAAGTAGTTTTCTGACTCAAAAACATCTCTTACTTACAAATATTGGTAAACAATTCAACCTTTTTTTTTCTCAGAAGAAATAAAGAAGACTAAAATTTTTAAACTATATAAAGATTTTACAGTAAGGAATTATTCAGAGCTCCATCTACTTTTCTTAGGAACTCAGCAGAAATATCAATATAATGATTTTACTTAAAAAGATATTGAACCCTCACAATGCCAGTACTCTTAGGAATAGGCACATTAATTCAGTGTCAACTGAGTTAAAAATTTGTGCCAGGAAAGAAAATAGCTCCTGACAAACTAGTTAACTAAAGTTGATTATCCTGTTGCACTTACTCTCTTGACAGTATTGATTGACTTTTTCTTTTTTATATCCAAATTCTGAAAGAATTTATGCATCCACATAGTTCATATTCCTCTTGGAGACCTTAGTATTTGAATGAAGAAGGATAATTGATTTCAAGGTTTTAATTTGTTTCCTCTTTTCTAGATATCTTGTTTATAGAAGTTTGATTATATGAGTTTTGTTACTGTCATTGGAGGTTTTATTTTTATCCAGAGATCTCTTGCTTTGGAAAATTGTCCAAATCAGGAATTATTCCAACATTTGAGCCAGTATTTGAGTCGTTGAAAACTACATAAGAAGAAGTTATCTAAGGCTGGTTTCCCCAGAATCACATTCAGATTAAGATTCATAAGAAAATGTTATTAGGAGTTTCCACGTTAAACTGGCACAGTGTTAGTGTATTGATTTTTCATTGCAATTACAAAGTACCTGGGAAAATCAGTTTAGAGGAGGAAAAGTTTACTTTGGCTGATGGTTTCAGGAGGACTTGTGGTTTCATGGACTTTTCTGAAGTTCATGGTTGCTCAAACCTGCCACTTTGGGCCTTTGGTGAGGCAGAATATCATGGCAGGAGCATGTGGTGGAGCAGAACTTCTCACATGGCAACCAGAAAGTGGAGAGAGAAAAGAGAGAGAAAGGGTCTGAGGTCAAGAATAGTGCCCAAGGTCATGCCCCCAAGGACTCATTCTCTTTAACTAGGTCCCATCTCCTGCACTTTCCACCACTTTCCAAACATCCATTCATCTATAAATCTATCAGTGGGTTAGTTCATGGATAAGGTCAGAGTCCTCATGACCTAATAACTTCCCCAAACCCCACCTGTGAACATTGCTGCAGTGGGGAACCAAGTCTTCAACACATGAGCCTCTGGGGGATATTCCTGATCCAAACTGTAACAGTTGGGATTTAGGATTTAAAAGGGCTAGAAGCTGAATGAGAATGTATTATCAGACAAAGTCTCATTGATGGTAACTTTGGCTCAACCCGCAAGAGAGTTTTGAACAGTGGAAGTCATACCCCACTGTCAAGAGACTCAATGTAACGTGAGGAATCAAGATGTCAGTTTCAAGGTTCAATCAAATTGTTTTGATTCTAAATTGGAGAATCTAACTCATTCCAGAAAAACCCTAGATTTCACATGAACAAACCCCAGCGTTCACATGAACAAACCCCATGGGACTGAACTCAATTGATGTAATTCACCAGCTCGTACAATTAATTTTGTGTTTCATTTTCAGTAATACCAGCCCTGATGCTACAAGAAAGTAAGGTTCATTTAGGGCTGTCTCTTGTTCTCAGAATATGAGTTGATAAAGTTAGCGGAACTAAGTGAATCATTTTCTTTAAGTATTGTAATCTGCTCAGGAGCAGTCATCCCTACATTAAAAAATATGGTAGTTCCTATTACTGCAGTAGCAATGGTCAAATGCTACCGAGCTCTTGATTCAGGTAACACATTACAATCAACTATCAGTGATTACTTGGTTAATTGTGGTATTGTGGTATCATTGCAAGCCACAAATTACTAGTATCTTGTTTCCCTTCAGCAAATAGGTTAGCACTATGCTCAAAGTCAAGAATATGACCAAGCCAGTACACAAAACCTGTTTCAAAGGTCTACCTCCTGGGACTGTATCAGTCATGGTCCCATCTGGAGAAAGAAATCACACAGTAATTGTAACAGAGAAAGCTTAATATGAAGAATTATTAATTATAACTGGCCCCCCTTATTTAGTCCTCACTTTTCATGGGTGTTTTAACCTGTGGTCAATCAAGCTCTGAAATATCAAATGGAAATTTCAAGAAATAAACAATTCATGTTTTAAATTGTATGTCATTCTGAGTAGCATGATGAAATTTCCTGCTGTCCTATTCCATCCTGCCTAGAGTATGAATTAACCCTTTGTCCAGTGTACCTGCCCCTTTTTCACTTAGTTTTGGTTCTGAGATCTACCATTGCAGAATCAAAGTGCTTGTGTTTAGGTAGCACTTTATTTTACTTACTTTTAAAGTGCAAGAGTAGTGATACTAGTCATCCAGTTATGCCAAGAGAAGATGTGAAGTGTTCTCTTTAAATGAAAAGGTAAGAATTCTTGATTTAATGAGGAAGGAAACAATTGTATGATGAAGTTGTTGAGATCTACAGTAAGTTATTATTGTTAATCTCTTATGGTGCTGAAACTGGAGTTTTGAGATGAAACTCGATTCACTGCTTCTGCTGGAAGATGGGGTCTGCTCAAGCTGCAGGCCTCTGCAGCTGAAAAATGTTGCACCTCTTAATGACAGGCTATGCCTCCAGCATTGCAGCAGACACCAGCAGTACATTTTCGATTTCTTCTTTCAGGGTTCTTGCCTCATGAATTCCAAGAATGAACTCTACAGACCAGAATGAGTGAGTGAAAGAGCGGGATTTACTGAAGAATAGAAACAGCAACAGAACTCTTGCAATGAAAGAGGGAAGCTGATAGCAGGTTTTCTTCATCCCAAAGTGCTAGTCTAGAGGTTTATATAGCACATGGTTCATTGCTATTTGGTTTAAACATGCTAATTAGAATTTGGAAATATACTAATGCCATTGGTCCAAATTTATGCTAATTAGGGTTTGGAAACCTACTAATGCTATTGATCAATTCTTGAGCCCCACCTTTCAATCTGCTCCGCTTCCATTTTCTCATGGTAGGTCAGGAAGTGGGAAGTTGAGTTCCTTGGATGGAGTTCATTGGCTGGAATGAACTTCTGCAGCAGGTGTCCCTACTGTGAAGCTAACCTCTTTGGTGCTGGTATTTTCTTCATGGAGAGGTACTATGCTGGTATTGGTTGGGATTCACATTCTGGTTGGCCTGGGGAAGTCATTCCCAGAGAGATGCCACACTATGGAACTTGCTCAAAAGCTGTGCATGGGGATGATATACTGAGAACTGGCCCTCTGCTTTGTCAGAGGGAGGTAACACTGAAACCTCCTAATGGTGTGAACTACCAGGTGTCTTTCATGCCCCTGGTAACTGTATGGCTTAAATGAGCCTATTGGCTTTTTCCCTTCTTCCTTCCTTTGATTAATTGTTTGATTCATTCTGTTATTTTTTTCCCTTTTCCCCCACCCCTCCCACCCCTCTTTTCCCTCTATACAGTCCTCCCTTCCTCCATTCTTGCCCCCCTCCCACCCCCCATTATATGTCATCATCCGCTTATCAGTGAGATTATTCCTCCTTTGGTTTTTTGAGATTGCTTATCTCACTTAGCATGATATTCTCCAATTTCATCCATTTGCCTGCAAATGTCATAATTTTATCATTCTTTATGGCTAAGTAATATTCTATTGTATATGTATATATATACCACAGTTTCTTAATCCATTCATCAATTGAAGGACATCTAGGTTGGTTCCACAATCTGGCTACTGTGAATTGAGCAGCTATGAACTTCGATGTGGTTGTATCTCTGTAGTATGCTGATTTTAAGTCTTTGGGTATAGGCCAAGGAGTGGGATAGCTGGGTGAAATGGTGGTTCCAAAAGCTTTCTGAGCAATCTCCACACTGTTTTCCAGAGTGGTTGCACTAATTTGCAACCCCACCAGCAATGTATGAATGTACCTTTCTCCCCACATCCTCTCCAATACCTATTGTTGCTTGTGTTCTTGATAATGGCCATTCTAATTGGGGTGAGATGGAATCTTAGGGTAGTTTTGATTTGCATTTCTCTTATTACTAGAGATGTTGAACGTTTTTTCATATATCTGTTGATTGCTTGTAGATCTTCTTGTGTGAAGTGTCTGTTCATTTCCTTAGTCCATTTGTTGATTGGGTTATTTGTATTCTTGGTGTAGTGCTTTTTGAGTTCTTTATATATTCTGGAAATTAGTGGTCTATCTGAAGTATGAGTGGCAAAGATTTTTTCCCACTCTGTAGGTTCTCTCCTCGCATTGCTGATAGTTTCCTTTGCTGAGAGAAAGCTTTTTAGTTTGAATCTATCCCAGTTGTTGGTTCTTGCTTTTATTTCTTGTGCTATAGGAGTCCTGTTAAGGAAGTCTGATCCTAAGTCAGCATGTTAAAGATTTGGACCTACTTTTTCTTCTATCAGATGAAGGGTCTCTGGTCTGATTCCGAGGTCCTTGATCCATTGTGAGTTGAGTTTTGTACAGGGTGAGAGATAGGGGTTTAATTTCATTCTGTTGCATATGAATTTCCAGTTTTCCCAGCACCATTTGTTGAAGAGGCTATCTTTTCTCCATCAAATGTTTTTGGCACCTTTGCCTAGTATAAGAAAATTATATTTGGGTTTGTGTCCATGTCCTCTCTTCTGTAACATTGATCTACTTGTCTATTTTGGTGCCAATACCATGCAGTTTTTTTATTATTGCTTTGTAGTATAGTTGAAGGTCTCGTATTATGATACCCCCTGCTTTGCTCTTCCTGCTGAGGATTGCTTTAGCTATTCTGGGTTTCTTATTCTTCCAGATGAATTTCATGATTGCTTGCTCTATTTCTGTAAGGTACATCATTGGGATTTTAATTGGAATTGCATTGAAACTGTATAGCACTTTTGGTAGTATGGCCATTTTGACAATATTAATTCTGCCTATCCAAAAACATGGGAGATCTTTCCATCTTCTAAGGTGTTCTTTAATTTCTTTCTTTAGTGTTCTGTAGTTCTCATTGTAGAGATCTTTCACCTCTTTTGTTAGATTGATTCCCAAGTATTTTATTTTTTTCGAGGCTATTGTGAATGGGGTAGTTTTCCTAACTTCTCTTTCTGAAGATTCATCACTTATGTATAAAAATGCATTGGATTTACAAGCATTCATCTTGTAACCTGCTACTTTACTGAATTCACTTATGAGTTCTAAAAGTTTTCTGGTGGAATTTCCAGGTTCCTCTAAATATATAATCATGTCATCAGCGAACAGGGATAGTTTGAGTTCTTCTTTTCCTGTTCGTATCCCTTTAATTTCTTTTGTTTGTCTAATTGCTCTGGCTAGAGCTTCAAGGACGATGTTGAATATAAGTGGTGAAAGAGGGCATCCCTGCCTTGTTCCAGTTTTTAGGAGGAATGCTTTCAGTTTTTCACCATTTAGAATGATATTGGCCATGGGCTTAGCGTAGATGGCTTTTATAATGTTAAGGAATGTTCCCACTATCCCTATTTTTTCTAGTGTTTTGAGCATGATGGATGCTGTATTTTATCAAATGCTTTTTCTGCATCTATCGAAATAATCATGTGATTCTTGACTTTAAGTCTATTGATATGGTGAATTACATTTATTGATTTCCAGATGTTGAACCAACCTTGCATCCCTGGGATAAAACCCACTTGATCGTGGTGCACTATCTTTTAAATATATTTTTGTATGCGATTTGCTAAAGTTTTGTTAAGAATTTTTGCGTCGATGTTCATTAAGGATATTGGTCTGAAATTTTCTTTCCTCCATGTGTCTCTGTCTGGTTTAGGTATCAGGGTGATATTGGCTTCATAGAATGAGTTTGGGAGAGTTCCCTCCTCTTCTATTTCATGGAATACTTGAGGAGTATTGGAATGAACTCTTCTTTAAAGGTTTTGTAGAACTTGACTGAGAACCCATCTGGTCCCAGACTTTTTTTTGTGGTAGGCTTTTGATGACTTCTTCTATTTCATTTCTTGAAATTGATTTATTTAAGTTGTATATGTCCTCCTGGATCAGATTAGGTAATTCATATGTCTCTAGATACTTGTTGATGTCTTCGAGGTTTTCTGTTTTGTTGGAGTATAGATTTTCAAAATAGCTTCTAATTATGTTTTGTATTTCACTCATGTCTGTAGTGATATTTCCTTGTTCAATTTGAGTTTTTTCTCTCTTTCTCTTTGTTAGTGTGACTAAGGGTTTATCAATTTTGTTTATTTTTTCAAAGAAACAACTCTTTATTTTGTTAATTTTTCGGTTGTTTCTTTTGTTTCAATTTTGTTGATTTCAGCTCTGATTCTAACTATTTCCTGTCTTCTACTGCTTTTGGTGTTGGTCTGCTCTTCTTTTTCTAGGGCTTTGAGCTGTAGTGTTAAGTTGTTTACTTGTTGATTTTTTTCTTCTTTTGTTGAATGCGCCCCATGTAATAAATCTTCCTCTAAGTACTGCTTTCATAGTGTCCCAGAGATTTTGATATGATGTGTCTTTGTTCTCGTTTACTTCTAAGAATTTTTTATTTCCCTCCTGATGTCTTCTGTTATCCATTCATCATATACTATTGTATTATTTAATCTCCATGTATTGGAGAAGTTTCTGTTTTTTATTGTCATTTATTTCTAATTTCAATCCATTATGGTCTGATAGAACACAAGGTAGTATCTCTATCTTGTATTTGCTAACAGTAGCTTTGTGGTATAAAATATGGTCTGTTTTAGAGAAGGATCAATGTGCTACTGAGAAGAAAGTGTATTCGCTCTTTGTTAGATGGTATATTCTATATATGTCTGTTAAATCTAAGTTGTTGATTGTGTTATTGAGGTCTGTGGTTTCTTTATTCAATTTTTGTTTGGAAGATCTATCCAGTGGTGAGAGTGGTGTGTTAAAATCACCTAGTATATTGTGTTGCGGTCTATTTGATTTCTGGAATTGAGAAGGATTGTTTGACGTACGTGGATGAGCCAATGTTCGGGGCATAGTTATTTATGATTGTTATGTCTTGCTGATTTATACTTCCCTTAAGCAGCATGTAATGTCCTTCTTTATCCCTTCTGACTAGTTTTGGCTTGAAGTCTACATTATCTGAATTGAGGATGGATACTCCAGCTTTTTTGCTGAGTCCATGTGCATGGTATGTTTTTTCCCATCCTTTCACCTTTAGTCTGTGGGTATCTCTTTCTATGAGATGAGTCTCTTGCAGGCAGCATATTGTTGGATCTTTCTTTTTAATCCAATTTGTCAGTCTATGTCTTTTGATTGATGAGTTCAGGCCATTAACATTCAGGGTTCTTATTGAGATATGATTTGTATTCCCAGTCATTTGCGTCATTTATTTTTTTTTTTTTGACACGATTTGTTTTCTCCTTTATTTGACTATTCCTTTAGGGTAGTTCCTCCCTGTGCTGATTTGTATTGTTGTTTTTCATCTCTTCCTCATGGAATATTTTGCTGAGAATGTTCTGTAATGCTGGCTTTCTTTTTGTAAATTCTTTTAGCTTTTGTTTATCATGGAATGATTTTATTTCATCATCAAATCTGAAAGTAAGTTTTGCTGGGTATAAGATTCTTGGTTGGCATCCATTTTCTTTCAGGGCTTGGTATATGTTGTTCCAAGCCCTTCTAGCTTTTAGGGTCTGGATTGAAAAATCTGCTGATATTCTTATTGGTTTCTCCCTGAATGTAATTTGATTCTTTTCTCCTGCAGCCTTTAAAATTCTGTTTTTATTTTGTATGTTAGGTATTTTCATAATAATGTGCCTTGGTGTGGGTCTGTTGTAATTTTGTATATTTGGAGTCCTATAAGCCTCTTGTTTTCCATTTCATTCTTCAGATTTGGGAAATTTTCTGATATTATTTCATTGAATAGATTGTTCATTCCTTTGGTTTTTTTGTCTGTGCTTTCCTCAATCCCAATATTTCTTAAATTTGGCCTTTTCATGGTATCCCTTAATTCTTGTATATTCTGTTCATTATTTCTTACCATATTCTCTGTTTGGTCAACTTTGTTTTCAGGATTAAATATTTTTTCTTCAATGTCTGAGGTTCTGTCTTCCAGGTGTTCTATCCTATTGGTTATGCTTTCTATGGAGTTTTTAACTTGGTTTACTGTTTTCTTCATTTCAAGGATTTCTGTTTGTTTGTTTTTTTTCAGTATCTCTAATTCTTTATTGAAATGATCTTTTGCTTCCCGTATTTACTCTTTTAACTGTTGATCGGTGTGATCATTTAATGCCTGCATTTGCTCTTTCATCTCTTCCTTCAATGCCTGCATTTGCTCTTTCATCTCCTTGTTTGCTTCTCTGATTGTTTTAATTATGTACTTACTGAACTCCATTTCTGACATTTCTTCTGCTGTGCTGTCATTGGGTTTTATTGATATAGTATCTATGTTTGTTTGGGACATTTTCTTCCCTTGTTTTCTCATATTGATCAGATATCAGTGGGACTCTGAGATATTGCAGATTTCCTCTATTGGCTTATAGTGTCCCTGTAGATTTCCAGTATATCACCTCCCAGCCTTCAGTAGCTTGAATTCTTGGAGGACTTGATAATAGAGTGCTTCCGAAGAATGCTGCTCCCAGCCCACGACTGGGTCCAGGACTGGGGGCTGGTTCTGCGTGGAAATCCTCTCACTGGGCGGGCCTGCTCCGAGAAGCTGGCTGTAGACAGGGCCCCCCACTGCCGTAGGGAGCCGGGGTGCTCAGGCTGCTCTGGAAATCCTCTCGCTGTCCTGCCTTGGTTCCATAAGCCGCCTGGGGGCCCAGGCTCACTGTTGGGTTCAGGGCTTGGGGTTGGCTCTGTGCGGAAAAGTTCTCACTGGCCCTGTCTTTGTTTTTGTTATATTTTGTATCACTGTGATCAAAATACCCAACAGGAACAGCTTAGAAGAGGGGAAGTTTATTTTGGGCTCACAGTTTCAGAGGTCTCAGTCCATAGAAATGACTGACTCCATTGCTCTGAGCCCAAGATGAAGGAGCTTATCATGCAGGAAGAGCATGGCAGAGGGAGGCTGCTTCTCTCATGGCAGCAAGGAAGCAGTGGGAGGGTGAAGGTCCACAAGGAAGATGAACCTTTCCAGGGCACACCCCAGTGACCCACCTTCTACAGCCATACCCCACCTGCCTACAGTGAACACCCAGTCAGTCCAAACTAAGATACACTGATTAGATTCCAGCTCTCACAATACAATCATTTTGCATTCCTGCATTAATACAGGAGACTTTTGGAGGTACCTCATGTGCAAATCATCACAGTCTCTATTAGCCTGTCTCTGTATTCCTTTAACCAAAATAATTTTCCTCAGAAGGCTGTGGACACTTCTCATTACTCTGGTCATGGCAATTTGTTTATCAGGCTTTTGGGTATATTAAAACATCAGTTTTGATTATGAAAAGTAGAGTTGGTTTATAGTTAACCCTTATACCATATCAACTGATAGAAATAGGACTACAAAAATAAACAAAACAATGTCTTTTATTAGCAAATTAGTTTTTTTCTGTTGTGTGCATTTTACATCATGTTTTCTTTTTTTACAGTTATATATAAAAAGCATTATCTCTACAGTGAGATTTACATAAGTAGGAAGAGGCTAGTAGACATCATACTTGGTACTGCTATGGATAGCATCATGATCCTAAGCAAATACCACTTTCTTAGGACTTCAGTTTGCTTATGTTTCAAATAGGAATAACTTCACTCATTCACTTAGAATTTATTAATTCTTTTTGTGAACTATTTTTTTTGAACTTACTTTTTGCCAGCCACTGTGTTAAGCCTAGAGATTTGTAGCCTACCAAGGCATTATCCTTCTCCTTAAGGAGCTATATCATGGTCCTGAAGACAAAATATAATGTCCCATTGTAGGGAGTTCTCATGAAAATCAAGTTAGATAATGGATTGTAGGCACTTTAAAAAAGAAAAAGAATTGCTCTTAAACTGTAAGGGGAAATGCTAATATTAATATCACAGTCGTCACAATCCCTGGATGGCAATTGACTTTTTTTTTTTTTTATTTTGCTCATCGGCATTGAGGCGAAGAGGAAGACTGTAAGAGATTCAGGTAAGATCTCGGCATTTGTATTCCTAAAGGGTGTTCCCATAAATTGACAATCATTAAAATTAACCTGTGAAGTTAATTACTGTGTCTGACACGGATGGCTTTCGGCTTTGTGCAGTTATGTTCTTGACCAGATGAGGTCTTCCTTTTATTGGTTTATGAGTCACAGGGCAAGTGTGAATGTTGTACTATGAATGTTAATTTAGGATTAAGGATCTGGAGTTGCTTCTGGCCTTGGAAAAAACAGACCTTTTTGGTATATCTATTTTTGTTGTTC
Source organism: Sciurus carolinensis (assembly GCF_902686445.1). NCBI lineage: Eukaryota > Metazoa > Chordata > Mammalia > Rodentia > Sciuridae > Sciurus > Sciurus carolinensis. The sequence goes on along the minus strand of NC_062216.1, from coordinate 61,247,054 downwards.
ATTGTGAACAAAGGCATCCTTTATTGCTGCTCAGGTACAAATAATCTCTCAAATATTTAGACTCTGGGTCTGCTGTGACCTGTTCTCCTTCATCTCTGATGTTTTGGCTTTTAGAGTTTTGACAGATTACTGGATCTCCTTCATTAGTTCTTGCTCTTTTTTCCTTCTCTCTCTCCCTTTTCCATTATCGAGACCTCATCAGCTCTCTGGGAGGATTGCATCATCCTTACCACAGACTACCCGGAGCTGCGGGTGCTGTGTAGCTGCTCATGTCCTTTCCAGTCTCTTCAACCAAGAAGAGTGACAGATTGCTGGCTGAGAGTATGAGTGGCTGCTGGCTAATGATTGCTATAAATTCTGACAATAGTAATAGCAATCATAAATAATATAAAACAATAGCACTGCAGCATCTGGTATTCGTGCTGCTCAGACTCTGATTTGGAGAATAAAAAAAAATTCAGGGGAGACTTACAAGAACTTTGGGTCACATGGTGTGATTTTGCCTCAAGGACTTGACAAGTGGTAATGAGCAGGGTACTTCTTGAAGGGCAGAAAAGAAGAGAGGGACAGATGTCCTAGGGAGTCATTCATTCTATATCGGAATTGCATAAGTGAGAAATAAACTTTATTGTGTTAGGCCACTAGAATTTTGGGTTTTGTTTGTTACATTGTTATAGCAAAAGCTATATATAATCATTCACATCTCTTGTAATGTTTATATTTCATAAGCTAAGCACTGAAGACTCCATGGCTGACTTAACCCTAGCTAAAAACATTTGCTTTTTTTTTTTTTAAATCAAGGTAAATTTAGTGTTTTGAAATATTTTGCAGTAATATGTAATAAGTAACTTTTAAAAGCATAATCCATAAAATTCAGGAGAATTGCACAATTCAGTTCTATATTCCAAATGAAAGTTTCTTGTGCTGAAAGAGTTAAAAGTAGCTTTTCAAATCCCATCCAAATTTGATTCCTGGGGAGTTAATCCTATGAAAGAAAAATCTTGCTTCTCTCTTGCATTGCAGAACCAAAGCTTATTGATCATGAAGAAAGACTTACAGATTTAGCATTTATAATTGACCTTAATTTAATAAACATAGAATATATATATATGTATATATATTAGTTTGTTTATGTGTATGCATTATAAATGCTAAAAGTATTTTATGTAAATTAAATTTTTATAACAGGGGAAATCAAACATGGCGGTATTCATTTTTACATCCATTGTATTTAATTCTGGGCTCTTCATTGGGTTCTGCACCTTAGTTAGACAGACATGTCATCATGTGGCCGCCAGAGGTGGGAAACAGAATTCCATCCTTGTTCTCTCATACAAGGTGACAGGGCACTTGTCCTAGAAGTTCTGCATGAAATGGGAGAATTTCCTCCAAATGGGAAGAGGAGTTTCCAGCAAAGCCAATTATCCAAAAGACAAAAACTGCCAACCAGTACCCACTCCTTTTAGCAAGCCAGAATACAATTTTGGTGAAGTGTAAAAACAATCAGGTTCATCTAACAGAGGAAGTTTTAGGATGTAAACACACATAGATTCCCCAACATAACCAATGGAGGAGCATTTCTTCCTTAATTGAGGTGATCCTCATGAATACATAAAGATGGCATTATAACATAAGGTAACTGTTTCAAATTTAATGTTAGCCATGTAATTTATTTTCTCAAACAAAATCTTTTGTGGAGCTCTGATACATCTGGTGAAGAAGATGTGGAGTCTAGAATTCTACTGTTTAATTCTGTCCTGCCTAGGTTCCTAGTGGCCGTGAATCCCACATGAAAACTCTAGGGTTTCTGGATTTGAAAACTACTCATCAGAATGACTGCTTTGAATTATATTTTGGATTGCTGATGTGTTGAGCACTTAAATTTTCTCCCTTTATGCCCTCCTAGCACTTAATGAACCTAAAATATGAGAGTGAAAATTAATATTAAAAAACCCAAAGAGACATAAAAAAACAGCAAAACTGAAACCTGTGTTCTCATCTATTCAGAATGTAGGGGAATGAAAAATGATAAAAGAATAAATCTTGAGCAAAAACAACTTTCCACTGAGGTTGCAAGTAAGATAGCTTCTTCTCTTTTGCATGTTAATTGAAATTAGAATTTATGATCTGAGATATGATAATCAAATCAGTCTTAACTGCATTTTGCAGATGGTGGCAGCTGTGGATGTGGGTGCTGGGCTTGATGTTGTCCAGTGATTATGTCATTTCTGGCAGACTCCCCTTGGATGTGCTTTGAATGATCTGGTTGTTCTTTTCTTCACCAAGCCAATGTGTACTCTCCTTCAGGCACGGATCATGGTCAAGTCACTCATCCATTAGGTGTCAGCATCCTCTGCAGCCAGGCAAAATAAAGATATTCTCAGTTCCTTCCTCTCTCCTGATTCCACTTTTCTAGATGCTGAACAAAAAGTGAAAAAGTGAGAGAAGAAGGAAAGAAGGATAGCGAAGAGACTGCCAGTGTAAAGGAAGAGGAGGTGGAAATTGCAGTGGATATCACAGTCTTCAAGTTCCACCACTCTTGAGAAGGACAGTATTATGGTTTAGATGTGAGTTCTCCCCACCAAAACTCAGGTTGAAATTCGAATCCCAATGCAGTGCTATTGACATGCGGTTGGACCTTTAAAAGATATTTAGGTCACGGGGCTTCACCCTCAGAAAGAGATTAATGAGTTTCCCACAGGAATGTGTTAGTTACTGTGAGAATGATTTGTTATAAAGTAGGACTGGCACCTCCTCACCTCCTCTTGTGGATGTGCTCATCTTTGGTATGTGTCCACTTGCTCTTCTACTTTTACACCATGAGTTGAAGCAGTAAGAAATCCTCACCAGAAGTGGCTACCCAATCTTGAACTTCCCAGCCTCCAGAATGATGAGCTCAGTAAACTCTTTTTCTTATAAATTATTCAGTCTCAAGTATTTTGCTATAGTAACAGAAAATGAACTAAGACAAATGGCTACCTGAAATTTGAAAATGCATTTAAAATCTCTTTCTGACCTAGAATCCCTGTTCATTTAAGAGTATAGGTGCATTAAGTTTGGTGCAAATTTGCCACAGGATTGCACTGAAAACCTCCCCAGTGCTGATATTCAGCTTCCTCGCAAGTCACAAACTGCTTTCCAGGGCAGGACATATGAAATCTCTGTTCAATCACAGGAGCTTAGGAACTTCTCAGTACCTATGGATCTCCCAGTCCCACTGAATATGGAAAACTACCAGGCTTTACCTTCTTCATTCTCTTTTCCTGAAAACCTGAGACCAGAATCTGGGCACAGGTAGTTGAGTTGATCCCAAGAACAAATGAGAAAATGACAATGTGAGCAGAGAGGAGAGAGATACTGGGGTATATTAAAATGTGGGTATCATTAGGGGCAGTGAGGGCTCAGTCCCACTGGGGCCCTCATGGAATTGTATATCCCATACTGGCATATTTATCTACCTTCTTCTGTCTCCCTTGGGTGAAGATTCCCCCCATGGGGTCAACCCCACACTTCTTTTTATAACTGAGTACAGCAGGGCAAGTTCTCTTGGCACCAGACAAAGGCCCCTGGCTGAGAAGAGAGACCCAGGAGCTATGTGGAGGTAGAAGGTTATCTGAAGGTCAGGACTTCTCTATCTGTACCTCCTGGTAAAGTCAACTGGGTCAGAATGATGCAGGCTGAAGCATCAACAGTGGCTACATATCCTTGCACTTGGAATAGAATCAGGTACTTCAAAGGGACTAAAAAATTTATTGAATTTATTGGACATAAAAATATTTTTTTGTAATCTAGACTAAAGCAGTTTATAGCTAGGCAATTTATCTGAAGTGGGCAGAAGTCATTGAAGAGACAAAATACTGAGAAAAATTCAGAGGAAAATAGGAAAAGAACATGAATTCTGTAGGACTGAAAAAGATTGGTTCATTTAAATTATATTTATCAAGCATCTCTTTGGTGCTAGGTACTATTTTAAATTTTAGGTAATAGAGCAGTGAATAAAAATGCTCAAATCCTATGCCCTCCTGAAGTTTATATTCAAATAGGAGGAAGAGAGATCAACAGTGAGATAAATAAGTTAGCTTTACGGTGTGCTTGGTAATTGTGAATGCTAAGTAGGACTAGGAACTGAGTGGGCAATGTGAAGGTTACAATTTAAATGGGGTAGGCAAGGCAGGTTCACTCAGAAGGTGACTGAAGAGGGTAAGGGAGTGAGCTCTGAAGGTAGGTAGGGAGGAATGCTTCAGATGAAGGCCAAGGAACATGCATGGTAAGCAAGGTGATAGAGGGTGACAGTAGAAGGGGCTGGGTCAGAAAGGAAATCACAGAACACAGAAGACATGCCGGAGTCATCCCTACACATCCTTGTATACGTTTATAAGGATTTATGTTTTTACTCTGCATAAGACAGGAAACCACTGGAAGGTTTACAGTAAGATGTGATGAAATTTTAAAACAAAAGAAGAAAGAAACAGCAGAAATCATTGGACCTTAAGAGAGAAATGGCAAATGAGGAAGAACATGGCGGCATTTGTGAACGCTTCCTATCTTAGGTTTTTCAACCCTGCCCCATGAGGGGAATATTTTATTCACAGGCTTGTCTTCAACCCACTTGCTGACCACCTACAAGATCTGAAGGGACCTAAGCATGGATCACTCCCACCAGCTTCTCAAAACATTTTTACTTTCAGAGGTATTTTTCAGATTGCAAGATATAATAGTCCTTGCAGAGGGTCTCTGGCCTCATTGGGCCCCATTCAGTAGGCTAGAGCAAGACATCATAGATGACAGTCTTGTTAGGGGTCATGCCTGTAATCCCAGTGTCTTGGGAGGCTGAGGCAGGATGATTGGGAGGTCAAAGCCAGCCTCAGCAATTTAGCAAGGCCCTAAGCAACTTAGCAGGATCCTGTCTCAAAAAAAAAAAAAAAAAAAAAAAAAAAGGACTGGAGATGTAACTCAGTGGTTAAGTGCCCCTGGGTTTAATCCCTGGTTCCAAACAAAACAAAACAAAACAAAAACAAAAACAAAAAAGCAAATAAACAACTTTTCTTTCAAAGACTGAACATAATGAAAGAGATAATCCCTTTGAAAGAAATCTGAGCACCAGAGAAATATGAAATAGATGCCTGCACTATCCAATACAGTAGACCCTGGTTACATGTAGCCATGAAAATTAAGTAGTGTTAAAGAAAATGGACATTTGAGCTTCCCTGTTATACTAGCCACATTTCAATTGCTCAATAGCCACTTGGGCTAATGGCTTCTGTAATGGAAAACACATGTATAGAACATTTCTATTGCCATAGGAAGTTCTTTTGATTTCATTGGTATATGAAGTAATAGTAATAAATCTGCATACCTCCTTTTAATTGTCGAAGTACTTTACATCAGTTATTTAAAAATATGCCCTCACTTTAATTGTTAGTTAATTCACATCTCTGTCTTTTAATGTAGACAGAGCACATATTATTACTTCTTTTTTGTAACTAAAAAAACTAAGGCCAATGTAGATTGAGCAACTGGCATTAAAGGTCATCCAGCCAGTTCAAGATCTGGAGCCACTTATCTCCCAGTACAGGGTCTCCCATGCCAATCCAAACTTAGAAGCCCAGATAATGCATGATTTGATGTAAAAACAACCATTTTGTTGTCACCATTTGAGTCCTTATAAATTTCTCCATCAGTGAAATAACCATGCAACTTCAGCAAATTATCTTTTATGGGGCTTTTAAAGGCTACTTTGCCAAAGGGAGCTATAACCCATGACATAAATATGAAGATGGATTGACAGATAGAAATACTCTATCACAGTCTGGAGAAAAAAAGTGGGGGGAAAGAAATTCTCTCAGACTGCTCTTCCAAAGCAGCATGGATCTTGGAAGCAAGCTTTCCTAGCATGAACTGAGGTCTGCTAACCTGCACTTGAGTCTGGTGACTGGTAGGAGCATTTACTTTCCCAGGCTTGTAATTTAATGTAGAACTTCTAAGTCTTATTACCAAATGATGGAATTATACAGAAATTAGCTGTTTCTATAAGGTAAAATAAACTCAGGCCCACTATAACATTTGTGGGACCTGGGGCCAAAGCCTTAGTAGATTCCCATAGACCAGATGTCTAAATATTTCAGTTATAAAGTGAGATAAGCTCATGCTCAAACCACGTTCTTACCCTGGGCCTCTCCCTCCAGGACCAGCCCTGCTACTACAAGTCTGAGGAGTTACCTACTTCTGCTGGGTCAGGGAAGTTTAAGTGCTGGACCAGAGTCCATGATTCTCAGTGGTGACTGAATATATCCCTGCCTAGGATGGGGATTGATTCAGTCAAATGTCACAAGTAGCTAGAGAGGGCAGGGTCCCCTCCTTCACCCTTCTCTATTGTGATTAAGGATTTTCAAACATTAACTCCTGAGCAAGTGGGGAGGAAGAACCTTATGCCTGAACTAGACTGTCCAGGTACTGTCTTCGGGGTGATACGGAGCAGCTGCTCCTTCTCAGTTTTACCAGGGCAGGAGCTGTCTTCCCTATACACATTCCTCAGCTCAATCCAGTATCCTCTGGCATGCAGAGCTAGTTCAGTTTGTCCCTCACTCCTCTCCTGTAAACTAATTTTGCTCAATAAATTTATATATATACGATATATACCATATATTGTGTATATATGTGTGTGTGTGTGTATGTATATATATATATATATATATATATATATATATATATATATATATATATAATGTTTGGTACTAGAGATTAAACCTAGGGTGCTTAACCACTGTGCAACACCCCCTGCCCATTTTTTTATTTTTTGAATTTTGAGACAGGGTCTCACTAAGTTGCTGACAGTCTCATTAAATTGGCAAGGCTGGCTTTGAACTTGTGATCCTCTTGCCTCAGCCTCACGAACCACTGGGATTACAGGTATGTGCCACTGTGCCTGGCTCAATAAATTATGAAACTTTCAAAAAATTTTCTTATAAGATCAACAACACATGGCAAAACAAAACTAAGCAAACCATGACCTACTACTTTGGAGTTTATCTCATGTGGGACCCTCTAAAATAGACACCCCCACCTCCAGGGTCCTCCAATCCTCTTCAGGTCCCACAGTTGAATCACTTACAAACTGTTTCATTATACTTTATGTTGCAGGACATTTTATTCCATCTATGGCTTGTGATTTTTACAATAAATTCTGTCTAAAGTCAGCTTTAAAACACAGCTTGATTTTTGTTAAAATGGGGCCATAGCCTACCTGAGGGAAATCATTCCTACCCCATGATGAGCTACATCCTGGAAAATAATCAGAGTACCTCCAATTGGTACCTGTAAGTAGCTCAACCAACCCGTAGGCAAAGTAGCAAAGAGGAGAGGAATAGCGATGCCTGAAGGGAGAGGCTTATGGCAGAGCCACAGTTCTGGCAGATGTCAGGGCACGGAGGCAAATTTCATCTACCTCACAGCATGGCTCTGGGCAGCCTTCGCCACATGTGTTTCAGGATAATTTAAAGTCCAGGCATTCAGGTAGGGCTGATCTTAGTACGGTGTCTTCTGTGGCATTTTTCAGATTAAGGAAGTGAAACCTGAATGTCATCCAGCTGGTTAGTGGTAATTTGAACTCAGTATTAGACTGCCTGATGCCAAGTGGCTTAGTTATCTTAGAACACTATGACAGAACACTACAGACGGCGAGGTTTAAACAACAGATATTTATTTCTCACCGTTCTGGAGGCTGGGAAGTCTAAGATCAGAGTGCCAGCTGGTTGGGTTCTGTCGAGAGCCCTTCTCTTTGCTTGCCTCACCTGGTGTGCTCATCTGATGGAGAGATCTCTTCTTCTTACGAAGCCCCTGATTTTCACCAACATTCGTGATCTCATCAAACCCTAATCACCTCACAAAGGCCCACCTCCAAATACCATCACACAGGTTAGGGCTTCAAAACATGAAACTGGAGAGGACACAGACATCTGGTCCATAATACCAAATCAGTATTCATTATAGTTCATCACAAAACTGAATGTATGCTTTCCCAATGTCTTTTGAATACTAGCTTCTGACCATGGACTTCATAATTTAAAAGACCTATAATAAGTCTTTGAATTATAAATGTAACAATACATCTGTTGGATAATAGGAAAAAAATTAAAGAAAATAAAAATAGAATTTACCCATAATCTTATCTGTTAGAGAATAATAATTGGTTTCCATGTTTGTAGCTTGTATTATTTAGAAAATTTATATCTGCTTCTAATCCTCCTAGTTTTTCACTTAGAATTTCCAAGTGGAGTTTCGAAAACTTCCTTTTCCTAATTATCAAGTCAAGAAAGTAATATATATGTTAGATGAAAAATCTGATACACTTCTCCTTTCACTAAAAATTCCTCTGTGGCAAAATTTTAGGTTTGAGGGATTTGGAATTCTGTGATAATTTTTTAATGGTTATAGGGACATAGGGAATTATTATGCATATAAACTATGCATTTTGTCACATAAGATTTAACTTGTTTTTTTTTTTTCTACATTATACCAATTATTTTCACAAGGTGGAAGTCCAGAGAATTGGTTGGGTGCCTGAATCCCAGTGTCCTCAGTCAGCACCCAGTGCTCTTGTTCTCAAGAGGAACTCTCTCTGTTATTAGGCTGAAGTTTTAGATTCAAACACCCAGGGGAATCTCAGCTGTAGGCTAGACTCCCTGACCCTGGAGTCTGGGCCTGACTTTGTTTCTTGTCCCATGGTTATGTCTGAAATAGTTTTCTTTTTTTCTGATTCTATGCTAACATTGTAGGAAGATGCATTCCTTAGAATGTGCACTAAAGAAGGAGCACTCCTCCCTAATACCCAGTTCTCTTGATCCCTGGCCACCACTCCAAGTCTCTTTCCTGGGTTCAACACTTATTTCTGTATGAGCAAGAAGCAAGAAGCAAGAATTTAGAGCAGGGATTCTTACACCATGTGACACATTACACCATTGTAATACAAGCCTTTGACTTGATTTTGCTACAATTGAGGATGTATCTTGAAAGAATGCGCTGCTAGGTGCAGCATGGAACTAAGAAGCACAGAGAGTAGGGATGTAGAGTAGGGACTCCATGCTGGAAGTAAGGAGCATGTGGGCAGCACCGTGCCAAGATGGTGTCAAGTAAGAATTAGGCACTTAATGGAACATGGGAGGACATTGCGTTCTGACAGCATGGTCTTGCCGGTAAAGAGATTATTTTAAAAGGTAGTAATCTTGAAGCATGATCCTAGGAACAGTGTAATAACTAGATACTTGCAAAGAGTGAGAGTACTGTTGTTCTGTAGTAGTATTTGCATTATAATTATTCCTGGCTTGTTTGCTGTTAGTGTGTTTTGAGTGCCAAAATTACAGCACTCAAAAAGTATGCCACGAAAGCAATGAATTTGAGAACCACTGATCTGGAACCTTTCTATGTTACCAGTCAGAGTCCACAGCCAAGAATTCCTATCGTTTAGAGAAAAGAATGGGCAGAAAAAACAATCATCCATAAAAGGGAAAATGTCAAAACTGCTTTATGGTTTTAGCTTTGCCTGCATACCAGTCGACCCATGCCAATTGTTCTGGTTCACCGTCTTCAAACTCTATATGGAGCACCTTCCCATCAATGGGTTAATTGTGATACTAAAACTTCCATATTTTGGAAAAACATTCATAAACCCACCATGTAAACTACCTCCTCTCTTAGAGTTCATGATGGTCAAGTACAGGTGTAAAGACTTTTCTGAGATTTCCCTATTTTAATTGACCACCTAATATGTTTTCTACTTCCCAGTTTATTTTCTTTTTTGTAATATGTCAACCCTCGTGTTCTTGGGCCGCCAATTTTCAATGAATTATAAGTTTTTTCTAGGGACACAGAAATATCTCTCTTTTCAGTGCCCCGAGTTTACTGTGACTTTAAATTTCTCAATTCTAGATTTTCTTCTTATTTCTGTTTGTCTCCAGAGCAACCAACTTGGGAGGGCTTCTTATCAGTATTCTTTGCTCTTTTTGCATATCTAAGTAGACTGTAGAGGTGTTTTATCTTCTGTCATCCAAAACCTTTTCTTTTCATCCACTAAAGTCCTTAGCTGCTGGCTGAGATTTCTACTCTGACAGCTTACCCTTCTTATTTACAGAAATGTCTGGTTCTTAGGAACTTTGAATAACACCGCATCCTCAATTCTACCTGAGAATGAGATTGCAGAAGAGAATATCTAGAATATTGGCCACCAAAACAATGCCAGACATTAGTAGGTAAAAATCTGCCCACCCAAACTCTGGTCTCTGATATACAAGCCTAACTAGTTCTGTAAGACCAGTTCCTGTTGACCCCACAAAGAGGTTGCTCATGTTTCTTGAGGCTTCTTGGTATCTAGTGGGGTAGCACAAGTGAGCCATAGTTTATGCTTCTTTTTTTAAAAATTATTTACTTATTTTAAAATTTTTTACAGACTGCATTTTGATTCATTGTACACAAATGGGGTACATCATTTCGTTTCTATGGTTGTGCACAATGTAGATTCATACCATTCGTGTAATCATATATGTACGTAGGGTAATGATGTCTGTCTCATTCCACCATTTTTCATGCCCCTCCTCTCATTTCCTTCTACATAATCTAGAGTTCCTCCATTCTTCTCTCACTCCCCACGCACCCACCCCCATTATATATCATCATCCACTTATCATGGTTTTTCGGTATTGGCTTATTTTACTTAGCATGATATTCTGCAATTCCATCCATTTATTTGCAAATGCCATAATATTATTCTAGTAATTAGAGAAATGGAAATTAAAACAACTCTAATATTTCATCTTACTGCAATTAGAATGGCTATTATCAAGAACACAAACAATAATAGATGTTGGTGTGGGTATGGGGAAAAAGGCACACTTTTACACTACTGGTGGAGTTGCAAATTGGTGCAGCCATTCTGGAAAGCAGTGTAGAGAATCCTCAGAAAACTTGGAATGGACTCACCTTTTGACCCAGTTATCCCACTCCTCAGTTTATACCCAAAGGACTTAAAATCAGCAAACTACAGTAACGCAGCCACATCAATGTTTATAGCAGCTCAATTCATAATAGCTAGATTGTAGAACCAACCTAGATGGCCTTCAAGAGATGAATGGATAAAGAAACTGTGGTATATATACACAATGGAATATTATTCAGTTTATGCTTCTTAAGGTTTCCTATTTCCAGTGGTCAGAGAGCTGGTTAAAAAGTTCCCTTTCCATTCTATAATTTCAAAAATCTCAATTGAGATTTTCTTGGCTTAATGATGAGCCTTTGTGGTATTTTGGATGCTTGTAGTAAAACTAATACAGTCATTCACTTGGTGCAAGATTTGTTGTTTCTTTATTTTTAACTGTTTACATTATGAATAAGTAGTTACCTAGAAAACTATTTGTTTTGCTGGTCTCTGCTCAGTTAGAAGTCTGAGTATAATTCTTTCTCAGAATATGGGAAATCACTGATATTCTTAGTTTCCAATGCTGTTAAAATTGAGTGTCTTTTTTTTTTTTTTTAAACCTTCTTAGGCAACTTGTGAGTAGAAAAGAAAGTAAGTGTGAGCCACCTGCCATTTTAATTTGACATCTAGTCTTTCTAGTTTCAAGCTCCTCTACTTCTAAGTACTTATAAAAGTGAATCACTGCTATTAAATGGATCTTTGACTGAAAGGCATTTAGACAACAAGCCTTCAAACAACGAAGACATCTTTGGTACTTGTGACTCAGTAAAAAATCCTATAAAACAGAGGCTGGGACTGTGGCTAGGTTGCAGATGCTTGTGTGAGACACTAGGTTCAATACTTAGCACCACATAAAAAAATAAACAAATAAAACAAAGACATTATGTCCATCTACCAAAGACAATTAAAAAATTCAACAAAACAAACATTTTCAGCATCAAATTATGTTTTCCATAGCTAGGGAATCTGAAAATAACTCTATACTTCATCTATCTAGGTAGTTGGATAACTACTTCATCAGTAGTCTTGTTGCATGGATGGGCAAATAACAAGTGACTGTGTTTTAAATCCTACTTTCTCTCAAGATACCTTAAGAAATTATTTCTTTCATCCAGGATCTGAAATCATTACTACCCTATGGTTAAAGTGAAGTCTAATTTATATTATTAATACAAATAATTTCTTATCAAAATACAACAGTCTGTTTTCAAGTGCCCGTTGGTGAAATGAGACAAAGTTGATAAAACTGCAATATTTTAGAGACCAATTTTAGCCAGAAGTTGCAATCTTTGTTTTGGAACTATCTTAAGAGCTGTCTAATTGCTTTGAAATGAATCTTTCTTCCATTTTTCCTTTTTGAATTTGTCAAGGAGCAATGAAACAGACAAATATACATAGCAGGAATGTGACTGAAGGGGATTCAGAGATATAATAAATCTGTTTCTTTCTATACATGAGAGAAAGGCCATGTTTCAGAACCTAGGGCTTGGTTTATTTTTATAGTGTTCCTCAGGGGATTGGATAACACTACACAGAAATGTGCTTAAGGAGGGTTGGTAGCTCCCTGCTGGTGACCAAAAAGAAAGGGAAGACAGGGGTCTTCCCAACCTCCTTGTCTCCAAAGAATATCAAGATGATATTTCTCTCTGTATTTTTCCTTGAGAAGTCTGATGTGCTGGACAAACACAGTTACTGCCTATAATATCCAAGAGCTGTTGGACAATGTCAAGTATTCTAACGTGTGCATTGGGTACCCAAGAAAAAGAGAGATGGCTTAGAATAAAAGATTTGAAGAGATATTGGTTGAGAACTTTACAGAAAATTATGATAGAAATTAAGTCATAGAACCAGAAATATCAGAGAATATCAAATAAGTAAGCAAGTAAATAAATATATTACCCTTTCTTCAAACATACACACTGAAAAAGTATCATATTGAAACTGCTGAAAAGAAAATGCAAATATAAAAACTTAGAGATAACCTGAGGAAAGAAACATTACTTATAGAGTAACAAAGCTACAGAAGAGCTGAAAGAATTACAGTAAACTTCTGTCAGAAACTGCAAACTTGAGGTTCAATGGAGTAATAATATCTTTAAAGTATTGAAAGAAAAATATCCATTAGCCATATACCTTATGAAAATATTATCAAAAATGAAAGAAAATATTTTCTCAGACAGACAAAAACAGAGAGAATTAATTTTTAGAAGACCTACTTTATAAGAAATATTAAGAGATATTCCTTAGGCAGAAAGAATAGGTTACCAGTCTGTGGTGTGGACATATGAGAAGAAACAGGCACACTGTAAATGGAACTAATGAAAGTAAAAATAAATTTATTATTATTATTTTTGCCTCTAATGGTTCCAGAGCAGTGATTCTCAACCAGGGGAAATCCTTCCGGCTTACTGTTCCTCCCCCGTGGGACACTGACGACATCTGGAGACAGTTTGAGTTGCCACAGGTGTGGCGATGCTCCTCCTGTCCACGGATAGAGGTCTGGGGTGCTGCTGAACTTCCTACAATGCACAGGGCATTCCCACAACAATTACCCAGCCCTAAAGGTTAGTATTACTGAGGTTCAGAAACCCTATTCTAAAAGACAACTGTCTGAATTGTATTGTGTGTTGATATGTAAAGATAGAGTATGTGACAGCGTTGTGGTTTGGGTGTGGTCATCCCCTCCCAAACTCACGTTGAAATCTGGTTGCCTATGTAGCAGTGTTTGGAGGTGGGGCCTTTAAGAGGGATTGATGCCCTTCTTACAAGACTGGATTAGTGCTTATGAGAATGAATTCAGTCTCTTGAGAGTGGATTGTTTGTAACTGTGTCAGCTCCTTTGTTCCCAAACCCTCTCAGCCTGTACTCACTTGCACTTTTGTTTTTCTCCTATGCCTAGAGCTGCACCAGACACCACGCAGATGTGACCACCCGATGATGGACTCTTAGTTTCCAGAACCATGAGCTAAATAAACCCATTTTCATTATAAATTACCCAGTCTCAGGTGTTCCATTATAACTATAGAAATTAACCAAGACAGACAGCAATAGCACAATTAAGGGGAGGAAAGAATTGGAACTGTACTATGAAATGTTCTTATGTGACAGAACGTAATACTTTTTGAAGATAGATTTTTGTAAATTACAGATGTATACTTTAAAACCTAGGACAAATATTAAAATAATGATGATAAAATGGAACAATAAAATATGCTCAGTTTAAAAAGGAGACCAAGCCTGACCCCTGCACCGATGACAGCGCCATCACCAGTTGGTCACAGTTGGGGAGCGAGCTGGTGGGTGAGTCAGGCCACCTGCATCGTGGAGGTAGCAGGTGGGCACCCAACCCGCCTACCTTGTGGAGCTAGGCAGCGGGCAGCCAACCGGCCCAACCACCAGGCCAAAGACAGACGCCACTACTGAGTGATCCCACACGACCACTATGCCAAGGTCTGTTGCCATCATGGAGCAAGCCAGCAGACCAGCCAGCCCACCTGCATCACGGAGCTAGCCAGAGGCTTCTTTATAAGCTGGTGCAGGCATTTTGAATTATTCCTGAGGGCGTGGCCATCATCATTGGAAGGGCAGCTCCCTTCCTGAGACACCTACAGGAGGCTAGAGGACCTTTGACAAGACCCAGGAGTCAAGAAGAGGAGGTATTGTGAGACTCTGGACCAACTCAGAGCCACCAGATGAGTGTCTCCCACTGGTCAGGTTCCCCGGATGGGGCAGTAGTCCCGAAACGCAGGGAACTGCATGGAGTAGAGTGGCACAGTGAGACTCACCTGCTGGAGCCCAGGACCCAGCCAACCAGGAGCATTGCAGAGGAGGGCCGCACAGCGAGAGGCTTCGATGCAGAGTGAGGGTTTGAGGCTCAGGTGTTAGGTCAGGACCCCTGGGAACATAGCAGAGGAGGTCTTCCAAGTCCAGATGGTAGTTCTGAACTGAAGGGAACGTCTTGGAGGAGAGCTGCCCAGTGATACTTCCCCACCAGGTGAGTCTTCCCCGCTGGGTGAGGCTTTCCCACCAGGGCAATACAACCAGAGACACAGGCCCAGATCAGACGTGACCTAGTCTACAGTTAGTCCCCCTTTGGCTGACCATCAGTCAACAAGTGGAGGCGCCTCAGCCTCCTAAAGTCCCTACCTAAAGGCCACCACCCCTACAGGGGCAGCTTCCTAGTGGACCACCACATTATCCAGTTCCTCCAAGACTTCAGGCTACTGAAGGATAAGAGGTGAGTTATTAGAAATCTACAGAGACAATATTAGTCAATAGAGGAAATCTGTAATATCCCAGAGTTCTACTACTAGAGGGGTAGATACCTGAGCAATATGAGAAAACAAGGGAAGAAAATGTCCCAAACAAACCTAGATGGTATAGCAATAAAATCCAAGGACAGCAAGGCAGAAGAAATGTCAGAAAAGGAGTCCAGAATGTACATAATTAAAATGATCAGGGAAGTAAACCAGGAGATGAAAGAGCAAATGCAGGCAGTAAATGATCGCACCAATTGACAGTTAAAAGAGCAAATACAGGAAGCAAAGGATCATTTCAATAAAGAGTTAGAGATACTGAAAAGAAAACAAAGATAAATCCTTGAAATGAAGGAAACAATAAACCAAAATAAAAGCTCCATAGAAAGCATAACCAGTAGGATAGAATACCTGGAAGACAGAACCTTAGACATTGAAGACAAAATATTTCATTTTGAAAACAAAGTTGACCAAACAGAGAAGATGGTAAAAAATCATGAACAGAATCTACAAGAACTATGGGATATCATGAAAAGGTCAATTTAAGAATTATTAGGATTGAGAAAGGCTCAGAGAAACAAACCAAAGGAATGAATAATCTATTCAATGAAATAATATCAGAAAATTTCCCAAATCTGAAGAATGAAATGGAAAACCAAGTACAAGAGGCTTATAGAACTCCAAATATACAAAATTACAACAGACCCACACCAAGGCACATTATAATGAAAATACCTAACATATAAAATACAGAATTTCAAAGGCTGCAGGAGAAAAGAATCAAATTATGTTCAGGGAGAAACCAGTACAGATATCAGCAGATTTTTCAATACAGACCCTAAAAGCAAGAAGGGCCTGAAACAACATTTACCAAGCTCTGAAAGAAAATGGATTCCAACCAAGAATCTTATACCCAGCAAAACTTACCTTGAGATTAGATGATTAAATAAAATCCTTCCATGATAAACAAAAGCTAAAAGAATTCACAAAAAGAAAGCTGGCACTACAGAAAATTCTCAGCAAAATATTCCATGAGGAAGAGATGAAAAACAATGAGGGAAATCAGCAAAGGGAGGAACAACCCTAAAGGAACAGCCAAGGAGAAACCAAGTTGTGTCAAAAAAAAAAAAACAAAAATGAGCCAAATGACCGGGAATACAAATCATATCTCAATAATAACCCTGAATGTTAATGGCCTGAATTCATCAATCAAAAGACATAGACTGGCAGGTTGGATTAAAAAGAAAGATCTAACAATATGCTGCCTGCAAGATACCCACAGACTAAAGGTGAAAGGATGGGAAAAAACATACCATGCACATGGACACAGCAAAAAAGTCAGAGTATCCAACCTCATATCAGATAATGTGAACTTCAAGCCAAAGTTGGTCAGAAGGGATAAAGAAGGACATTTCATACTGCTTAAGGGAAGCATAAATCAGCAAGACATAACAATCATAAATATCTATGCCCCAAACAGTGGCTCATCCATGTATGTCAAACAAATCCTTCTCAATTCCAGAAATCAAATAGACCACAACACAATAATACTACGTGACTTTAACACACCTCTCTCGCCACTGGACAGATCCTCCAAACAAAATTGAACAAGGAAACCATAGATCTCAATAACACAATAAATAATTTAGACTTAACAGACATTTATAGAATATACCATCCAACCAAGAGCAAATACACTTTCTTCTCAGCAGGACATGGATCCTTTTTAAAATAGATCATATATTATGCCAAAGCTAATGTTAGCAATTACAAGAAGATAGAGATACTACCTTGTATTCTATCAGATCATAATGGATTGAAATTTGAAATAAATGACAGAGTAAAAAACAGAAACTACTCCAACACCTAGAGATTAAATAATATGCTATTTAATGATGAATGGATAACAGAAGACATGAGGAAGGAAATTAAAAAATTCTTAGAGGTAAATGAGAACAAAGAAACATCATATCAAAATCTCTGGGACACTATGAAAGCAGTACTTAGAGGAAAATTTATTTCATGGAGTGCATTCAATAAAAGAAGAAAAACATCAACACATAAATGACCTAATACTACAGCTCAAAGTCCTAGAAAAAGAACAGAGCAACACCAAAAGTAGTAGAAGACAGAAAATACTTAAAATCAGAGCTGAAATCAACAAAATTGAAGCAATAGAAAGAATAAAAAAATTAACAAAATAAATAGTTGGTTCTTTGAAAAAAATAAACAAAATTGATAAACCCTTAGCCACACTAACAAAGAGAAGGAGAGAGAAAACCCAAATTACTAAAATTTGGAATGAACAAGGAAATATAACAACAGACACGATTGAAATACAAAACATAATTAGAAGCTATTTTGAAAATCTATACTTCAACAAAATAGAAAATCTTGAAGACATCAACAGGTTTCTAGAGACATATGAATTACCTAAACTGAACCAGGAGGACATACACAACTTAAATAAATCAATTTCAAGCAATGAAATAGAAGAGGTCATCAAAAGCCTACCAACAAAGAAAAATCCAGAACCAGATAGGTTCTCAGCTGAGTTTTACGAAACCTTTAAAGAAGAGCTCATTCCAAACTTCTCAAAGTATTTCATGATAGAAGAGGAGGGAACTCTCCCAAACTCATTCTATGAAACCAATATCACCCTGATACCTAAACCAGACAGAGACACATCGAGGAAAGAAAATTTCAGACCAATATCCTTAATGAACATCGATGCAAAAATTCTCAACAAAATTTTAGCAAATCACATACAGAAATATACTAAAAAGATAGTGCTCCACCATCAAGTGGGTTTTATCCCAGGGATGCAAGTTTGGTTCAACATCTGAAAATCAATAAATGTCAATATATCAACAGACTTAAAGTTAAGAATCACATGATTATTTTGATAGATGCAGAAAAATCATTTGATAAAATAGAGCATCCCTTCATACTCAAAACACTAGAAAAATTAGGGATAGTGGGAACATTCCTTAACATTGTAAAAGTAATCTATGCTTAAGCTCATGACCAATATCATTTTAAATGGTGAAAAACTGAAAGCATTCCTCCTAAAAACTGGAACAAGTCAGGGATGCCCTCTTTCACCACTTCTATTCAACATTGTCCTTGAAACTCTAGCCAGAACAATTAGACAGACCAAAGAAAGAGATTCAAATAAGAAAAGAAGAACTCAAACTATCCCTATTTGCTGATGACATGATTATATATTTCGAGGAACCAGGAAATTCCACCAGAAAACTTTTAGAACTCATAAGTGAATTCAGTAAAGTAGTAGGTTACAAGATCAATGCTCATAAATCTAATGCATTTTTATACATAAGTGATGAATCTTCAGAAAGAGAAGTTAGGAAATCTATCCCATTCACAATAGCTTCGAAAAAAGTAAAATACTTGGGAATCAATCTAACAAAAGAGGTGAAAGACCTCTATAATGAGAACTAGAGAACACTAAAGAAAGAAATTAAAGAAAACCTTAGAAGATGGAAAGATCTCCCATGTTCTTGGATAGGCAGAATTAATATTGTCAAAATGGCCATACTACCAAAAGTGCTATACAGATTCAATGCAATTCCAATTAAAATCCCAAGGATGTGCCTCACAGAAATAGAGCAAGCAATCATGAAATTCATCTGGAAGAATAAGAAACCCAGAATAGCTAAAGGAATCCTTAGCAAGACGAGTGAAGCAGGGGGTATTGCAATACCAGAACCTCAACTATACTACAAAGCAATAGTATCAAAAACGGCATGGTATTGGCACCAAAATAGACAGGTGGATCAATAGTGCAGAATAGAGGACACAGACACAAACCCAGATAAATACAATTTTCTCATACTAGACAAAGGTGCCGAAAACGTGTGATAGAGAAAAGATAGCGTCTTCAACAAATGGTGCTGGGAAAACTGGAAATCCATATGCAACAAAATGAAATTAAACCTCTATCTCTCACTCTGCACAAAAATCAACTCACAATGGATCAAGGACCTTGAAATCAGACCAGAGACCCTGCATCTTATAGAAGAAAAAGTAGGTCAAAATCTTCAACATATTGGCTTAGGATCAGACTTCCTTAACAGGACTTCCATAGCACAAGAAATAAAAGCAAGAATTAATAACTGGGATAGATTCAAACTAAATAGCTTTCTCTCAGCAAAGGAAACTATTAGCAATGCGAACAGATAGCCTACAGAATGGGAGAAAATCTTTGCCATTCATACTTCAGATAGAGCACTAATTTCCAGAATATATAAAGAACTCAAGAAACTCTACCCCAAGAATATAAATAACCCAATCAACAAATGGGCTAAGAAATGAACAGATACTTCACACAAGAAGATCTACAAGCAATCAACAGATATATGAAAAAATGTTCACATCTCTAGTAATAAGAGAAATGCAAATCAAAACTACCCTAAGATTCCATCTCACCCCAATTAGAATGGCCATTATCAAGAACACAAGCAACAATAGTTGTTGGAGAGGATGTGGGGAAAAAGGTACACTCATACATTGCTAGTGGGGCTGCAAATTGGTGCTGCCACTCTGGAAAGCTGTTTGGAGATTCCTTAGAAAGCTTGGAATGGAACCACCATTTAACTCAGCTATCCCACTCCTTGGCCTGTACCCAAAGGACTTAAAATCAGCATACTACAGAGATACAGCCACATCAAAGTTAATTGCTGCTGAATTCACAATAGCCAGATTGTGGAACCAACCTAGATATCCCTCAATTGATGAATGGATTAAGAAACTGTGGTATATATATACATATACAATAGAATATTACTTAGCCATAAAGAATGATAAAATTATGGCATTTGCAGGCAAATGGATGAAATATGAGAATGTCATGCTAAGTGAGATAAGCCAATCTCAAAAAACTAAAGGATGAATGATCTTGCTGATAATTGGATGATGACACATAATGGGGGGTGGGAGTGGGAGGGGGGAAAGAATAGAAGAAGGAGGGACTGTATAGAGGGATAAGAGGGGTGGGAGTGGTGGTGGGGGTAAAGAACAGAATGAATAAAAATCTATTACCCTAGGTAAATGTATGATTACAAAAATGGTATGCCTCTACTTCTTGTACAGACTGAGAAAGAAGATGTATCCCATTTGTTTACAATAAAAATGAATTAAAAATAAATAAATAAAAAGGAGAGTGAAAAGCAGGGTTGAAGAGGGGAACTGAAGAAGAGATAAAACAAATATGAAACAAGATGGTAGATTTTAATCCAACTGTTTCAATAATCACAGAAAACTCATTTTATGAAGTCTGAACTACTTAATACCAAAACCAAACAATGACATAACAAGAAAATAAACAATTCATGCCAATATCCTTCATAAATATTGACATCACTATCCTCAACAAAATAATGGCAAATTGAATTTGGCAATATATATGTATATAAACTATAGCAACATATATAAAACTATACGATGAGGATATATACACACACATATATATCCTGGGCATATAATGCTAGTTCAGTACTACAATATCAAAATATCAATCCATTTAACCCATTGTATTAGTGATTTAAAGAATAAAAACTGTATGATTATATCAATATATGCTGAAAAATCATTTGCCAAAATTCACTTCCATTCATGATAAAATGTCTCAGCATAGTAGTAATAGACGTTTTCTCAATCTGTAAAGAACATATAAAAACCCTACAGTTAATGTCATTCTTAACGATGAAAGACAAAATTCTTACCCTCTGAAATAAAAAACAAAGCAAAATCTTTACTCTCACCATGCCTGTATTTACAGTACTGTTTGTCTTAACCAGTGCAATAAGCTAATATGAAGACATAAAAAGGAACAATGAATAAAAATGCTATCGGTAAAAAATAAAAAAAAATTTAAAAAACATAAAAAAGAAGAAAAAAGAAAACTGCCCGAGTTTATAGATAAACTGATTATTTGTAAAATCTCAAAGGATTTACAAAAAAAGTTCCTAGAAGGAGTAAGTGCATTTATCAAAATTGAAGGATTCAGGATCAACAAACAAAAATAAACTATTTCTGTACACCAGTAACCATAAATTATAAATCACAATTTAAAATAAAATTGTGGCTTCAGAAATCCAAGAAAGCATGTATAAGATCCGTACATTGCAATGTATAAAATGCTGATGAAAGAAATCAAAGAGGACTTGGAGAGGCATACTACGTGAATTAGAAGTTCAATTCTCTCATTCTTTCTCAACTGATCTATAGATTTAATGCAATATAAATCAAAACCCTAACAAGATTTATTTTGTAATAGAAAAACTGATTCTAAAGTTTTTATGCAAAAGCAATGGAGCTCCTTTCAAATTTTGATACTTAATATGAAGCAACAGTAATCAAGGTACATTTGTGGTTTTGTGAAGAGATAATAGACACAGGGATCAATACAACAGAAGAGAAATCCCAGAAAAAGACCTACGGAAATATGGTAATTTGATTTTTGGTTGAGGAGTAAAATTAATTAAATGGAGGGAGAATGGTCTTTTCAACAAGAGGTTTTGAAAGTCTATCATTCACATGCAAAAAGGAAAATCAGAAGGAGAAAGAGAGAGGCAGAGACAGAAGTAGAAGCAAGAGTAGCAGAAGAAACAACCTCAACTTATCCAAAAATTAACTCAATTGGATCATAGATCTAAACTGACAGATGAAACTACAAAACTTCTAGAAGAAAACACAGGACAAGAGGGATTCCCTTTCTAGTTCTTCTGATCAGAGAGAAGTACTTTCTTGCAGTTTTGTGCCCATCTTTGCTGCTATGGTCAGAGCTCTGTGTGTTATGGCCTGGAGAACCGTTTCATGACAGGGGCTACCTCAGTGTAGGTTTGGAAGAATCAAAATAGGAAAATACATGAGGATTTCCTTTCAATATTCTCTGTCCCACAACGGCCCCTGCTCCCAGTCTCCTGGTTACAAAGTGATTGTCTTGGAGCCACCTTTTCTGTCCATAATTGCTGTGCATGTCCTGGATTTTCACTGCCTAGGGTCTTAACTGGGAGATGTGGAATGAAAGAAAGTCAGGAAATTTGCTGCCATCTGGGTTGTTCTTCAGGATTTGATTTTCCTCCAAAATATGCCTGCTATTATTTACTTATCAGAGTCCCCAGAGGCTGCTTTATGTATTCTGTCCAAGGATTTTTGTTGTGACACTAGTAGCATGGAGTGTGTTTCTACCATGTTAACAGAACTGGAGCTACTGATTCTGTTCACCCCCAGTCCCAACAGCAACTTTTTGACTGAAAAAGTTAATTTCCTTTTGCTGGCAATTGGTTTGTAGTGGGAACAATACCAAGTTCTGGCCTACAAGACTTTGGAGGACATCTGTATGAAGCATCCTAGAAAATATTTCTTCATCATAAAGAGAGAGCACCATGGAAAAATTCCATTCTTCCTTGATGCCATTGAATGTTAGTGCATAACAATACGATGCTTGGAACTGTGGCTGCTATTTCACGATCCTGAAAAAAAAGCCAGGAAATTATTCAGGAGCAAAACGAAAGCCAGAAATTGTTGAGAGTTGAATTAGCCAAACTGGAAACCACCTACCTTTAGATTCTTACTCGTGTGGAATCATAAATCCCCAATGTTTAAGCCATTTTCAAAGAGATACTTTTTTAAAATTGCAAACCAAGTCATTCTAAGTGATAAACTAGCATTCCATTTTCTAATTTAGATTTTCAGATATCCAACAAAAATAACTGTGATGGAATTGAATACCTCTAAGTAAACTTGAAATTATATTTAAAACCTACCTTTGAGGTGATAATTTACTCATTGATTAGAAGATTTCAAATATGGAAAAGATTGATGTTTTAATATTTTACAACTATAAAACTACAAAATGAATATACAGCTTCAAAAATGTGGGTTATAATAGAATTATTCTTGATTATCTTGTGGATTTGGAGATACATTTTAATTGTATTCTTTCTATGCCTTTATTCACCATTCAAAAATGTTAATTGGTATCTATTATGAACAAGAAGCTTATTCTGAATACTTGGGATAGCAAGATGGTAACAAAAATGATTATTCTTCAAAAACTTATAGTCCAGAAGAGGATAGAGACATATGAACAGATGTCATAGTTAAAATTCAAGTTATGTATAAAATTATTATAGCAATATCAAAGAAGAAAAGCTATTTTTGAGGTACAATTGTTTTTCTACAACAGATCTCTATTTCTCATAAATAAGTATAGTACATTTAATTTGATTCTATAGTATCAGATAATGTAATATACTTCAATTCCTTTAATGTGAGACTTTGCAAGGAATATTTGTTCTTATGGAAATGAATCAAATATGCCCCCTGTGTGTTAGCCTCTTGTTTGCTTCTTCAGAGTATAGTTAGTATATTTAGCTCAAAGTCTGTGAGCACCAAACTCAAATTCTTACATAGCCAATTGCTTTAAATTTAGCCCAAATAAGCATATTTTCGGCTACTTATGGGTTATCTGCTTTGCATACTCTACAAAAATGTACCCAATATCTGTGAGCCATAGAAGTGACAAACCGTGAAGCTCTAGGAGACCCCAAAGTGCAGATTTACCTTGGACCTCTGACACAGAGCACCCCATTGCTCCTGAGCAGGGTCACCTGGACACGTGGGCCCCTCATGGATTCCACTCCCTCCTGGGATCTCTTGACCTCTTCTCCTCTGGGTGGTGGCCCACACAAAAGTCTCTGCTGCGAGGGACTTTCCCTCTCTAAAAATTCTGTCCAGTAAAAATTGCTATATTGTACAATTATATTTTCAGCTATTTTCAATCATTCCCCAAATATTCCTGTTTTTTCTTGATCATCCCCCAAATATTCTTGCTATCATCATCTTTTTCTCTATCATCACCCAAATATTCCTGCTTCAATGATCTTTTTTTTAGTGTTCATTTTTTTAAAAAGCATATTCTTTAAAATTGTCTTCCTTGTATGCCTCCTGGGTGAATCCTCTTATCCTGCCTTCAAATGTCTGTCCAAACCCCACTCAGAGAGTCTTTTCCTGATTACACATTCCGAGGTGGCTATCTACCTTCCATCCTCACATTCTGGCACGTGCAAATCTTCCTTCTCCCTGCTCTGTTTTCTCTTTTGTTCCCAGTATTTATTAGTATTACTGTTCGCTTTACTCATTTATGTTTCTTGTTATTGCATGTCACCCCCTATTACAATATTATTTCTTCTTGAAGGTGTTGCTTCATTGTCAGCCACTGTCAGTGTTGCTGATGACAAATTAAGACAAGAGTGTTCCTTTGTAGGTGATACTGGTGATGAGAATCAGGGCTGAGTCCCATTTCCCCATGTGAAGATAGAACACCTGAGAAACACCAAGGCAAACATAGAAAACAAATTTTATTTAAAGGATAGAACAGAGGTAGACTTCTCTGAAGACAAGGGACCCCAGAGCTGGGTGTCCGAGGAAGTAGAGGTGTTCAGCCTCATTTATACATTTTAGATTTACTTTGTTCTCATGCTCTCTCCTTCCCCATCCTGCCTAGGTGACTAGTGACCAAAAGGTGGGCCAAAAGGTGGAGTGATCCAAGGGCAGGAATCAAGTCACCTAGGGGTACAGGCAGGGAGGGAGCTGCTGAGGGGGCATTCATTAACAACCCCTACAACTCCCTGCAGGGAGGAACAGTACCCTGGAGGCAGGTAACTTTGACAACAGCTTGGAGGAGGGGGAAGTGCTCTGGAGGTATTAGCTTTTATTTCCTCCAGCCCATCTTCCTGACCTAATCATTCATTATCTACACTGACTGTCCTTTTGCCCCCTAGCCTCATAGGTAGCCTGATTTTTCACCCAAACAGCTTTTCGGTACTTCTCTTCTTCTGTGGTGTTCTGAAATGCACCAGATTTTTAATACATGTTTTGCTTCCTGTTTAGTGCTTAGTCAGAATTTCATTCTGAAGATTTGTTCCCCCCCCGCTTTGGTTCTGAAAGCTGTATTACACACACACACACACATCTCTGTGTAAACATAATACATACATAGATATTTAATTCTCTATGTGTAATAATACACATCACACACATGTACAGATATTCCTTGACTTACAATGGGCTTATGTCTTGGTAAATCATTATAAGTTGCAAATATGATAAGTTGAAATTACACTTAATGTGCTTACCCTGCCAAAATAGCTTAGCAATGTGGTACAATGTAGGTTTTTTGGCTGGTTACCCTCTGGACCAAGAGGCTGACTGGGAGCTGCTTTTGTCTATCATCATGTGAGTATGACACCACACATTGCTAGCCCAGGAAGATCAAAATTAAAAATTTGAAGTACAGTTTCTACTGAATACATATATTTTTACACCATCTTGCAGTAAAAAAAAAATGTTAAGTTGAACAATCATTGAGTTATGGACTGTTTAGCGTAGATATTATATATAGATACACGTAAATGTAAATGCACATACCTATATGAACTTCTCTCTCTGTGCATCTATTTATTTATTTCTCCATGTTGTTGTAGAACTTGTGGGTCTATTTTTCATACAACTCAAATTTATCTCATTATTCCACCTCTTTTGGATTGTTTTTGTCTTTTTTAAAATGCTTTTTGGAAGAATTCTTCAATTCAATTTGATATCAGTCCATTTTGTTCTAAGCCTACCTGCTGAGTTTTAAAATATGATCTTATGTTTAATTTCTAAGATCTCCATTTTTTATATTTTCATAGAAGTCTTATCTGAGTTCTCTGTGGATATAGCTAGCCTGATTTTAAAACTTTTTTTTCCTTTGTTTTCTTAAGCTATTCTTTGTGTTCAGATCCTTTCACAGATATTGATAGATTGTATAGTTGTTCATACTTTTATTTGAGGTTCTACTTTTACCTCTTTGTGGTTGTGAGTACAGGAACCTATCTCAAGTAGTTGAGGAGACAGTGGAGTATACTGCCAGGTCTGTTGTGTGTGGCCACAATCTGGGTATAAGTTATTCTTGAGGATGGTGGTGGTTGGGGGAAGCCACCCCTGAGTCCACCGCTTTAGAGAACCATATCCGCTACTTTTACTTGGGGACTAAAGTCAGAGTCATCTCTCTCTTTCACTTTTCTTCCTTTGTTGTCCATGTGGAAGTTTAATGTTACTTTGGTCTCTGCTCCTCTATTTTCAACCCCAACATTTCTACCAAGGCTGTGGTTCTTAAACTTATTTGCACATTGGAAGCACCTGGGTAGCTTTAGCAACTGTTGAAGGCTTTGTCCTACCCTCTGAGATCTTGATTTATTTGGCCTGAGTTACAGCTTGGGCTGGGGATTTTTTTTTTTTTTTTAAATTCCCCAGCTGATTTTAATTTACAGCCAAGATTGCTAACCACAGTGTTAGGAAATGGCCCTGGGCAGATCTTTCACATAAGTACAGAAGTTCTTGGAGTTTATCTTAGGATAGAAGCCATCTTTATCAGCTGCCCACTGTGAGAAGTGGATAGGAAGGAAGGCGGCTGCCTGTGTATACAGCATTTATGACAAAATTCTTTAATTAATCATCTTGCTGTTTGCACCATAGCCCTCCTATCTTTTCTGTCCCCTCACCTTAATCTGAAGTATCTCGAATTGCTTTTACTTCCATAGCTTTTTTCTTAGTTGTTTTGGGCTGAAATTTCTCTTTCCATTCTTTCTCCCTCACTCTGCTCATATGATGTTCTATTTTTCCAACAGTTTTCAACATTTCTAGTCCACTGACTGGCACTATTACTTACTGTTCAGCACTGGTGTGAATTTATTTTTAATTTTTAATTTTTTTTGTTTCATTGAATTTGAAGAGGAATGAATGGATACATCTGTGTCATACTGCCAAATTTATTCTATCTCTGGATTCTGTTCTCCATTTGTCTTTCACCCCTAATAGATCTATAAAATGTGGAAAGAGATGTTTTACAATCTCCCCAAGCAGTCCTATTTTTGTTTTATATAATTTGATGCTTTTATATGAAGCATAAAAGTTCATGGCTATTATAAATTTTATGTAGATTTTGTCTTTTATGAATATAGAATGACCTTCTCTTCCATGGAGACCTTTTGGCCTTATACTAAGTTTTGTTGGGAATTAAAAGGTCTATCCTTTCTTCTTTTTTTAAAAAAGAAATTCATTTATCTGATAAACCTTTGCTCATTCTTTAAAAACATTTCTTATCAACTTAATTTGTTTCTTTAAGCTTAAACAACATAAATCATAAAAGAATTTAAGAATCTTTTAAATGGGGAGTTGATATAATTTAAGTTTATTATCAAAACTTATACACTTGGCCTGGTCTCTGTCATCTTGTTTTATATATTTTTTTTTAATTTTATACTTCCTTATTTTCTGGATTTATGTCTTTAACTTTGTATATCATTCATTGTTTGTTTTTGTTTTTCTGTGTTCTGAAGATAAACATCCCTCTTAAAATTTTAGTCTTTTGGGTTTGATAAATGATATTTAAAGTATTATTAGTTTTTGTTTCTTTGTTTCAGTCAGAATCCTTGTTTGCAAACAATAGAAATTGAATCTGGTTAAATTAAGCAGAGAGGATTTTTTATTTTCCTGTAAGGGAAGGGCGATGTTCACAGAATTGAGAGGAGGGAAGGTGTTCAGAGAGAAGATGCTGGCATCCACGTTACAGAGTAGGCCACCCCCAGCAACAGCAGTTCCCAGAATGTTTCCCTAGCCTCCGTGTTCTCTGTGTACCCAGACACTGCCTCCAGATGCTTTCTTGACCACACGTCCAGCTACCAATATGGACACCAGACTCCAGAGTTGCCACTGTCAGAATGATTTCTGATGAGTCTTTACTTCAAGAGTTCATTGGCTTCACATTAATATCCCAAACAGGAGCACACAATGGACTAATATTAAGTCTCTAGACCATGGCAGACCTGAAAGATAAGACAGAGAGGCCAAGTCTCTGGCCTTTTCTGCAAGGTCCTGCTTGCACCATTCTTGGAATCTCAGATCTCTGTCCAATACACATTCCTTCTCTAGTTTTATTACAATCCCTTCACATTTTATAAATGATGACAAAATAAAATGTTTACAGTTGCAGACACTATTCTGTTTACAACATAGGGATAAAAAGAGAGTAAAAGGGATGTTGGTAAAAGTACATTCATAGCAAGAAAGGAAGTATGGTTAAAGGTTATGACCCTTATTTCCTCCATTGGTCATGGGGCAATAGGTCAGCACTGCCCAATAAAAGTTCTTGCAGTATTCTGCATTTCTACAGTGCAATGGATGCCACTAGCCATACGTAGCCAGTGAACACTTGAAATTTGGCTAGTGAAACTGAAAAACTAATATTTTAGTTGTATTTAATTTTAATTAATTTAAATTTAGATTTAAAGAGGTAATATGACTTGTGGCACAGCTATAAATAGAATGATAATCGTTCCCTTTGTCTTCAGCCATACTTCAGTGAATTAGCATCTTCCTAGTCCAGTTTTTTTCTCAATTTCAAGATAACTCTGAGACTTAGTTTATTCTGCCTGTGTAGGGCTTTAGTAGTTATCCACTCAAAACTCATCATTAACCATGTTAGGAAAGTGCCCAAACACAATTACCTGTCATTTTGGAAAAAGAACAACCTTATATTTGTTTTATAATTCATGTCAATTATAAGACAGTACTGGAACATCTCACTTTTGTGTATTCATCCAGTGACCCCGGAAAACAAATAACCTGATAGCAACAGTTACCTTCTTCCTTGTGAGTAAAACTTCAAAACTAATGGATGACAGAGTTATGACAAACTAAGCTTAGCCTCATGAAAACTAGAGATGTGGTAGCTAGGGATGGGGGACTGGCTGACACAGAGAGGTCATTTTTGTCTACTAATTGTTAAAAGCATTCTTGACAATAGATATTCATGTTGGATACAGATAATCTGCCTTTGGAGGCCCATTTAGAAGTTGCAGATAAAATTAGAATGTATAAAATTTTTCCAAATACATTATTGGTTTTAAATTTCGAAGATATCATGGCCACTTCCACTCATTTGTTCCTGGACCCATATTCTGACTACTAGAAGAAGCAAAACGTACACAGCACCCTTCAGAGCTGCAATCTACCTGGCAGAGTATTGTTTCTGAGCTGGAGTGATGCAGTCTTTCATAACTTATTACAATGTTCTCTAAGTCCAGCTGCATTCAGATGATGGACACATGATAAAAACAGTAGTTGTCTTGTTGCTTTTTTCCCTTTACTGTAAAGTGAGTTCCTTGTCAGAAATAATATCCTTTGGGACACCATGTCTGTGTATAAGCCACTGTCATTATGGTACTTGCAGAAGCATAGGAAGGAGGGAGAGCAACTCCAAATCCAAATCATACGTGAGGATAAATTGCTACCTTTACCAGGAAGGAAGGTTTCCAAGATGGTTGACCTTCTGCTAAGTAGCTGGCTGATAGGCTGCTACCCCCCAAGGGTATAGTATTATGCTGGATACTCCATCTTGTTCTTTCAGCAAGAAAGTTAGGCATAAACAGCAGTGGTGGCAGCTTGATGAATTAGTCATGTAGCAATGAAATACCCAAGGTAATTAACTTATAAACAGGAAAGGTTTATTGACTCCATTACTTTGGGCCTCTTGCGAGGGTACCAGATGGCAATACTGGGGAGTATGTATTGGAACAAACCACTTATATTGTGAGTCATGGAGCAGAGAGAACCTGGGAACCCATGTATACCAGGTATACCCCCTTTCATGGGTAGGTTTACACCTAGTGACCTAAGGACCTCCCATAAGGCCCCACCTCCTGAATGTCCACAACACCTCCCAATGGCATCATCACCTTGGAGATCAAACCTTTAAAACACAGACCTTTGGGGGACACTATGCTTATTCAAACTGCAGCACTTGTTCAGTCTTTCTAATGGGAGATCTATGGTGACAAACTAAGCTTAGCCTCATGAAAACTAGAGATGTGGTAGCTAGGGATGGGGGACTGGCTGACACAGAGGGGTCATTTTTGTCTACTAATTGTTAAAAGCATTCTTGACAATAGATATTCATGTTGGATACAGATATTCTGCCTTTGGAGGCCCATTTAGAAGTTGCAGATAAAAATAGAATTAAATCTTCTAGCCCTACTTATAATGTCCTTTAATTTCTAAGTACCAGACATCTTCAACAGGTTCTTCCTGTGATTTTGCTTCCTAATGTGACTATCGTGCCTTTGGTACTTAAGTGCCCAATGTGGCTTCTGTCATTCTACTTTTCTCTAAAATTAAGAAAATAATTTCTACTGTATCATGTTCTACCAGACCTCTTATCCCATAGAGAACTATTCAACTCAAACATACAGAAAACCAGTAAGGAAATCTATATTAGAAAGTACAGTTTATCCAATGTCTTCTTTTTCCCTCCTTGTCCAATACTAATCTGAAACCATTTTCACATTTATTCTCCATATTTTCCCATATGTTTTGCCAATCTAAATAGGCAAAGTCCTGAGAGAGAGAAAGTGTGTGTGTGTAAACAAGTAAGTTCCTCCTGGGCTTGATTTTTATTTTGTGATTGGATCCCTCAGATATGCTTCTTATTAAGGATTTGGGGACACTGAAGCAAGTGAACTTAGTAAATCTCCTGGTACTATAAGTAGAGCTACATCAAACCAAGAAGTTAGGATTCTTTTGGTTGGCAAGGAAGGCTTACTGGAAGTTGAGAGTTCTGGGTATAGAATTCTCCAGATATTTTTGAATTTTCACTACAACCCCAAAAAGCACTACTAAAAGAAAACAGGTAACTAGAAAGTACAGTGAAAAAATATATGTATATATTCATGTATATATCATATGTATTTATTTTCATATATACATATATATATTTCTTTTCCTTTTTTTCTCTTACCTGATTTAAAAGGCAATTGTGTAAAATAACAATATACATATTACTTTTGTGTTGTATGATAAATTGTTGGGTCTATAACATAAACAAGTGTTATATTTATCAATAACAGTACAAAGGAGGTGGATGGGAGTAAAGCTACATTGGACTAAGGAAGGGATTTCAAATGGTAATTTGGTCAAAACATAAATGAGGAGAACAAGAAATAATAAAAGGGAAGAGCTTTTTCCTAAAATTTTAAATTGGTGCATTATAGTTCTACATAATGGTGGGATTCATTGTTACATATTCATATAGGTACACAATGCAGCAATGTAATTTGGCCAATACCATTCTCCAGCACTTCCCCTTTCCATTCTCTCCTCCCTTTCCCTGATCTCTTTCCTCTATTTAACTGATCTCCCTTTGATTTTCATGAGACAACCCCCACCACTTTTTTTCAAAAGGAAGTTTAATATAACAAAAGTTGCAAATATATATATTTGCTTACCTTTCTTCTCTCAGCTCTTTTTATTACTTTTGAACTTTTAAAAAATCTGTTATTTTTGTTATACATGACAGTAGACTGTATTTTGATATATCATACATATGTGGAGTATAACTTCCTATTCTTGTGGTTGTACATGATGTGGAATTACACTGGTCATGTATTCATATATGAGCAGAGAAAAGTTATGTCTGATTCAATCACTGTCTTTCCAATTCCTATCCCCACTTCCTTCCCCCGATCCCTACCCCTGTCCCTATTCAGTGAATCTCCACTCTTCCCCCCACCTCTGCCTATTGTGAGTCAGCATCTGCATATCAGAGAGAACATTCAACCTTTGGTTTTTTGGGATTGGCTTATTTCACTTAGCACGTTAGTGTCCAGTTCCATCCATTTACTGGAAAATGCCATAATTTCATTCTTTTTTATGGCTGAGTAATAGCCCATTGTGGATATATACCACATTATCTTTTTCTATTCATTTGTTGAAAGGTACCTAGGTTGGTTCCATAGCTTGGCTATTAGGAATTGAGCTGCTATGAACATTGATGTGGCTGCATCACTATAGTATGCTGATTTTAAGTCCTTTGGGTATATGCCAAGGAGTAGGATAGATGGGCCAAATGGTGGTTCCATTCCAAGTTTTCTGAGGAATCTCCATACTGCTTTCCACAGTGGTTGCAACAATTTGCAGTCCCACCGGCAATGTATGAGTGTACCTTTCTCCCCACATCATTGCCAGCATTTATTGTTACTTATATTCTTGATGATTGCCATTCTGACTGGAGTGACATGGAATCTCAGTGTAATTTTAATTTGCATTTCTCTAATTGGTAGTAATGTTGAACATTTTTTCATATATTTGTTGAACATTTCCATTTCTTCTCCTGTGAAGTATCTGTTCAGTTCCTTTGCCCATTTATTGATTGGTTTATTTGGTTGTTTTGGTGTTAAGTTTTTTGAGTTCTTTATATATCCTAGAGATTAATGCTCTATTTGAAGTGTGGGTGGCAAAGATTTCTCTCCCATTTTGTAGACTCTCTGCCTGTGTTCTTGATTGTTTTCTTTGCTGTGAAGCATCTTTTCAGCTTGATTCTATACCATTTATTATTATTGATTTTACTTCTTACACTTTAGGAGTCTGTTGAGGAATTTGATTCCTAAGCCAACATGATGGAGATTTGGGCTGACTTTTCTATCTAGTAGGCACAGGGTCTCTGGTCTACCTAGGTCCTTGATCCACTTGAGTTGAGTTTTGTGCAGGGTGAGAGATAGGGATTTAATTTCCTTTTGTGGATTTCATTTTATGGATTTCCAGTTTTCCTGGCACCATTTGTTCAAGAGGGTATCTTTTCTCCAATGTAAGTTTATGGCACCTTTGACTAGTATGAGATAACTATTTATGTGGGTTTGTCTCTGTGTTTTCTATTCTGTACCATTGGTCCACATGTCTGTTTTGGTGCCAATACCATGCTGGTTTTGTTACTATAGTTCTGTAGTATAATTTAAAATCTGGTATTGTGATGTCTTCTGCTTCACTTTTCTTGCTGAGGATTGCTTTGGCTATTCTGGGTCTCTTATTTTTCCAAACAAATTTCATCATTTCTTTTTCTCTTTCTATGAGGAATGTCATTGGGATTTTAATAGGAATTGAATTATATCTGTATAGTGCTTTTAGTAGTTTGGCCATTTCGATGATGTTAATTTGCCTATTCAAGAGCATGGGAGATCTTTCCATCTTCTAAGGTCTTCTTCGATTTCTTTCTTTAGTGTTCTGGAGTTTTCATTGTTGAGGTGTTTCACCTATTTTGCTAGATTGATTTCCATATATTTTATATTTTTTGAGGCTATTGTGAATGGGGTAGTTTTCCTAATTTCTCTTTCAGTGGATTCATCGCTGATGTATAGATTTCCTCCTTTTTATTTCATGGTATTAGTTTAGGAGTACTGGTGTTAGTTCTTTGAAGGTTTTGTAGAACTTGGCTGAGAATCCATCTGGTCTTGGGCTTTTTTTCTTAGTAAACTTTCGATGATGTCTTCATTCATTTCTTGAAATCGATCTGTTTAAATAGTGTATGGTCCTCCTGATTCAATTTGGTTAGGTCATATGTCTCTAGAAATTTGTGATGTCTTCAAGATTTTCTATTTCATTAGAGTATAAATTTTCAAAATAGGGTCTTATTATTGCCTGTATTTCAGTGGTGTGCATTGATACTTCCTTTTTCATTGTGAACTTTGGTAATTTGAGTTTTCTCTGAGTGAGACAGAACATTCTTGTGAGAGTATGTGGTGAGGAGAAGCTTTTCACCTTTGGTGTTGAGAAGCAAAGCAAGGGGAGGGGCATGGGGTCCCAATAACCCCTTAAAGGGTACCTCCCCAATGACCTAACTTCCTTACACTAGGCCCCATTTCCAAAAGGTTCTACCACCTCTTGATAGTGCCACAGGTTGGGTACCAAGCTGTTAGCAAGTGGACCTTTGAAGAACATTTAAGATCTAAACTATAATGTTCTATTTTGATTTTCAAAAGTTTCCACTTTGTTTTTGCCTCATGCCACATACTGCTTTGATATTCAACAAATGTATTTTGGGGAAAATATGCCCTGTGCATGAAGTCTCCCAAATCTCCACCAAAATATCTTATATTTTCTTCCACTGTTGCACCATCCTCCAGGTATTGCTCTGGGCTTTGCCCTAGTTTCTCAACTTCTTGCCCATCAAATTCATCAATATCCTCAGGGGAATAACAAATGCAAAAACCAGTTCACCTTTTCATTCCTTTTCTTATCTGAAATATTAGTTCATTTAGTTCTTGTTGTGTTAGCTTAAAACCAAAAGAGGAGTTTTGTAGTCTATCTGACTTTTCACTTCTAGATGAGAGTGTTGGTCTTTAGACAAGCATTAGATCCTACCTTGGAAATTAAAGAGTCTTTGCATAGTACATATTTTAGAATATCTTTTTGTTTATTCATGCATAATTTTAAGTGTAGTTGATTTCAGGAATTGAGGAACATAACATTTTTTTCTCCTACTGTAAATATAATATACCATTGCCTTTTGGTAATTGGAGTTTGATCATAGTTGATCTTATTTCTTTTGTAGGCAAATGTTTAAAACATCTCAGGGTGTTTAAAGGTTTATTATTTATCTCTTTAGTGAAAATAATACATACATTTTCAGGAGCCCCTGTGTTAGTCAACCTTTTGTCATTGTGACAAATGCTTGAGAGAAACAACTTAGAGGAGGAAAGTTTATTTTGTTTTGTGGTTTCTGAAGTTTCTGTTCACTGGTCAGCTAGCTCCAGGACAGAAACATCATGATGGAAAGTTTTGGTAGAGGAAAGCTGCTCAGATCATGGCAGCAGGAAACAGAGAGTGAGGAATGGGTCAAGGACAAGACAGAGTTCACTAGAGCGTGCCCCAGTGACCTATTTTCTCTAACCATGTCCCACTTCCTTACAGTTTCCACCACTTCCTAGTAGTCCATTGAAATTATTAATACATTAAATAGATTAATCCACTAATGAGGTTAGAGCCTTCTTGATCCAATAATTTACTGAACATCCCACCTCTGAATCTTGTGCATTGGGGAACAAGCCTTCAACACATGAAATTACGGGGAATATTCCAAATTCAAACCATAATAGCCCACTTCCAGTGATTTTGTAGAGTGTGTCATTAGTCCTTTGTGTGAAACTCTCTTGATGTTTTTTAACTATCTTTTAAGTTTTTGCTTCTCCAGTTGTGGTGTCTTTCTAAGAATACCTATAATTCTCAGGTTTAATTTCAGTTGCCTTTATTTTTATCATCCTTTCCATTGATTATTTGATCATTTTGGATTTCCACACTACATTCTGAAAAATCTATCATGTTTTTACTTCTGCTTAATTCGATTCTTCCAAGCTTAATCTTATGATTCATTGAGTCGATTGGCATTTAATTCCTAATATTGCAATTTTATCTTCCTTAAAATTATTCCACCTTATGTCTCATTCTCTCTTCTCTGCTCATACTGGTCTTTTATATTTTCCCCTCTTTATCTTGGCTTTCTGCTGCTGTTTCATAAAGCCATGTATTCTGATAAGTATGGCAAACTGATTGAAACTTTTCTCTTCTTTATAAAATTGTTTTCCAAGATTTGCTATCCTTGCACATTTTTGGATGATTTTTTCATTCACTTTCTTTAATGCAGTACCTTTAAAATCCATTTTCATGAGGTATAATTTAAATTTGTTAAAGCACTCATTCTAAGTGAACCTTTCAATGCCTTAGTTCACTATAATATATCCATATATTCACCATGATAATCAAGAAATGGAATATATCCACTCCTTTTAAAAGTTCCTTGTACTCTTTTTATAGTCAAATCCCTCAACATCTGTCCAATGCCACCACTGAGATGATTTTTATTATTATAGATTAGTTTTGGCTAGTCAAGAACTTAATAAAAATTGAACCATCTGGGATGTACTTTTCTTCCTAGTTACTTTCGCTTGCCTAAATTTAAAACTTCATTAATACTATTATGGTTTTTGGTAGTTTGCTCCTTTGTGTAACTGAGTAGTATTCTATTGTATAAATATAATATAATATATTTATCCATTCATTTGTGGACTAAATGTTTGTGTCCCCTCAAAAATTTTTTTTTTTTTTTTTTTTTTTTAGTGCTGGGAATTAAACCCAGGACCTTGTGCATGCTAGGGAAGCACTCTAGAATTAAGCCACATCCCTAACCCACAAAATTCATGAATCGAAGCACTAATCCTAAGCATGATGGTATTTGAAGTGGGGCCCTTGGGACACAACTAGGTTTAGATGAGGTCAGGAAAGTTTGGCCCCCATCATGAGATTACTGTGTTTATAGGAAGAGGAAGAGACCAGAGCTGTATCTCCCTACCCCCACAACGTGAAGACACAATGAGAAGGTGTCTGTACAATCCAGTAAGAGGATACTTATCAAGAATCTGATCATTAGTTTCCTGATCTTAGCCTCTCCAGCCTCCAGAATTGTGAGAAACAAATATCTATTAAGTCAGCCAATCTATGCTGTTGTGTTATATCAGTAGGAGTAGACGAAGACAACTCTACTTATTGGACTCTTGGGTCATTTCGCATTTGCTGCCATCATGAATAAAATTGCTATGAGCATTCATGTTTCCGCATCCTTTGTTCATGTTTAAGTCCCTGTATATATTTTAATAACCTTTGTAAAGTCTTTGCCTGCTAATTCAATCACTGCTGTATTTTCTTTGCCTACTTGTATTAGCTGATTTTTCTCCTGGACATCAGTGACATCTTCCTGCTGTTTTACCTGTGTCATACTCTCCATTTGAGTTCTGGACATTGCAGAGGGTCTGGGTACCCCCACTTGACTTCCTTTAAGAATCTTGGAGTGTTTGTTTGTTAGAAGATGATTTACTTTATAAATCATCATTATATTTTGAGAATGTTTTTAAAAAGTTTCTTTAGTGTAGATCCAGAGTAATCTTTACCACATGGATATTTTATCCTTACTCCCAAGGTGTGAACTTTTGGATCTCAATGACTATTCAAAGGTATAGGTTGTCAGAACTCAAACATATTCTGGATTACTTTGGGGAGTTGTTTGACTTTTATCTCCCTGAAAACGGTTCCTGAAAATGCTCAGCGTTCTGGAGTCTCTGTCTGATGAATGCGGAGCTTAATATGAAGTCAGGCTCAAGGAGGCCTTTATGCAAATTTCTGCAGCTTCTTGTGTAGCTCCTTCCTCTTCAGTGCTACACACCAAGTATCAGATACCTCAGCCTTCCTGAACTCTGCTCTCTATCCCCTCAGCTCAGAGAGAATTCTGATTTCTGCTTGGTTTTCCTTTGCCTGTTTCAGGTCCTGTAGATGTCTCCAAGTGCAATCACAGGACTCACCTTCTTCGTTTCTCATCCTTCAGAAATCACTGTCCAGTGCTGAATAGATATTCAGAATTCAATGTCTGAAGATGGTTGGTCCATATATTGTGTCTAGATTTCTCAATGTTTACGATAGGAAGCTTAGGCTGGTATTTTTACTTCATTGTGGTCAGAAGCAAAAGATATCACAGGATTTTCAAGAGAAGTTTTAAAATTATTATTTTTTCTGTATAATCATTTTAAAATGACTAGAAATTATACACATTCAGTATTTTCCTGGATTCAAGGTGAATGGTTTTCTAAGTACCACTTTGTCCCTTGGAGGATTGTCAAAATTTCTTTTCACATATAAA
The DNA here is from genome assembly GCF_902686445.1 of Sciurus carolinensis. NCBI lineage: Eukaryota > Metazoa > Chordata > Mammalia > Rodentia > Sciuridae > Sciurus > Sciurus carolinensis. Next base: position 61,209,253 of record NC_062216.1, on the reverse strand, counting down.
GCTAAGATAAATGAGTTTCCCTGTTCTTAGTAAAGTTCTCAGTAATTACTTATCTTTCAGCTAATTTTGCTGACTGGATTACATGGAACATTCCAACTCTCAGTTGCAGATCTTTGACATTCTGAAAAAGTCGGGTATGAAACCCTGACACCTCCAGTATTTCCTATAGTCTGCAAGGTTTTTATTCAACTTCCTGGAGTCTTTCATCTTACCTTCAGGAACATTTCATTGCTTTTCTTTGAGAGGTATGAGGTAAGACTCCTTTCTCTCTTCCTGGATTGTATAGTCTAAAGATGTTACTCTAACATTGCTTTAGCAAATTTGACTGATGAATAATGGTAGATATAATAATGGTAGTAATGGTAGGACATAGAATCCTACTTTAATTTATAAAAAAAATTTATATAACACCTGCTATACATCATACACTCTTCAAGTAGGGATAAAAAAATATTGGGAACTTGCACTATATTTAATCAAACCACTACACTACTAACCCTGACATGTATACTATTTTTAGATTTTTGAAATTATACTATCATTTTCATCATCTTTATTTTTAAAGTCATTTGTGTTAAATATTCTGTACTTTTGAACAAAGACATGTTAATGGATACTGAATATTTCATTGTGTTACATGCTCACACTGTAGTTTACCTTTGCCAATTCTCCATCCTCCTTCTAATCAAATTTTTGCCTTGTTGCTTTTTATTTTTTAAAAGATGCACAGTATCCGACTAGATTGAGAAGAATGACAGTTAAAATCCATTCAAGTTTGAAGGCCTCTGCAGATGAGAAGTGTTGCCGTTCTTAATGGAGGGTTGTGCCCTCCAATGTCGCAACAGACCCCAGCAGCTTACCATCAGTTTTCTTCTTTCTGGGTTCTTGTCTCTTGAATTTGAAGAAGGAAATCCAGAGGTCAGGATGATTGAGTGTAAAAGTATGATTTTTTCAAGTGTGCATATGTTGTGTAGGGGGCTCAGGCCCAGGAAACAGATTCAGGGTCCCAGCAGGTGGAAGAAGATGCAAGATGCAGTTAGAAGAGTAGACACGCTTTTTTTTTTTTTTGGTGGCCTTGACTTTATTTTTTAATTTAATTTAATTTAATTTAATTTTTTTTTATTGTAAACAAATGGGATACATGTTGTTTCTCTGTTTGTACATGGCGTAAAGGCATACCACTTGTGTAATCATAAATTTACATAGGGTAATGTTATTTGATTCATTCTGTTATTTTTTCCCTTCCCCCCACCCCTCTTTTCCCTCTATACAGTCCTTCCTTCCTCCATTCTTGCCCTCCTCCCTAACCCTAACTCTAACCCTAACACTAACCCCTCCCACCCCCCATTATGTGTCATCATCCACTTATTAGCGATATCATTCATCCTTTGGTTTTTTGAGATTGCCTTATCTCACTTAGCATGATATTCTCCAATTTCATACATTTGCCTGCAAATGCCATAATTTTATCATTCTTTATGGCTGAGTAATATTCCATTGTTTATATATACCACAGTTTCTTTATCCATTCTTCAATTGAAGGACATCTAGGTTGGTTCCACAATCTGGCTATTGTGAACTGAGCAGCTATGAACATTGATGTGGCTGTATCTCTGTAGTATGCTGATTTTAAGTCCTTTGGGTATAGGCCAAGGAGTGGAATAGCTGGGTCAAATGGTGGTTCCATTCCAAGTTTTCTAAGGAATCTCCACACTGCTTTCCAGAGTGGCTGCACTAATTTGCAGCCCCACCAGCAATTATGAGTGTACCTTTCTCCCCACATCTTCGCCAACACCTGTTGTTGCTTGTATTCTTGATAATCGCCATACTAATTGGGGTGAGATGGAATCTTAGGGTGGTTTTGATTTGCATTTCTCTTATTACTAGAGATTTGAACACTTTTCCATATGTTTGTTGATTGCTTGTAGATATTCTTCTGTGAAGTGTCTATTCATTTCCTTAGCCCATTTGTCGATTGGATTATTTGCATTCTTGGTGTAGAGTTTTTGAGTTCTTTATAGATTCTGGAGATTAGTGCTCTATCTGAAGTATGATTGGCAAAGATTTTCTCCCACTCTGTAGGCTCTTTCTTCGCATTGCTGATAGTTTCCTTTGCTGAGAGAAAGCTTTTTAGTTTGAATCTATCCCAGTTATTGATTCTTGCTTTTATTTCTTGTGCTATGGGAGTTTCTGTTGAGGAAGTCTGGTCCTAAGCCGACATGTTGAAGCTCTGGACCTACTTTTTCTTCTATAAGATGCAAGTTCTCTGGTCTGATTCCGAGATCCTTAATCCATTTTGAGTTTAGTTTCATGCATGGTGAGAGATATGGGTTTAGTTTCATTCTGATGCATATGGATTTCCAATTCTCCCAGCACCATTTGTTGAAGAGGCTATCTTTTCTCCATTGCATATTTTTGGCCCCTTTGGTAGACACGCTTTTTTCAGAGATATTAAGAGCCTCCTGCTTCAGCTTTAGTCCCCTTACAGTCCCTTTTTAGCCCCCTATTAGCCCCTGAGTCTTTTCCATAAACCCTTTTTATATGCAGGCCAAACAAACAAGGCACACTGCCAACAGGTTACATAAGGGAGTGCATGCTCACACATTAATGTTTATGACCTTGAATCAGTGTTTCTGACCTTGACTAACCATAACATAGCAGTTCCCAGTCTTGGATAAACACTAAAAACATCAGAAACCTTGGTGAGGGAACCTAACTATACCCATTTTGGTCCTACCTAACAGCATAGAAACAGAACTCCTGCAGAAGGAGAGGACTCTACAGGCATTACTGCCTGAATATTCTAGTCTTGGGGTTTATATAGCACTTGGGTCAATGATGTTGGTCCAAACTTATGCTAATTAGAGTTTGGAAGAGTATTTAATGCTTTTGGTTATCTCAGAATCCCATTCAAGTTTGCCTACTTCCATTTTTCTCTTCTGCTTCTCAGAAAGTTGGAAGTTGAAGTCAGTGAATTGTATGTGCTCCATGCAGGATCTGGAGCTGCAGTGCTGTGTGCATGGGCTGTTTGCATTGGGCTGGGCAAAGTTGTGGTGGGATGACAGGTCAGGGTGTGTTGGTGCCAGCCCACACCGCTTCAGACTGGCTGAGCCTTAGGCCTGAGCTGGCCTGGTGGGCTCCCCTGGGCCACAGGCCATGCTTGCTGCCAGGGTTCCAGCTCACTGGGCTGCTGCTCTGCTGCTCTGCTGGTCCACTATTGTACTGCAGCTTCTTGGCAGGGACAAGTGGGATGGCTGCATGGCTTGATGACTGGGGAGTCAGGTTAATATTATTACCAATTGTTCCAATATATTTAATCATCTGAATATCATATTCTATTTAACCAATATCTCCTTTGACATTCACTTTAATTTTTTATTTGAATAGTGACACTGTCACATGCATCCTTGTAAGAATTATTTTTAGAAAACTACTCTAATTATTTCTTTAGAAAAATTCTTAGAAGAAGAAAATGTGGAACTGATTGTGATGGAAATTGCAAAGTGGCTCTCCAGAAAATAGGTATCCATTTATACTTCTACCATAAGTAAATATTCCTCAGTATTTTAGTATAAAATTTGGGAAACATTATTACCATTTAAACCAGAAATTCCTTTCATTAATTTTTGGGCACACACTTTTTTCTTTCAAGGTTATTTGTCCTTATCTGCTTTCCCCCTTGGATAGTATGTACCAGAACTCTGTACTTGTTTATTTTATTTTTGTGGTGCTGAGGATCAAACCCAGGCTCTTACACATGCAGGACAAGTGCTCTATCACTGAGCTCTACCTTCAGATATCACAATAAAATTTAAACTCATGTTCATAAAGAAAAACAGTTTACGAGGTTCAATCTAGTTTATATTTTTAGTAAAGATAATAATATGGTTTAAATTAAGAGATTGTTTTTGATTAATATTCTCTTTTCACAGATACAGTGCCAGGTATAAACCTCTCTTTGATACCAGGCTGTTATCAGTTCAAAAGCTAGTAACTATGATCATTGTATTGGTTCTTACTTACACTAACTGTTTCCCCCCACTAACATAATATTTTTATGTTTATCTTTGGGTGTTAGAAAGTAAGTTTTAGAGTAAAATAAAACCAGCATAAATGAAAGTGACTATAAAGTTAGTATTGATTTTGCTTTTCCCCTCTCTGTCTTTTCAGATTGTTTTCTTCACATTTCTTATATCTTTTCTCCCTATTAATGCAAGGCACTCTTTCTTGCTCTAGGCTTTTCACTCTTTTGAAACATAAAAGGGATCATCAAAGACTTTCTTTGTGTGAGTTTTGGATCTAAGTACACATTGCCAATATTGAGGGGTTCACCCTCAGACCAAGGCTGAGCATTTTGTTCAGCAATGCTCAACATTTGTCTGTACTGAGCTTTACATTTCCTCCTGGCCGGAATCTTGGAAGATGGCTGTGGAATGACTCTAAGTTCCTTTTTGGAGTCAGAAAATCACAGAAGTTTCTTTTTGTGGTATTTTAGTCTGACTCTTAAAAACGTTTTGAACAAATACACTTTTCTGGGTTTACAATTCTCAGGAAGGTAGACCACACTGGGGAAATTGAAAAGAAGAGCAGAAAGATCCAGTTCCATTGTTCTTTTGCATAGGATGTGTTACAGCTTCTTTGCTTCTTGAACTAAGAAGTAAACTGGTCAAAATATAACTCTATCCCAAGTTGTTGGGCCTTAAAAACTGAAATACTCTGGTCAACTATCTAGTTTCAGAAGGTATCATTTACAACCCAATCAATTCATCTGTCATTTACTATTGTAAGTATTAAAGTGTTAGAAATAAAATTGTGTTGTAAGAATTCCCTGTGTAATCACATTGATTTGAATGTCTTTCTGGGCTTAGTCAAGGCCTGATTTCTTTGTAAGGTAAATTCTAAATTAAAATAGCAAATGATTATGTAATTGAACTACTCCCAAGGGAGCATTTCCAGGTAATGTTACTCATTTACTGTTCCTGATAAAGACTAAAATTTTTTTTCTGTTTATAATTTGTGGTTTGTGTCTTCATACTTACAGAGCAAGGGAGATAAAATTTAAAGAAAAAAAATTTGCTAGAAGGACTTACAGAACTTACTGAAACCTATTATACTCATGGTTACATTTTACGACAGTAAAAGAATATGTACTAAAGTCAGCTAAGGGGAGAAATAGATGGGACAGAGTAACAGAGAAATAAAAATGTAGAGCTTCCACTATCCTTTCATGATGGAGTCATGGACAGTATTAACTCTTCCTGAAATGATGTGTGACCGTACTCAGCAGTATCAGTATTATTGCATGTTGCTGTGTAACATGTTGCTGTAATGTAGTGACCAGAATTGGTGTTGAGGCTTAGTCACATAGAATTGGTTGACTATCCTCCATCTCCAGCCCTTCCAGAGCTAGAGCTCATACTGTGACCCAAAGTTTCTACCATAAATCACATTGCTAGACTATCAGCATGATTCAAGGATCCCAGGTTAAACTGACACTCTTTATCAGGAAGGATGTTTCAGAGTATTAGAGACTGTCTCCTAGGATCCAAGCCAAAAGCAAGAGTTCTCTTCGAGAACGGTTAAATTCTTTACTCTGTGGTGTGAGGGTTGTAATTGGATAGTGAGGGATAGTTACATTATGTCTTGTATAGAAGAGTGATCTGTCATTTTAGGAAGTTTGCAGAGGAATTGGTCAGGATCAGACAGCTGCTGTCTGGACTTGTAGGTAGTTCTCCTGAGACCATGGATAGGAAGATTTGTCCTTTGGCAAATATTAGGGTGGTTACCATCAAACATCAGCAGTATACAACAGGACTACATTTTCTAAAAGTAAAAAAAAAAAAAAAATCCTTACTAAGAGCATAGTAGAGGAAGTGATTTCTTCGCTTGTTGAAGTATATTTGCTTAAGGATTAAGAAAAAAGCAGTATCAATTCTATATTCTACTTAAGTACATTTTCATTTGCTTGAAAAAACACATCCATTATTTAGTTATGAATTTAGTAGCAGGGAAGGAATAGACAAGTATCTTTTTGAAAGCTTGTATGGTAGAATTCCACTGTAGGGACTTGTTTACTCCTGTCTCCTCTAGTTCCATGATAGTCATCTCTCTTAGAGTTGCCTGCTTCTCTCTCCTATTAGATGATAAGAGGGCACCATGTCATCTTCTTCCTTCTTCCCACCGTGGTTAGTCATAGCTCCATCCTCCAATGGCTCAGACCAAAAATTATGTTTTAATTATTACTGCATAACTAATTGTCATAAACTTAGTGACTTAATAAGCATTTATTAGGTCACAGTTCTGTGGGTTAGAAATCTGGGCAAGGCAGAAACCTTGGACTCTGCTCAGGGGCTCACAGTGCCAAAATCAAGGTGTTGATCAGCTGTATTCTTGTCCAGAACTCAAGAATCTAGTTATTTGTGGTTGTAGAACTGAAATTCCCAAAGGGGAAGTTATAATGTCGGTTTCTAGGGACTGAGAAGGAGGTGGAAACGAGGAGATGTTGGCCTATGTGTACAAATTTTCACTATAAGGTGAACAAGTTCTTGGAATTCAAGGTACAGCATGAATGGTGATGGATGTGTTAATTAATTAGATTATGATAATCATTACATAATACACATATATATCAATCATCATGTATATCTTCATGGATATACTCTTCGTCAGTTAAATATTTTTAAATTTAAATAATGAATGGGCAAAGATATTTATTGTGCTCCCATGCTATGCCACTCTTGGTACCCAGTTTGGCGAATGCAAATGTACAAAACAGACCTGGGCTTTGTGCTCTTGAATCTTTTGCTGCATCATCTTCCTTGTGAACTATTACTTAGAATAATTGAAAAATATTCTCTTCTTGATTTGACTCAGCCTTCCAGACTTGGGTTTGGTGGCTATTCTTATAGGTTCTAATTATAGTAAGAGTCTAGCTAAAGTTGTTTAGCAAGAACACCATGAAGATACCCTCAGTATCTGATTAAATTCCTTATCCTCATTTAGAAAGTTTAATGCACCAAAATGTAATACATTTCCCAGACTGTATCTGATCACCTTTGTCTCCCTTCAGCAAAAATCCTGCTAAGTTAATTTAGCCAGAATCCCCCTTATCCCTGATGTTTTCACTTAGTAATTTTTCATCCACTGACCCTGCCCTGCTCCCTTGCTATAACTCTCTACTTTTCCTTATTGTATTCCAAATTGAGCCCTGTTCTATCCTGAGGTCTCTTCCTCCTGTTGCTGTAGTTCCTGAGTAAAATCTGTTTTTACTGATTTAATTAATCTATAGCTCTGATTTCCTTTCATATCACAAAACCATCAACATCAACAACATGCTTTCCTTGAAAAGGGTGGGATCATTCAAGCTCATCCAGGACCATAAGAATTCATATCTAACCCTATTGTTGATCTCGTTATTTGCAAACTGGTAGGGGAAATTTAAATATTCTCTCTCTCTCTTTCTATATATATATATATATATATATATATATATATGCATATATGTATATACACAGACACATACACACATATAAAATATATAATATATATAAAATATATAGTATATATAAAATTATTTATATATACTTATATATAAATAATTTTATATAAATTTTTTATAAATATAATTTATATATCATTTATATATATACTTTTTTATAGAAGTAGCTTTTGTAATGTTTTTGTAGCTAGATGTTTTTCTCATTCTTCCTCTGGTCTTCTTCCCAAATTCTGAAGCTTTTTTTGTTTGCTTTTTTGTTTTCCTGTAAACAGAGTTTGACTAGACAAACTCTTAACCCTGATCTCATTTGTCTTGATGATAGATATAGAATAGGATCTGATTGGCAAATTAGATTCACTGTAATTAGTAATTGGAAGAATTGTGCATACTCTTTTCTGTTCATCTTCCTCTTGAGAGAGAGACGACTTTGGAGAGAAAGGCTCCCTTCTGCTCTGTATTTAGGTAAGGCAGGATGTTTAGAGGTGGAATGATTAGATTATGAGAGCTGTGACCTCATGAGTGGATTAGCCCCTTGATGGATTAATAATTTGAATGGGCCTCTGGGTGGTAACTTTAGGCAGGTATGGTGTAGCTAGAGGAAGTGAGTTACTGAAGGTGTGGCCTCGGGGATTGTCTCTTGTCTCTGTTTCCTCCCTCCTTCTCTCTCTGCTTCCTGGTTGCCAAGAGCTGAGAAGCCTTCCTCTGCCATGCCCTTCTGTCATGAGGTTCTACTTTATATCAGTCCCAGAACAACTGAGTTGGCTAACCATATACTGAGACCTCTGAAACTGTGAGCTCAAATAAACTTTTCTCCTCTGAGTTTTTCTTGTCAGGTATTTGGTCACCGTGATGAAAAGCTGACTAACATAGTGCCTAATGTTGCGATTCATGGGACATCTCTTCCTACGCCGCAGTCTCCTTTTGAGGGTTGGTATTTCGGTCCACATCTTTAGTCTTTTATTTTTATTCTTCAAATTATTCAGAAGTCTATTTAGGAAGAAGGGTGTTATTTCTTGGGGCCAACTTAAAGACCTCAACTGTAACTTAGAGAGGTTCTACGAATGTAGAATATAGAAATCCAATTATCCACTGTCCCCATAGGAGGGAGATCCAAGTTTAAGTCAGCCAGCTGAAATGGCAGCAATGGTTTGTCCCTCAAACCTATCTCCACCTAAAGAACTTGGAAACATTAAGTTAACTAATAAGAAAGTCATTAAAATTAAATTTATAGAAAGGATTGGAGCAGAAGAATCCCATGTATCAATGAGAGGGAATGCTTATCTTTTTCTGTGATAAAAATTGCAAATAAACTTATTTTTAAATATTCTTTTTTTATTGATAGACCTTTGCTTTCATTTTTTATTTATATGCAGTGCTGAGAATCAAACCCAATGCCTTACACATGCTAGGTGAGTGCTCTACCACTGAGCCACGATCCCTCACAAATAAATTTTTTAATTATAAGCAAGCTGCTGATACCTTGATCAGAATGGGAAGTCTAAATGACAATTGTTTGCTCAACTCTTTCCTTCCAGAATATAGGTTGCAATGATAAAGCTTTACTCCTAAGTATTAGTCTGCATGCTGTAGTTTAGCCTGGCTAGTTAGGTGAATAGGTGGATGCTGGGACCCAGAGTGTGGGATTTTCAGGATATAAGTGTGTATGAAGCATGAACTGTTTTTTCTCAATGTATAGTCCCCAAAGATTCCCTGCCTGACTTGGCTCTGAGGTGAGTGACAATGATAACTTTAAAAAATAAAATATTTCAGAATGAACTATGGCAGATTGTAAATACTAAAAATGGCCACACCAGCAGAACCTTGACAGTCCCTATCAAAGAGTGAATCCTATTTTTGTTTAAGTCAGTGTTTTTTTGTTTGTTTGTTTGTTTGTTTGTTTTGGGGGAGTGTTGTTGTTGTTGTTGTTGTTGCCATTGCTATGACCAAAACACCTGAACAGCATAATTTAGAGAAAGGAAAATTTATTTAGGGCTCAAGGTTTCAGAGGTCTCAATCTGTTAATAGCCAACTCCATTGCTCTGGGCCCAAGGTGAAGCAGCACCTCTTGGAGGAAGAGCCCAGCAGAGGAAAATTGCTCAACTAATTGAAGGGTCAGGAAACAGAGAGAGAGAGAGGGAGGGAGAAGCAGTCACAGAGAAGATGCCCCCTTCCAGGGCATGCCCTTAGTGATCCATCTCCTCTATCCCTGTCCCATCTGGCTAGAGTTACCACACCAGATAGTCCATTCAAACTATGATTTACAACTCTCAATAATCTAATCATTTTACCTCTGAATATTCCTGCATTAACATAGGAGCTTTTGGGGGCAGGTGTGCCTGAGATTCAATCATAACATTACCCATCCTCATCCCCAGTCTTGGTAGGGTTTTCTTACTGTCTTGATAAAGAGAATATGGTGGGAGTGATGCTGAAATATAAAAGACAATATGACTTTTCTCTGGTTCTTTCTCAATTGGGATGAGGATCCTTTGGAATATAACTACCATGTTGGAAGGGAAGCTGTGAAAAAAGAAATTATCTGTGTAGCTATGTATATATCTATGTATGTATGTATCTATCTATGTATCTATCCATCTATGTATCTATGTATCTATCTATCTATCTCTCTATCTCTCTATCTATCTATCTAATCTATTCATCCTCTGTCCTGACATAGAACCTCTAAAACTCCTGTAAATAAGAGTGCGAAGAGAAGAGAATCTTTATTCTAGAATTTTGTCTTTGACCTGGCTCCTGACAGAGTTCTTTTAGACCTTTGTAATTTTTAAAGTGATAGGAGTGTCTGGCAGAGAGCTTCTAAATTCCTTAGAATTTCTTAACTCTGGTAGGAGGGTCTTTTGTTTGAATGATCTGATTCTTCACAGAGTCCTGAATGGGGGCTGCTCCCCAGAAAGACCAAGCCATGATTAGAAGCTTGGAACTTTCAGCCCAACTTCCAAACCTTTGGAGAGGGGAGAGGAGCTAAAAAGGAGTTAATTGATGATGTGTGAGATGAAGTTTCTGTAACCATCTCTAGAAGACAGTTCAGAGAGCTTCTGGGTTGACGTGTTCGTTAGTTTTCCATTACTGTAACAAAGTCAGGATAATCAATTTATAAAGAGGACAGATTTATTTTGGTTCATAGTCTCAGAGGTTTCAGTCCATGATTGATTCACCCCATTGCTTTGGACCTGTAGCAAGGCAATACATCATGGTATGGAGATGTGGTAGAGGAAAGCTGTTTACCCCATGGTGACTGAGAAATGAAAAAGATAGAAAGGGCTAGATTCTCACAGTCTCTTTCTCTTAAAGATTCCACTACCTCCTAATAGCACCAAGCTGGGGACAAAGCCTTTAACCCAGGGACCTTGAGGGGCATTCCAGATCCAAATTATAGCACGGGGTGAATATATTCACATGATGGGAGGAGAATGGCATACCCTAACTCTAAGAGAACTGAAACTCCTGTGTTGGGGACCATTTTAGATCTTTCCCTGTGTATCTCTTCATCTGGCTATTCATTCATGACTTTTAAAATGAACTTTATGGGCTGGGGATTTAGCTCAGTGATTGAGTGCTTGCCTAATATTTATGATGCTTTGGGTTCAATCCCCAGTACTGCAAAATTAATTAATTAAAATTAACTTTGTAGTAACCTTTGTCATAAATTGATAATGGGAAGTAAAATATTTTCTTGGGTTCTTTGAGATATTCTAGCAAATTATAGATATTGAACACAGTTGTGGGAACCTCTAATTTGTAGCCAAGTTAGACAGAAGTTGTGGGGTAACCTGGGGAATACTACTTATGACTGCATTTGAGGTGGGGAACAATCTGTGAGACTGAGCACTTAACCTATGGGCCTTCGCTAATTCTGCTTAGTGTCAGAATTGAACTGAATTGCAGCTGAAGTTGAAGAATTGGTTAGTGTGGGAGAAAAATCCACCCATCTGGTCACAGTGTTGAGATAAATATCGAAAAGCAGTATCTGAAATAAAGTATGGAGTGGTATAGTATAGAAGGTGAAAGAGTTTTTTTTTTTTTTTTTCCCTATATAAAAATCTGGGACAGATTTTTAAGGAAAGATCATGTGTATGTATTCCAGCTGACACCCACAGGTAAAATCTTAGCTGATAGAATCAACCTCTAGATATCCAAGTGAGCAAACCTTCAGATGATTCCAGGCCTTGGCATGTGAACCACCCCAGCCAATGCTGTGTGGAATAGATATGAGCTAAACCTGCTAATCCCTGATGAAATTGCAGTTTAGGAGAAAATTAAATGTAATCATTATTTTAATCCACTAATATGAGGCAATTTTAATGCAATCAGAATAACTGGAAAAGAACCCATTCTATTCAACAATAGTTTCTGCCATGTTGGTAAGGCCTTGAATAATGAATTACATGACCAGAAGCAAATTTACACCTATGAGCAGTTCAGATCATGAACATGCTCATGAACTGGAGGACTTAACATTGTTGGGATGACACTCCTTTCCAAACTGATGTACAGAATCAGTACAATCCCTATCTTAAGAGGTGATCAGTCTGCCATGAGTGCCCTGTCCCTCACGAATGAAATTAAAGCTTTTATGAAAGAGGTTTCATGCAGCATTTTGTTCACTTGCCCTTTGATCTTCCACCATGTGAGAACATGAGAATGCAATGTTCCTTTCCTCCAAAGTATGCAACAACAAGATGCCATCTTGGAAACAGAGTGTCTCCCTGACCAGACAATCATATTCATTGCTGTCTTTATCTTGGACTTCTGAGCCTCCAGAACTATGAGGAAATTAATCTCTATTATTTATAAACTACTCAGTCTTAGGTTATTTTGTTATAGCAGCATAAACTGACTAAAATATGGACAAATGGGAAGGAACCCTTATACACTAGTGGCAGGAACTTAAGATTGTAAAAACATTATGGCACTTTCTCAGATGGTTAAACTGAGTTGCCACATCACTTGGTAATTTCACTTCTAGATATAAACCCAAAAGAGATGAAAAACTTCCACACAAAATTTGTATGTGAAGGTTTATAGCAGTGTTATTCATAATAGCAAGTTCCTCACATAAAAAGTGGAAACAAAAAGTAAACAAATTGTGATTTATTCATAAAATGAAATATGGTTACTGCCATAAAAGGAATAAAGTGTTGCTATATATTCCCATGTGGATGAACCTTGAAAGCATCATGCTAAGTGAAAGAAGCTAGTCATAAAAGTCTAAATACTATATGATTTCAGTTATAGAAAAAGTCTAGAAAAGGAAAATGTTCAGAGGTAGCAAGTAGATAAGCAATTGTTTCAGGAAGGGGGAGATGGGAGAACAGAAGGCTGACAGCTGAAAGTTATTGAGTTTTTTTTTTTTTTTTGAGGTGAGGAAAATGTTCTGAAATTGGCTATAATGAAAGTCACACATACCTGTGAATACACTAAAAACTACTCAATTTTATTCTTCAAATGGGTAAATTGTATGATATGTGAATTATATCTCATTAAAGTGGTTCTTAAACCATGATTAAATGAATTTTGATTCCAGCCCAGCAGTGTGTGTAATGTAATGATGACTCCATAACTTTATCATCATTTCATATTGTTAGATATTTGGCCCTCTTATGGGTATGAAATATAATCTTTTCTGCACTTCTCTAATTATTGAGGCTGAGTGTCTTTGGGGGTTTATTGGCTCTTTGGGTTTTCCTCTTTTGTAATTTCCTGTTTATGTATTTTAACTAATTCTTTTTGAGGATTGTCATTTTCTAACTGATCTGTTAGGGTAGTTGGAGAGCCCTGTCTGGGTACTATTGGTATTCATGGCTCCCTGGTTATCTTTGCTTCTAGGCATTTTTGTGAACTACAGTTTATATGGATATGCCAAACTCAAAATCAGAGCTGGAGTTTTTATATAAATGCATTAAATTTATATCTCCAATAACTTTTCTTACACACACAATAGTTTCAGAATAACAGTAACATGCTATAATGACAATATAAGTGAAAATTATTTAATGACTTTTGCTATATATAGTTAAAATATTATTTTTCTAATCGTAAAGGAAAAGCACATGTTTTATGGAAGTACTATAAAGCAGAAAATCTTAAAAACAAAATTATTTATAATCCAATAACATATTATCAATGCGAACATTTTGAAATCTTTGTCATTCTGTAAACTTAATGCAATGAGCACATATCCCATTATTTTAAGTGGGAAATCTCAAGTTCTAGGCCATCCTCAGCAATTTAGCAAGCCCCTCAGCAACTTAGCAAGATTCTGTCTCAAAGGAATAATAAGGACTAGGGATGTAGCCCAGTGGTAAAATGCCTCTGAGTTCAATCCCCAAGACCAACCAAAACAAAATAAAACAAGAACAAACAAAAGAAAAACAATAACAACAAAGCCAAACCAAAACCAAAACAAAACAAAACCACTTAGTTATTTCATACTGGACAAAATCGTAAGTGGGTATATTTGTATGCTTTATGGAAGAAAAATGCTGTATAGTATTAGAAATTAAAATTTTTTTCTATATGCAGAAGAGCATGTAGTATAATGTAAATCAACTTATTAAATATGTTAAGGATATATAAGAAATGCAAATCATATTTAGCAAGATGAAATATGCCAACAAGATAATATTTTACACAATATCTAATTATCAATTAAATAGTTGCCTGAATATGGTTGGGAGGTAAAAACCAAAGGAATCCATAGTCATTGTTACTGTTTGGGAGGTGAAGGGTTGGTTGTTGTTAGGTTTAATATCATTTGGGTGAGCTGGAGATGGGGTGAGTAAAACATTAAATATACAAAGTTCATTCATACTTAAATTCAGCAACTTTGTGTTTAGTCATCTCTGACTGCACTCAATATACCAGAAGTTGGTGTCTATTTTCCACAATTCATTGAAGAAGAATGCTGTAATCTCATTTTTAGATAAGCAGAATTTTTATTCCAGAGAATTTTATTCCTTTGAGAAATACACTGACAATTTCCTTTTCATTCGGTCTGTGAAATGAGGGTCAGCCCAGGTGGTCAGTGTGACTTAGTTTACTCTTACACAAGTAGCATTAATTGAAGTATTAATTGAAAAGAATATCTAGTCTTTCATTTTATGTAGCATAAATGTTGACTACTTAAATTTGTAAGTCAGTTTATTTGTAAATTCTAGTATATCATATTTAGAATCTCAGAGAAAGAAATTAGTAACTAGTATAGTTAAAATCTTAATATACGTTAAGTTCAGAGAGGTTGTTGAATTTTAGCCTGATCAAAGTTTTATCTGTATCTTCATGGCTTGTCTGAATCATTCAGATACTTAAAAATTATATATGCTTTATAAAAATGGACATTCCAAAAGAGTTCTGACTTGCTGAATACTACTCTTTCAGGATAAAATATGAAGACTTCTTTTTTGAATAATGTAATAGTAGAGGGATACAAGATAAATGGACACATTTCCAGGATATATAGTAATATTCTAATTCCCACTTAACTCTTGGATTGTAGTCCTACTGAATTTTGAAATATTGGAGGGAAATGATATTGATGCGGCTTGGAAAGAACAAGTGCAGTAAAAGTTTTTAATAGGACAGACTCTATTCCTATTTCTATAAAACATACCCGTAGGAAAAGGGATCAGGGTCCGTTAACCTAATCACTGTTTCCACACTGTGAGAAGAAAATAGGTTGTTATTTTTTATTTTTTGTCACGGTGATTAGTTTAAGCTCTCACACTCTGGGTTTCTGAAATCCAATGTCTGTTTCCATGGGAACGGCAGCGGCAGGCAGCTGCTAAGTTGTCAGATACATCTAATAATCTGAGGAAGTTCCTGTCTGAATGCACACCAACTTTCTACAGCATCTCTGGTCATTTCTTCAGAAGTAGCTCTGCATTCTGTAGAAGTACCTTGGAATATAGATAGTTGAAATACTTAAAGTTACTGTGGAAGTTTTATATATATATGTATACATATATATATAAAATACAAATTTGCACGTATATATATATATATCATTACATATATATAACTTTTGCTATAACTTAAGTATTTCAACCACCTATATCCCAATCTATCTATCCATATATATGTGTGTATGTATACACACACACACACACACACACACACATACATACACACACATGATTTTACTTATTTGGTGGGTAAAGAAATAAGTAGTGATTTGGAAAGATAAAAGTAATTTAAAGACATTTGTGGAGTATAAACAGAGCACCTGTTCTCAAGAAACTTAAAATTCATTTGAATAGTCAAGACTCCTATACTGCATGCTCAAAACACAGGACCCTAAAATATACTGGGTTGGTTCCAACTTAGTGCACATTCTTTATTCCTGACTTGAGCTTCTGCCCTGAGTCTTTGCCTCAACTCTTCCAGTATTGTGAAATGGGGTGTTTAAGCTAGAAAGAAATGTAAATATCCTTGATTTTAGCTTATTATGTCTCAAGTCTGGGAATATCCTTGGGACTTATTTTTTCTGTTCTTAACTGTGGTTATTCTTGTTGCTAAGAAGGAGCAATGCCTTCCCAAATGGGGTCCTCAAACTCATCTCTACCACAGATTGCCATCTCTAAATGCTTCATCAAAAGTCCAACTAAGACTTTTTGCTGCACCCAATCCCTTAGATATTCCATTCACTCATTCATCAAATACTTGGGGCTTATTATGTAATTGACCCTGTGCTAAGAGTTTAGTGAAGATTAAGAATGCCGTGATGAAACAAGTTTGAAGAAAAGTTTGTTGAAGAAAAGCTATTGTGGAAGTGAATGTACACCCCATTATCCAATAACAAGCTTTAAGAAGTACTATGAGATTTCTGTGAAAAACAGTAAGGGGTGAGATCTAATTTATATTGGGGTTGGTTCACAAAAATTCTTGTCTACAGCCTAAATCCAAATATGAGTCTGGAGTGAGATAAGGCAATATCCCCTGGTTGGGGTTCTTTCCTCCAAATCCCTCATCTATTTCTTCCCTTGTGTCTTTTGAGCTTCTTTCTGATGGCTCTTTAGTACCATTTCATCAGTCTATGTCTTCAATTGCTTAATAGATTACTCTTTGATTTTTTTTTTCAATTGCTGGGGATTGAAATTCAGGGCTGTGCACATGCTAGACAAGAGCTGTACCCCTGTGCTACATTTCTGACCCCTAGATTTCTCTTTGAGAAGTTTGAGCTTATGGAAATGGTGAGAGATTGGCAATATTGGCACTCAGCAACAAAACAATAACTTGAGGGTATCCACATATCCACATATCAAAGGAGCCATATGAAGAAGAAGAAACATTAGATCAATGGATTGACTTGATGCTATAAGGCTTTAGGGAGATGGAAGGGCTTAGCTTAGCCAGGAAATTTCTTCTGCATCTACCATCATGCTCTGACCTAGAAGCTGGTAAGTCCAGAGGCTTTCTAGTTGTATCCTGTTTTCTCTCCTGTGTCAGGGCAAAACATGGTGTCCAGGGTTGCCTGGCAGCCGTTTACCAGCTGAGAACTCATCTGATGGGGCCTGGCAGGTGCATAACAATGTAATACCTTCAATCACATTTCACAGTGGTAAGTCATTGCATGTGCCACAGCACAGGATTATCACAGCCTGGGAAACAGCCAATACCCTTTTTCTTGTCCAGATCAATTAATAACTTACGCTAGGTGAATAGAAAATAATTTTGACCTCATTCTCTATATTGCTTGTGAATTATGACAGTGACTATGGACTTACATTTGTAAGTATTTTATATTTTTACAAGATTGCTTTAAATGAATGGGTAAATTTCACATATTAGCATATAGTCAGTGAATTATTCATTATGTATTTCTAAAAACCACATTTCTGTTAAAATTCACCATAAGGCATATGACAAATGCATTCAGATATTCAGCATTGTTACTTGGGAAATTGTCATTTCCACTGGGTTGAGAATTAGAGCTGGGAACAAATCTTCCTTTCCTCCTTACTGTGCATTCACTAATTCACACACACACATAACTAACCAGCTAATAGGGAGTAGCAATTCAATGGGATGTCATGTTATGGGCACACACAGGGGGCTGTGGAGCTCAAGAAGGAAGGGCAGTCTGAGAACATATCACTGAAGCCAATTTCAGAGGAAGCTGTATGAATTAGCTGATTATTTGGGACCCAAAGTTTGTGTATTCTCCCTCAAAATTGATATGTTGAAGCCTGGTGTGACTGTATTTGGAGGTAGGGCCCCTGGGGAAATAAGGTTACCTTTATAAGATTAAACAAGGTCATAAGGGTGGGAACGTAATCAACAGGAGTAGTATCCTGAAGAAGGGCACCGGAGAGTTTGCTCTCTCTCTAGTTGGGAATTGCTTTTTATTTATTTATTTAATTTTAAACTCTTTAGTCCATTGACAATTGTTATAATCACTAACACAATTGTGTTAGGACTATCACTTTGATATTTGATTTTTATTTGTGCCACTTGTTCCTTATCCTTTTAGTCTTTCTATTATCTTTTGGGTTAATTAAATATAATTTATATCAGTTCATTTTTATCCCCTATTAGGTTGTTTTAGATGTTTCTTAAAAACTTTTTTAGCGACTACCTTAGCAATTTCAATATGTATCCTTGATTATTACATTACTCTATAATTTGAGTAATGAAAGAATCCAGTATCAATTTTTCTTCATTTTTTTCACACTTCACTATTCATGCTATTGTCATATATTTTATTTCTTTATGAGTGAAAAACTTACATAAAGTCATTACTATTGTGTTTAAATGGTTAATGGTCTTTTATACTTACCACACATTTAAAATTACCCTTACTTTTTATTTTTTCTTTTTGTTTTATGATTTCTTCTGAATGTTTTTTCCCCCGATGTAAAGGATCTTTTATAATCTAATTTTTTCTTTTTTGGTACCAGGGATTGAACACAGCAGCATTTTGCCAATAAGTCACATCCCCAGCCTTTATTTTTTATTTCGAGACAGGGTCTCACTAAGTTGCTTAGGGCCTTCCTAAGTTGCTGAGCCTGGCATTGAACTTTCAGTCCTCATGCCTCAGCCTCACTTAAAATATATATACACACATATCTGGATTATATATGTGTGTGTGTGTGTACATATATATTCTCCTCCAACTTTAGCATAGTTTCTTCTTTCAAAAATGCATTTTTTACATAAGAAAAATTATATATCTAATGACTTTGTTATTTCAACCAGATAATTATATAATAGTTTGGAATAAGGAACAGTTACCAAATATGCTCAATGTTTTTATTTTACAGCTTCATTGAGGTATAATTTGAATACCATGAAATTTGCCTATTCTATGTTTAAAATTCAATGTAGTAAACTTACAGTATTGTATAAATATCATCAATTTCTATTTTAGAATTTTTCTATCACTTGAAATATTATCCTCCAAGTGCTTTGTGTCAATCCCAACTTCAAATAGTTACCTCTCTCTCCATCTTTAGGCAATCACAGAACTTCTTTTGGTCTTTATGAGTTTGCGTTTTCTGAATATTTTATATAATGGAATTATATAATATATTGTCTTCTGTGTTAGGTTTCTTATCATATTGTGTTCAGGTTCATCCATGTGTCCCTATTGTCAATGTCTCTCTTCCTCATCTGCTGTTGGGCCATGGCTTGAAATTTTATCAGGGTTGTGCTTTATAGTTCCAGAAAACTGTACTTCTTTCTTTTATGAATAAAAATTCTTCATCATTCTCCTTAGTCTTATATATCTCATCTTTATGTTCTTTTACATATTCAAAAATGCATTTAAAAGTCTTTATCCATTGTAGCTATCATTTGGATAATATCTATCTGAAATTCATTTGACAGGGATTTTCATAATATTCTTATTGTTAAGATAAAGAAATGTGAGGGGCTGGGATTGTAGCTCAGGGGGAGTGCTGGCCTAGCACATGTGAGGCACTGGGTTCAATCTAGTACCACATTAAAAAAAAAGATAAATAAAGGTATTGTGTCCATCTACAACTAAAGAAAATTTTAATAAAAAAAGAAGTGTGAGATAGATAGTTCTAAATTTAGACAACCTTATAGGCTCAAAGGATCTCCCCCTAAGACTTCTATAAAGAGATCATAATAAGCCTCAAGATGTGATTCTGTAAGTATAGCACAAAGCTTGCTACCTAGGGCACTGGGTGAATTTTAATCAATGAATTTGATGAGGGCACAGATCATGTGAACATGGAGTGCATGCCAGGAAATTGAATGACAGAATAAAAAAATGAAAATATTTTTAACAGGCTACAGTAAATGAAATTTAGTGGTTAATAATGTAATGTTTTACCTTTGGGTAAAATGAAAACTTAAAGTACAGGCTGAAGTACATTGAACTAACAGGAATATCTGTTTAAAAATCATTTGGAGATTATTGTTGGTGTGAGTGCAGAATGAGTCAACAGTGTTACATGGCTGCCAAAGAGGCTGGTGTGACTTATGACAGTGTTAAGTATGGTATAAGGTCCAGAATGAGGTAGCTGATGAATCCATTGTACCAAATACTGCAGGTTACCGTGCTGTTGCATTCTGATCTAAGCATCATACTTTAAGATGAGGAATCATTTAAAAGATCTAAAGAAGAACAACCTGGATATAAAGAAATAGGGAGAGTATATAAAGACATATAAGAGAAATAGTTGAAGGATATGAGAGTGTCTAATTTGGGAACATGAAGACACAGGAGATAAGAATTGTCTACAAATGCATAAAGGATTTCTTTGTTGCAGAGGTCAGAATTAGGACAAATACAAAGAAAAAATATATATCTTTAACATGTACAAGAATTTTTTAAAAGTTTCTGATGTGTGAATTTTGAATGAAACGAGGTTGCTTATGGTAAGTGATGAAGATCATTTTGAATCAGGAAAATTTCAGTGGGACTCCTCTACTATTTACAAGCTCTGTGATTTTACCCAGTCTTTCATATTCTCAGTTTCTCTATTTCTACAATAGAGAGAATGCTTATTCCATTTTTTAGGGTTGTTATGATGATTAAAGGAAATAATTCAGGTAATATATTTTGCCTTGGTGTGTCACACACTTTCTATGCCCAATGTATGTGGACTATTTTTCAGCCACTGAGATGTGGGAGGAAAAAAAAACCACTTTCCCCTTACACTGGTCATTTCTCTTATATTTCTCTTATATGTTTTATTTCAATTAGTAGGAAACCAACTCCCATCTCAAAATTTAGATCTAACGCCTGAAAGATAGATAGGTGCAGGGTAGTTGGCTTAAAGTCTATAAATAGTGAAAAGAAATTCTAGAAGTCTTCTGAGTATCATTTTTAGACATTCAAAAGCAGATCTGCTTGGATGAACTAATATATGAATTTGCTAGATATCAATACATTGATTCCTTCTAGGTAGCCAGCTTTTTAAAAAAAATTTTTTTAGATGTTGATGGACCTTCATTTTATTCATTATTTATATGTGGTGCCGAGAATCAAACCCAGTGTCTTACACATGTTAGGCAAGTGCTCTACCACTGAGCCTAACTCACTCAGCCCCAAGGTAAACAGTTATTACAAAATGATACATGTATATGTAAACATGCATCTTGGGTTGGGGAGCACATATACTTCTAAGTATTCTATTCTTTTTCCTCAAAGAACACTGTTAAATACATATGTAAGATTTGGCTGAAAAATACAACCATAGTTTATGTATGTCTCATTATTGTGGTACAGGAATGGTCAGCATCATTTTATGTTTAGAAACATAGTTCCAAACTACTGTGCTGTGCCCTTTTATACTCAAGTTCTGCAGTGATTAACATAATATGGGAAGGCTCTAGAGCAACATAAAGCTGCTGGTGAGAATGTGAATTGGTATAACTACTGTGTAGCAATTTGGTAATATCTACTAAAATTGCAGATGAACCATTTCTTTGACTCAGTAAGTTTGTTACTGGCACATGTGTAAAATGAGAAATGAAATGACTTTGTAACATCCAATCTAAGTGTTCACCTAGGGAGAATAAATAAATTATTCTTTACTTATCTGAATGAATGCTATACCACTATTAAATGAATACACTAAAGGTATATCTATAAACATGGATATATTTTAAAAATATATTGTTGCTGGGTATGGTGGTGCATGCCTGTAATCCCAGCAGCTCAGGAGGCTGAGGCAGGAGGATTGTGAGTTCAGTCAGATTCAGTAACTTAGCAAGACTCTAAGCAACTCAGCGAGACCCTGTCCCTAAGTAAAATACAATGAAGGGCTGGGGATGCAGCTCAGTGGTTAAGTTCTTTTGAGTTCAATTTCTGGTATACACACACACACACACACACACGCACGCACGCATACAATTGATCTTATATAAAGAAACTCCTAAAACTCCTAAAAAGAAGAAAAGAAAATGAAAAAAAGGAAGAAAAAGAAAAACACAATAAACCAATCAAACTAATAAATGAATTTATAAAACCTCCAGGATACAAAATTAACATACAAAAATCATTTCTATACAACTGGAAACTAACTGAAAAAGAAATCACAAAAACAATCTGCATGTTAAAAACTAAAAACCATTGATGAATGTACTTGAAGGAGGTGTAGATAAATAAAGAGATTTCCCATGTTCATTCATGGATTAAAAGAATTAACATTAAAATGCCTGTACTACCCAACATGACCTATCCAATGTCTATCAAAATTCCACTGACATTTTCACAACAAAAGAGAAAAAATTCTAAAATTCTTATGAAACTACAAGGGCCCCAAATAATCAAAGTAATTTTGAGCAGAAAATACAAGACTGGAGGCATTATACCACCTGATTTCAAAACTCTGCCACAAAGCTGTAGTAATCAAAACAGCATGACAGTGGCAGAAAAACAAACATAGATCAATCAATAAAACAGAATAGAGAGTCAAGAAATTAATCCATATTTATCAACTGATCTTCAACAAAGGAGCTAATAACACATATGGGAAGAGGATAGTCTCTTCACAAATGATGTTGTGAAAACTGGATATCCACCTGCAGAAGAATGAAACTGGACCTTACCTTGCATTATATGGAAAAACCAACTCAAAATGAAAGACTTAAGTAAAGTATAAACTAGAAGAAGAAAACAGAGAAAAGTCAATCAATTCATTCATTGATTCTGGCAATGAATTTTTTGAACCTGACACCCAAAGCACAGGCAAAAAAAGCAAAAATGGATGAAAAAATAAAAACCTTCTGCTGACCAAAAGAAACAAATCAACAAAATGAAAAGGAAACCTAGAGAACAGGAGACAATATTTGTAAACTGTATATTTGGTAGGCAGTTAATATCCAAAGTATATAAAGAACTCATTTAACTTAAAAGCAAAAAAAATTTTAAAAGTCTGATATAAAAATCGGAAAAGGACCTGAAAGACATTTTGCAAAAGAAACGAGAGCTCAACCACCCAATGAAGAATGCTTGGAAATGTGGATTAATGATTAACTAAGCTCGTACAAATGGCTAACAGGCTTATGAAAAAATGCTCAACATCATTAGTCATTAGAGAAATGCAAATTAAAACCACAATGAGCTATCATCTCACTCATGTTAGTCTGGCTGATATGAAAAAGACAAGAAATAATTCTTATCTCCATATTTATAAACCAATAAACACTAATATTGATTTATACTTAAATCTTTCTATGTGGAGCCCTATTATATATATTGTTTTATAAGTAGTATTTTCTATCAATGTTATGTTTTCTTTATTTAATTGATAAAAGTATATATAATTGCAATGTACATTGTGATGTTTGATATGTGTAACAAACAAATCAAGGAAATTAATGTATCTATCACCTCACATATTTATCACTTTATAGTGAGAATGTTTAATATATACTTTTTTTTACTAATTTTCAAGTTATGTAGTACTATTTTTTAATCAACTGTAGTCACTGTGCTGTTGAATATCTCCATTTTAATTACCTTTCTAACTGAAACTTTGTATCCTTTAACCAACATCCCCTTTTTCCCATCTGTACTCCCAGCCCCTGGCAACTACTACTATTCTGTTCTCTGCTTCTACGAGTTTGAATTTTTAAGTTTCAACTTGCCAGAAAAACTCTTTAATGCATAAATGAGACATCAGGAAGTATTTGTCTTACTGTATCTGGCTTATTTTACTTGCCAAAACGTTGTATGGATTTATCTATGTTGCTGCAAATGGCAGGATTTCCTTCATATGTTGAACTGATATTCCATCACACACACACACACATACACACACACGCACACACACACATACATCCTTTCCTTCATTCATCCATTGACAGATGCTTAGTTTGTTTCCATATCTTGGCTATTATAAATAATACTGCAATGAACATGGGCATGCAAATGTATTTCTTTATTTTTTATTTTTACAGATTGCATTTTGATTCATTGTACACAAATGGGGTACAACTTTTCATTTCTAAGGTTGAACACAATGTAGATTTACACCATTCCTGTAATAATACATGTACATAGGGTAATGATGTCTGTCTCATTTCACCATCTTTCATCCCCCACCCCCTCATTTCCTTCTACATAATCCAAAGTTCCTCCATTCTTCTCCCCCACCCCATTATGTATCATCATCCACTTAGGGAAAACATTGGGCTCTTGGTTCTTTGGCATTGGCTTATTTCACTTAGCATGATATTCTCAAATTTCATCCATTTTCTGGCAAATGCCATAATTTTATTCTTCATTGTGTCTAAATAATATTCCATTGTGTATATATATCACAGTTTTTTAATCCATTCATCTGTTGAAGGACATTTAGATTGTTTCATTTTTTCATGAAATGGGTATGATATATTCTAGGGGACAAAAACCATTGGATGGACCTAAAGAAAGGGGCAAGTTTGCCTCCAATTTAGGCCTAACAGCTTAAGGGGTAAGGGAATTCTCATCTGCTGCTTGGTTCAGCCTTTGAATATCAGAAAGAAAATTGAGGTCTAAGCACTAGCTTGCAATTAAAGGTATTTAAAAATCCCTTGTAAATTTCATTGGCTTTTTAATTTGTTCTAATTAGTTTTAAATGACAGTAGAATCCATTTTGACCCATTGTACACAAATGGAGCACAGCTTCTCCTTCCTCTGACTGAACATGGTGCAGAGTCACACCAGTAGTGTAAGCATACATTTACACAGGGTAATAATGTCTGTCCCATCCCAACATCCTTCCCATCCCCACAGCCCCTCCTCTCCCCTAACTCCCCTCTGCACAATCCAAAATTCCTTAATTCTGCCCCCCCCCATTAGGGATTAGCATCTGCTTATCAGAGAAAACATTTTGGCCTTTGGTCTTTTGGGTTTGGCTTATTTCACTTAGCATGATATTCTCCAGCTCCATCCATTTACCAGCAAATGCCATAATTTCATTCTTCTTTAAGGCTGAGTAATGTTACATATACACAATGGAATATTATTCATGTGATTTTAAGCTGCAGAATGAGATCATTTATCCAAAAGATTGAGAAACCCCAATACTATTCACATAGGTATTTAGGTACAAATAAGGTTTTATTGGAAAGGGAATGAAAGATTAAGTACAGAGAAAGGCAAGGCATGAAGAAGCACTGAGGAGAGTCCAGGTCAATAAGGATCAGTGTGGAGACCTTGTGCACTCAAGGGAGAGAATAAAGGTGGCATTAAATCAGCATACTATGCTGACATAGCCACATCAATGTTTATAGAAGCTCAACTCACTAGCTAAAATATGGAACCAAACTGGATGCCCTTCAACACATGGACGGATAAAGAAAATGTGATATATATATATATATATATATATATATATATATATATACATATCACACACACATATAATGGAATATTACTCAGCTTTAAAGAAGAATGAAATTATGGCATTTGCTGGTAAATGGATGGAGTTAGAGAATATCATGCTAAATGAAAAAACCAAACCCAAAAAATCCAAAGGCCAAATGTTTTCTCTGATATGCAGATTCTAATTCACAATGAGAGAGGGTAGGGAAAAACAGAATTACTTTATATTAGGTAGAGGGGAGTGAAGGGAGGGGAAGAGGGGTATGGGGGTAGGAAGGATAGAACAGTGAAACAGACATTATTACCTCATGTACATATATGATTGCAGGATCGATATGATCCTACAACATGTATAATCAGAAAAATGAGAAATTATACTCCATTTATTTATGATCTATCAAAATGTATAAATGCACTCTACTGTCATGTACAACAAATTAGAACAAATAAAAAATTAAAAAAATAAAAGTGAATAAATTTCTAGCTCAAACAAGCAAACAAAAAAAAGGTGGATGGCAGATGGCATCAAGGCTTCAATTGTCAATGTCACACTTTTGCTCAGAGTCATCTGGTAATGACTTCCCTAGAAATTCAACCACCTGAACAAGAATGCTTGGTAATGTGGGTTGATGGTTTACAAAGCTCATGCTGCTTTGTTCAGTGGAAGAATTGTACTTGCCTGAGTCAAATAGTGACTGAGTTCTTTCTCTCTGGGATCCTGCAGAACTTAGGGGGTCTTGCTCTGCTTGTTTGAGGTAGTCAATGGGTGGAATGAAACCCAGCATGCCAGATGCTGAGGTTCTAATTAAAGTCCTCCTTTTGGCTTTTAGAGAGCAAACTTCACTTCTTTCTGTTCTTAGAGAATTCCTCATTGAGCAAGAAATCACCCTATTTATACAATATCTTTGTATCTGAGCAATGAATCAAGTGATCTTCAGGGCTCATGACAAGTGTGTCTTGAAATATAATAGCATCGTGAACTCAAAAACATTATGAAAACCTGTAACTTTGACTTAGGTAATAAAGTTATAGAAAGAAGGAAGTTTAAGGCAGAATTGGAAAATTTTAAAATTCAGACATTCTGCAGTTTGTATAGTGCATGAATTTTAATGTGTAAAATGAATGGTGGACTAGGTAGGAGAGAGTGAAGAGAGTTACAGAAGTGCTAGAGATGAGGACGGTGTTAAGAGAAGCTTTGTTTGCTTCCCCTATACAAATAGAGGTTTATACTATAAAAAATTACCATTAGGCCATTTCTTTTTTACTTTAAAGAAAATGTAAAGGTTTAGTTATTTATCCTGTACTGCCTTCTCCTGGTTGGTTTTGAATTCACAGCTAAAACATAATAAATTAAACCATGCATGAATGAAGCAGGTGTAATTTAGATGTTATGCCAGATTGTGGTAACTGTCCACAACCCTTTGCTGTGGTACTGGTAATACATCCAGTTACTGGTAGACTGGTTTCAGACCATAATGGTCTTTTTCATGACCCTTGATATTGTGAACCCATGCATGTCTAGGTAGAAAACTTTTTCCCAAATTGAGTAAGGCACACGTGCACAGACTGATTTGTCTTTGAATTGCTTAATTCTTCCTTTTTTTCAGTACTGGGAATTAAGCTTAGAGCCTCTTCCACATGCTAGGCAATTGTTCTACCACGGAACTACATCCCCAGCCCTTTGTATTTTATTTTGAGACAGAGTCTTGCTAAGTTGCTCAGGCTGGCCTTGAACTTGTGATCTTTCTGTCTCAGTCTCCTGAGTTGGTGGTATCAGAGGAGTGTGCCACCACACCTGGCTGAATTGCTTACTTCTAAAAGAGGGACGTTATTCAAAATTTTAAGTTCTAGTAATATATGTAAGTTTAAAAATTCCATTATGAAGGGACATTTCCTTTAGACTTCCAGAGATGATTTTAATTTTTTTTCAATGACCTGGCAGGAGTATATTGGAGAAGTTAAAATAATTTCTAGAACCACAGACAAACCAAGTTCAGAGTAAAGGGAGTTCCTTTCTCAGTGAGAAGAATTATCTGCTGAACAGGGAGATTTTGACATTCAGAAAATATAACTATACAGTGAAAGGAGAGGAGAAGTGTGAGAAAAAGGAAAATCACTGTGTTTTGAGCAGGTAATATCAAAAGCTCATTTTATTTACCAACTTACCTACCTATCAATCATCTATCATCTATCTATGCTATTATGCTACCCAGAAATTGTGCAGTGTAGTGAATCTGTGAGGAACTTAATATGGAAAAGGATCAGTAAATGATAACATGAAAGACATGTATTGAGATTGAGAAGCAGAGCCAAGGTTCTGGCTCTAGCTTTCTGTTAGAGCATCCATACAATCACAAGTGCTGGAAAAGGAAGAGGACATGGCTGTGTCCTCAGTAAAAGTTTACACCCAAATGGTGGAAACTTTGGAGGTTGAACCAAATCAAGAATTAAAAGCAGGCTGTGGGCAATTACAAACTGAGAGTACAGCTACTTATGAGTTAAGTAAAAACCAGGAAGAAAAAGAAGTGGGAGTCAGAAAACCAATGTATTATCCTATAGGAAAGAGGCCATGGGAGTATCTGGGAAATCAGTTTGAGTCAAATTCCAAAGAAAACATAAAGATATGATGGTAGCAACTGGGCACACATGGGGGCTGAGAAAGAATTCAGCTGACAGCTTCCTGTATTTTCAAATGACTTTGAATTCCCTGTCACTCCATCCACAGAGGTTCTACTCCTGGAGAGCCTAGAAGTAGTAAGTGTGCATGTGTATTTGCATAAAACCAATATATTCAAGTAAAGAGTTGAATTGCTATTTATTTTGATTTATCTTGACTAATTTGTTTTTGAATACTAAGAAAAGAACTCAACTATACTTTTAAAGCTGCAATAACAGTTGACTGAAGTAAACTTGAAATAAATAATATAGGTATAATCAGATAGGATTCCCAAGATCAAACCTCCAACCTGCTGCACCACTAATAAATATTTTTGCTAAAAGATTGATTTTAGTTCAGGAACTATTTCCATTTAATAGGTTATAAAGAAAAAAATATCACACAGACATTATAAAATGATCTGATATTTTAAAAAGAAATTAGAATTTAAAGATATGGGCAAGGGTTTGTCTTTTTTTTGTTATTAACATAGTCTAGGATTCACTAAACATTAACCAGCAATGATAACATGAACATTTTGACCACTCCAGAGATAACAGACTAAATCTCATAGTATATCCCAGAGATCAAATAAAATCTAAATAACTAATTAAAAATAAATGAGCAAAAGCCAAACTAACCCCACAAGAGGAAGATCCAAGTTAAAAGTATGTGACCAGGCCATACTTCTGTGCTCGTAGGAATATTTTGGTAACTGGGAGCATGATGAAAATGGATTGTTAGCAATTGTCATTTTTCTTCATAGTTATCAGAAACCAATGAGCTATTCCATAGCCTCAGAAAGCACAACATCTAATTCTAAGAGCCAATTTATTTTACTCTAATTGGAGAGGTTGGAAAGACTTTTGAGATTGTTATTTTAAATGCCTTTTGCTATTAAACTGTGGTTAGGAAATCTGCTCAGTCAAAATGATGCTAAAAGAGCATTAAGTTTATGAGTCACGAAAACCAGAATGATTCTAATTAGTTTCCTGCACTTTAGTGCAAAAGAGGTCTTTAATATGCAATGGGACACTGGTTTAAAATTGGTACAAGATAAGCAAGTCGAAGCTTGGCATCTTTCCCTTCCTTGATTATTGATCAAGTAAAGGTTAGGTGAGCTATTGTGTCAATTCATTTTAAAGATTCCTCTTCTGTAGAATGAGGTTAATGATGGATATATTTAAGTCTTGTGGGGCACAGAGTAGGGTGCTATTTCTCTTCAGAGTGAAGTCCTCTCTATATATGTAGCCAGAGAGGAATACCTTTAGATTCCACTTCATCTCAGGATCTTTCCCCTTTCCCATCCCCACTCCTTTATTCTTTCCTCTCTCCCTGTCCCTCCTCCTTTTTTTTTTTTTTTTTTTTTCCATGTTCACCTTTTGAAATTGTCTACCAAGTTCAATTTAACCTGATTCTACCTGGTCCCAGCGTTCTGAAGAGGAAGTGGCAAGGTGGACTGTGGAAAGCTCTTGCCTTGGAGGGATTCATTTGCACAGACACCTGGCACACATGCATTTCTGGGAGCCCTGAAGGTTGACAGTCTGTGTGTTCTGATAGTCTTGAAATTTTTCAGCTTTTTCACCCCACATATTATTTTGCAAAACTTAGAAATGCTTAAAGAGATGCATTGCCCAGATGTTGCATTAGTTTGGTTTTGTGACTGAACAAAATACCCAGCCTGAACAACTTAGAGGAGGAAAAGTTTACTCTGGTTCAGTTTCACTGAAAGCTGCTCTGCTCAAGAGGGCCAAGAAGCAGAGAGAGTGTGAGGGAGGAGCCAGGGGAACAAGATACAATCCCCAAGGGCATGCCCCCAGCAATCCATCTCCTCTAGCATAGCCCAGGGTTAGCATCCAGCACAGTAGTCCTTTCAAATTAGGATGTACTGATTAGGTTACAACTCTCATAATCTAATTATTTCACCTCTGAATATTTCTGCATTAACACAGGAGCTTTTGGGGGATACTTCATATCCAAACCATAGCAGATGTCATGGAGAATACTGGCCAGGTAGTACAGATCCATAATGGAGTCTTAGCAGTATAATTTTTTAACAGGAAGTTTACAAGGGAAAAGGCAGAGCTTCATTAGATCTTTGTCAACAGAATAGAAGAAATAGAGACCAATGTGATTCCTGATGTGCTTCTCAAAAGATAATTGCTTTCTCCCCAACTGTAAAAGCAATATATATTTATTGTAGGGAACCTATAAAATACAAAGCAGTACAAAAGGTTAAAAAAATATTACCACTGTAACTAAGAGAAAAACATGTTTGGTTTTATGTTGTGTTTCCTCCCAGTCTTTTTAAAAATACATTTTTGTGTTTTAGATTAAATTATACAGTACAAACTGTTTGGTAAACTGCTTTTGTCATGTGTTATTACACATTTTTTTCAATTATGAAAATTCTTCAGAAAACTTTATTTTTAGAGGCCTACATAATTCCATCATGTGCATGGAGTGTAACTTATTAAACCACCTTGTATTTCCAGATATTTAGGTTGTTCTTATTTTTAAATTGTAAAGAATAAATGAGTAGCCGGGCCTGGTGGCCCACGCCCTGTAATCCCATTGGCTCCAGAGGCTCACGAGAATCAGGAGAATCAGGAGAATCACGAGATGTGCTAAGCAACTCAGTGAAATTTTGTCTCTGAATAAAACACAAAATAGGGCTGAGGATGTGGATCAGTGGTCGAGTGCCCCTGAGTTCAATCCCTGGTAAACCCCACCCCCCATAACAGAATAAATGAACATGCATTTTTATACATAACTTTTCTGACATTGAGATTCCTGTGTGTGGACTTAGTGAATTAACATTGGTACATTTTAAGGCTTTTGATACAACTAAACTGTCCTTGAGAAACTGGAACAATTTTGCTCCCAACATCTGTTTTGAGGAGGTATGCATTACCAAGCCACGTCAGGGGTATATTAATTTACAACTTCACCATTTGTAAAGTTGAATATATGTTTTCTGCTTTCATACATTTAATGGCTGTTTTCATTTCCTCTTTTGTGAATTACTTAGTCATATCCCTGACCCATTTCTTCACCAAGTACTCAACTTGTTCTTATTAATTTTGTAAGATTGTTTTACATACCAAAGAAAATACTGACTTTTGGAACACAAATCTTCTTGATTTGTTGCTTACCTTAAAGCTTTGGATTTTTATGTATATTCTTAAATTACCTATTGGCAAGCAATAAATTATATATATATATATATATGTATATAATACATACAAAATGAAATATATGAAACATATACTTCATATATACGAACACACAATTCTATAGGGAAAAGTCTGATTTGCTATTCTTTAGTTGTGATCAGTGTGTATGTATATTTCAGTACAATTTTTCTTTCTGATAAACTTCAGGAGCATATTATAAAGCTTCCAAACAACAATCCTCCCTTACTAAGCTTTATATAATTTTTTGGTACCAGAGATTGAAGCCCTGGCCTTGGACATGTTGAGCATGTTCTTTATCACTGAACTACACTGCCAGCCATATTCTAAACTATAAATTGCTTTGAATTCATTCATTTATGTTTCCTCATCTATTTAGATTTATATTCTATAATATTATTTTATAGCTCTTTTCATAATGAACCTTAATAGTCTTTTAAATTTAATATCTAGATAATTTATGTTGCTATTGTGAATTGAATCTGTTGTATTTTTTGATTTACAAATAGGAAATTTATATATTATAATGTAGATAAATGTACTTAAAGATAAATGTAGTTAAATATTTATGCCTGAGAGTATTTTACACACATTATATGCACACACATATGTAATTAGTCAAACCAAATAGATTTACCTATTAGTTATCATAGTTTGGCTTTTAAAAATGGTCCAAGTAGCCAAACATAACATGTATAAAAAAGATTATTCTACTTTGTCTCTCAGATTCTGCAGGATGCAATGTGCCATTTATACATAGGAATGTGTGTCTAATTAGATTGATTTTAATTTCCAGAACAATGTTGATTAATGTGAACATTTTTTACTTATTCCTAAATATAACAGAGATGATCAGAAATTGAGAACCATTTAAGAAGAATGTTAATGGTTTGGTGTTTGGAATAGATTTTCTTCATTATATCACTAAAAATATTAATCTACTCTTAGTTTTTAAGAATTTTATTATGACCAGAAATAAATTCTGTCTCCATGCTTTTCTAGTGCATTTGCATATGCTTATATATTTTTTCTTCTTTGACTTATGATATGATGATTTGAGATACTAGATTATCTGAGGTTGAAGCATCTCAGCATTAATAGAATGTACCTTGCTTAATCATAATGCATCATTTAAATATTATTCAAATTTGATTTGCCAATATTTTAATCTAAGGTTTTCATGGACATATAAGAGGAAATTGATCTGTAATAATTTGTCAAGTGTTAGTATTGGGATAAGGAGGATGTTTATTCCATCAAGTGACTTGAGGAAGTATCCATGTTTTTTTTTTAATGGTTCAGAATTATCTATCTCTTAAAAATTCTGATTCATAAAACAATTTGATCAAATATCTCTTAGGGTTGAATTTATTCTTTTGTCACATTTCCAGTTTCTTTCTCAGATATTGATGTTTCAGACCTCAGTATCTTGGGGATTGGTTTTGTTAAATTATATTTTTCTTTTTTACCCCTTCATTCATTAGTTCCTTTGTTAATATTGACTGAATACCTACTCTGTGCCAGACACTATTTGTGGACAGAACAGAGGAAAGACAGAAGTAAGTCAGACATAAAAAGTTCCCATTGTGATTCTTGTTGCCTAAGAGATAGAGGCTGAACCTTTGAGGTTTGTGTTTGAGGTACACTGTAGGTACATTTATAACAAAATCTCAGTAGGGACATCATCACATCCTGCAAAGGCAGGATCAGCTGCAATGTGTATCGGCTGGGTGGGTCCTACAGAGTTGTGTCCAGCCCACCAGCTGATCAGTTGCTGCCAAGAAGGGAAGTGTGACTTTAGTTGAGTGGGGTGGTACCTTGGGCCTATGTCAATTCCTGTTCCTGGAGAGAACCTCCATATGCACTCACATCCCTGATAGAATGGGTACTCCAGTCCTAAAGGGGGACAACCTCACACAGCCCAGATTGTTGTCTAAAACTTTTTATAGGTCTTTGTTTCACATCATTTGACACTTCTTTAAAAATGTCCTTTTCACTTTGATCATATCCTGTTAACCATCCAATATTTTTGTGTGTAACAGGTGTCTTCTTGGTCTGTCTTTCTCAGTAATCCTGGTTGGAGGTTTGTTTATTTTATCAGTATTTTCACTTAGATTTATTTATCAATTTTATTTAATGCTGTATCTTTTATATCTCCTTCCATCTTGGCTATTTCTACTTCCTACTTCATTTAATTGTTTTCATGTTGTCTTTAGTTGAATGTTTAGTTCGTTTATTTAACCATTTCATTTTTAATAATACTTTAAATACTTGAATTTTCCTCTGAGTGTATTTTTAATAGTATTCTCTACATTTCTATATGAATTGTTGCTGTTGTCATTATTTTTAAATTTGTATGTAATTGCAGGCCTCATTTTCTCTTTTGTCTCGAGGGTAATTTAGGAGAAAATTCTAAAATGTCAAAGCAACCCCCCCCACACACGCTTTATTATTTCACAGTTGAAGAGAGTGTCCTGAAAAATTTTCACAATTGGGAAATTCGGGGGATTTTTCTTTGTAGAATTATGTACTGGGTTTAATAGTGCCCCCTTCTCAATTCGTTTTCACCCAGGACATCAGAATATGACCTTAGGCTGGCATTTCAAGATGGTGGAATAGAGAAGCTCGCTTTCCTGGCTGCTCCATGACATGAACTAAGAAAGCAGACAGCCAGTTTCTCAGCAAGGTGGGTGAATGAAAAAAAAAAAAAAAGTGCGTGTGGGGGACTTTATTGGAACTTAATACTGGACACTCAACTCAGATTGGAAACTCAGGAGGCTGGATGTAATAAAATAAGGAAGGAATCCCCAGTCCCATAGCCACTGATGCAGACAGAGGCACCACTCAGAGTGGTCCCTCCATGGGCAAAGTGGAAGGATAAGGGAATTAAAGAAACCTGTATTTTTGGGGGCGATCCAAGATGGCGGACTAGAGGGTGACTGCATCCCCAGTCGCTCCAGAACCCAGGAGTTAAGAAGGGGAGGCATTGACAGACTCGGACTAAAATAGAGCCACGGGTGAGTCTGCCCACTGGGTAAAGCTCGGCCAGGGTGGCAGGCCCAGATTGAGGTGGCTTATCGGAGCAGGGCAGGGCAGCTAGAGTCTTCCACAGGCAGCCCTGCGCACTCCGGCGGTGGGCCCCTCCCACACAGCCAGCTTCTCCAGGTTCTCGGAGCAGGCCCCCTAGTGAGAGCCTTTCTGATCAGAACAAGCTCCAAGTCCCGGAGCCAGCGCGGCTTGCTCCGGCCCTCAAGCGGCTTCAGGGACCAGGACAGGGTAGCCAGAGACCTCCCCAAGCAGCCTGGACCCCTGTGGTGGGAGGTGCCTTTCAAGGTTAGCTTCTCGGAACAGACCGCTCAGTGAGAGCCTTTCTACATAGAGCCAGCCACAAGTCCCCGAGCCAATGGAGAGCTTCGATCCGCAAACAGCCTCTGGGATCAGGGCAGGGCAGCCAGAGACTTCTTCAGGCGGCTCTGCTCACTCCGGCCGCAGGCTCTTTCCACGGGGTGATCCAAGATGGTGGCCTAGAGGGTGACTGCATCTCCAGTAGCTCCAAAACCCAGGACTCAAGAAGGGGAGGCATTGAGAGACTTGGACAAAAATAGAGTCTCAGGGTGAGTCTCCCCCACTGGGCGAAACTTGGCCTGGGCAGCAGGCACAGATAGGGGTGGCTTATCAGAGCAGGGCAGGGCAGCTAGAGTCTTCCCCAGGTAGCCTTCCACACTGCGGCGGTGGTCTCCCCCCACACGGCCAGCTGCATGGTGCAGGCCCCCAGTGAGAGCCTTTCCGCACAGAGCCAGCTCCAAGCCCTGGAACCAGTAGGGGGCTAGGGGCAGCTTTCTTCGGAAGCACTGCATTATCAAGTTCCTCCAAGACTTCAGGCTACTGAAGGCTGGGAGGTGATACACTGGAAATCTACTGGGACACTATAAGCCAATAGAGGAAATCTGCAATATCTCAGGGTCCCACTGACATCTGACCAATGTGAGAAAACAAGGGAAGAAAATGTCCCAAACAAACCTAGATACTACATCAATAAAACCCAATGACAGTACAGCAGAAGAAATGTCAGAAAGGGAGTTCAGAATGTACATAATTAAAACAATCAGGGAAGCAAACGAGGAGATGAAAGAGCAAATGCAGGCATTGAAGGAGGAGATGAAAGAGCAAATGCAGGCATTAAATGATCGCACCAATCAACAGATGAAAGACCAAATACGGGAAGCAAGAGATCATTTCAATAAAGAGTTAGAGATACTGAAAAAAAAAAAAAACTGAAATACTTGAAATGAAGGAAACAATAAACCAAGTTAAAAACTCCATAGAAATCATAACCAATAGGATAGAAAACCTGGAAGACAGAACCTCAGACATTGAAGACAAATTATTTAATCTTGAAAACAAAGTTGGCCAAACAAAGAAGATGGTAAGAAATCAGGAACAGAATCTACAAGAATTATGGGATATCATGAAAAGGCCAAATTTAAGAATTATTGGGATTGAGGAAGGCTTAGAGAAACAAACCAAAGGAATGAACAATCTATTCAATGAAATAATATCAGAAAATTTCCCAAATCTGAAGAATGAAATGGAAAACCAAGTACAAGAGGCTTATAGAACTCCAAATATACGAAATTACAACAGACCCACACCAAGGCACATTACAATGAAAATACCTAACATACAAAATAAAGACAGAATTTTAAAGGCCGCGAGAGAAAAGAATCAAATTACATTCAGAGGGAAACAAATAAGAATATCAGCAGATTTTTTAAACCAGACCCTTAAAGCTAGAAGGGCCTGGAACAACATTTACCAAGCCCTGAAAGAAAATGGATGCCAATCAAGATTCTTATACCCAGCAAAACTTACCTTCAAATTGACGATGAAATAAGATCCTTCCATGATAATCAAAAGCTAAAGGAATTTACAAAAAGAAAGCCAGCATTACAGAACATTCTCAGCAAAATATTCCATGAGGAAGAGATGAAAAACAACGATGCAAATCAGCAACAGGAGGCGCTAGCCTAAAGGAATAGCCAAATAAAGGAGAAACCAAATCATGTCAAAAAACAAATATGAGTCAAATGACTGGGAATACAAATCATATCACAATAATAACCCTGAATGTTAATGGCCTGAACTCATCAATCAAAAGACATAGACTGGCAGATTGGATTAAAAAGAAAAATCCAACAATATGCTGCCTGCATGACTCATCTCATAGAAAGAGATACCCATAGACTAAAGGTGAAAGGATGGGGAAAAACATACCATGCACACGGACACAGCAAAAAAGCTGGAGTATCCATCCTCATTTCAGATAATGTGGACTTCAAGCCAAAACTAGTGAGAAGGGATAAAGGACATTACATGCTGCTTAAGGGAAGCATAAATCAGCAAGACATAACAATCATAAATATCTACGCCCCGAACATTGGCTTATCCATGTACGTCAAACAAATCCTTCTCAATTCCAGAAATCAAATAGACCATAACACAATAATACTAGGCGATTTTAACACACCTCTCTCACCACTGGATAGATCGTCCAAACAAAAATTGAATAAAGAAACCATAGATCTCAATAACACAATCAACAATTTAGACTTAACCAACATATATAGAATATACCATCCAACAAAGAACGAATACACTTTCTTCTCAGCAGCACATGGATCCTTTTCTAAAATAGACCATATTTTATGCCACAAAGCTACTGTTAGCAAATACAAGAAGATAGAGATACTACCTTGTACTCTATCAGATCATAATGGATTGAAATTAGAAATAAATGACAGAATAAAAAACAGAAACTTCTCCAATACCTGGAGATTAAATAATACACTATTATATGATGAATGGATAACAGAAGACATCAGGAGGGAAATAAAAAAATTCTTAGAAGTAAATGAGAACAAAGACACATTATATCAAAATCTCTGGGACACTATGAAAGCAGTACTTAGAGGAAGATTTATTTCATGGGGTGCATTCAAAAAAAGAAGTAGAAATCAACAAATAAACGACTTAACACTACAGCTCAAAGCCCTAGAAAAAGAAGAGCAGACCAATACCAAAAGTAGTAGAAGACAGGAAATAGTTAAAATCAGAGCCGAAATCAACGAAATTGAAACAAAAGAAACAATTGGAAAAATTAGCACAATAAATAGTTGTTTCTTTGAAAAAATAAATAAAATTGATAAACCCTTAGCCACACTAACAAAGAGAAAGAGGGAGAAAACTCAAATTACTAAAATTCGGAATGAACAAGGAAACATCACAATAGACACGAGTGAAATACAAAACATAATTAGAAGCTATTTTGAAAATCTATACTCCAACAAAACAGAAAACCTCGAAGACATCAACAAATTGCTAGAGACATATGAATTACCTAAACTGAACGAGGAGGACATACACACCTTAAATAAATCAATTTCAAGAAATGAAATAGAAGAGGTCATCAAAAGCCTACCAACAAAGAAAAGTCCGGGACCAGATGGGTTCTCAGTCGAGTTGTACAAAACCTTTAAAGAAGAGCTCATTCCAATACTCCTCAAAGTATTCCATGAAATAGGAGAGGAGGGAACCCTCCCAAATTCATTCTATGAAGCCAATATCACCCTGATACCTAAACCAGACAGAGACACATCGAGGAAAGAAAATTTCAGACCAATATCCTTAATGAACATCGACGCAAAAATTCTTAACAAAACTTTAGCAAATCGCATACAAAAATATATTTAAAAGATAGTGCACCACGATCAAGTGGGTTTTATCCCAGGGATGCAAGGTTGGTTCAACATTCGGAAATCAATAAATGTCATTCACCATATCAACAGACTTAAAGTTAAGAATCACATGATTATTTCAATAGATGCAGAAAAAGCATTCGATAAAATACAGCATCCCGTCATGCTCAAAACACTAGAAAAAATTGGGGTAGTGGGAACATTCCTTAACATTATAAAGGCCATCTACGCTAAGCCCATGGCCAATATCATTCTAAATGGTGAAAAACTGAAAGCATTCCCCCTAAAAACTGGAACAAGGCAGGGATGCCCTCTTTCACCGCTTCTATTCAACATCGTCCTTGAGACTCTAGCCAGAGCAATTAGACAAACGGAAGAAATTAAAGGGATACGAATTGGAAAAGAAGAACTCAAACTATCCCTGTTCGCTGATGACATGATTATATATTTAGAGGAACCTGGAAATTCCACCAGAAAACTTTTAGAACTCATAAGTGAATTAGTAAGGTAGCAGGTTACAAGATTAATGCTCATAAATCCAATGCATTTTTATACATTCACAATAGCATCGAAAAAAATAAAATACTTGGGAATCAATCTCACAAAAGAGGTGAAAGACCTCTACAATGAGAACTACAGAACACTAAAGAAAGAAATTAAAGAAACCTTAGAAGATGGAAAGATCTCCCATGTTCCTGGATAGGCAGAATTAATATTGTCAAAATGGCTATACTACCTAAAGTGCTATACAGATTCAATGCAATTCCAATTAAAATCCCAATGATGTACCTTGCAGAAATAGAGCAAGCAATTATGAAATTCATCTGGAAGAATAAAAAACCTAGAACAGCTAAAGTAATCCTCAGTAGCAAGAGCAAAGCACGGGGTATCGCAATACCAGATCTTCAACTGTACTACAAAGCAATAGTAACAAAAACGGCATGGTACTGGTACCAAAATAGACAGGTAGATCAATGGTACAGAATAGAGGACATGGACACAAACCCAAATAAATACAATTTTCTCATACTAGACAAAGGGTCTAAAAATATGCAATGGAAAAAAGATAGCCTCTTCAACAAATGGTGCTGGGAAAACTGGAAAACCATATGCAACAGAATGAAATTAAACCCCTATCTCTCACCCTACACAAAACTCAACTCAAAATGGATCAAGGACCTCGGAATCAGACCAGAGACCCTGCATCTTATAGAAGAAAAAGTAAGTCCAAATCTTCAACTTGTTGGCTTAGGATCAGACTTCCTTAACAGGACTCCCATAGCACAAGAAAT
Source organism: Sciurus carolinensis (assembly GCF_902686445.1). Lineage (NCBI taxonomy): Eukaryota > Metazoa > Chordata > Mammalia > Rodentia > Sciuridae > Sciurus > Sciurus carolinensis. The sequence continues at coordinate 61,170,055 of NC_062216.1, read as the reverse complement.
AAAAGCAAGAATCAACAACTGGGATAGATTCAAACTGAAAAGCTTTCTCTCAGCAAAGGAAACTATCAGCAATGTGAAGAGAGCCTACAGAGTGGGAGAATATCTTTGCCAACCATACTTCAGATAGAGTGCTAATTTCCAGAATCTATAAAGAACTGAAAAAACTCTACACGAAGAATACAAATAATCCAATCAACAAATGGGTTAAGGAAATGAACAGACACTTCACAGAAGAAGATATACAAGCAATGAACAGATATATGAAAAAATGTTCAACATCCCTAGAAATAAGGGAAATGCAAATCAAAAGTACCCTAAGATTTCATCTCACCCCAATTAGAATGGCGATTATCAAGAACACAAGCAACAATAGGTGTTGGTGAGGATGTGGGGAGAAAGGTACACTCATACATTGCTGGTGGGGATGCAAATTAGTGCAGCCACTCTGGAAAGCAGTGTGGAGATTCCTCAGAAAGCTTGGAATGGAACCACCATTTGACCCAGCTATCCCACTCCTTGGCCTATACCCAAAGGACTTAAAATCAGCATACTACAGAGATACAGCCACATCAATGTTCATTGCTGCTCAATTCACCATAGCCAGATTGTGGAACCAACCTAGATGTCCTTCAGTTGATGAATGGATAAAAAAACTGTGGCATATATATACAATGGAATATTAGTCGGCAATGAAGAATGATAAAATTATGACATTTGCAGGCAAGTGGATGAAATTGGAGAAAATCATGCTAAGTGAGATAAGCCAATCTCAAAAAACTAAAGGATGAATGATCTTGCTGATAAGCGGATGAGGACATATAATGGGGGGTGGGAGGGGTTAGCATTAGATTTAGGGTTAGGTTTAGGGTTAGGGATAAGGAGTGTGGTAAGAATGAAGGAAAGAAGGACTGTATAGAGGGAAAAGAGGGGTGGGAGGGGTGGGGGAAAAGGAAAAAATAATGAATCAAACATCATTGCCCTATGTAAACGTATGATTACACAACTGGTATGCCTTGACTCTATGTACAAATAGAGAAACAACATGTATCCCATTTGTATACAATAATAATTAAAAAAAAAAAAAAACCTGTATTTTTAGGAGGACTGAGGCATGTCTGGATATGGAGAGTTTAGAGATTAAAGACACTGCCTGACTAAAGTAAAAGGCACACTGCACAATATCCTTGTATGGGAAAGAAGTCTCCATCTCTTCCTGTGGCATGTGGAGGACAAAGGTAGGAACCATTTTGTAGTTGTGGCATGGGGACTGACAGCTGAGGGAGCTGATTCCTGGCAAACCTGAGTCTGGCAAAACCCACACTGCACAGCATATAGTGTGCATGAGTGACCAGGAGAAAATCAAACGTGGAGAGTTTGACACAGTTAACAACTGTGTTACCGCCGGTTACTGGTGACAATGAGTTCTTTTTCCCCAGATGTGAAGATTGAACACCCAGGAAATGCTGAGGCAAGAATAGAAAACAAGTTTTATTTAAAGAAAGGTGTTCGTGGGAGGGGTGAATCTTGTCCTTTTTATAATTTCTAGGTTTCTTACTTTTCATGTCCCCTCCCTTTATCCCACCCATGTGGTAAAAAGGCTGGAGAGGGGCAATTCAGGGAGAGCGGCCCAAGGAATACTTATTATTAATTCCCTGTTAGAAGGGAAAATCTCCCCAGAGGCAGGGAAAATCTCCTCAGAGAAATCATTTGAACTCCAATGGAAATAGTTCTTTAACTTTTTTTTGTTATTACTCTCATTTTTTTTTTTTTTTTTTTTTTTTTTTTTTTTGCTGTGCTAGTGATTATAGGTTAGGGGAGTGGGAAATGTCCTGGAGGTATTAACATTCCAATACCCAAGAAGCAGGTGACTTTGGCCATGAGCTAGGGGGATGTGTCCTGAAGGTATTAACTCTTCATTCCCCTTTGAACCAGCTTCCATTTTCCCAACCCTATTTGACTTCAATCTTCCTGACCTAGCCAGATTCATCTATCTATACTAACTGCCTGACTTTAACACTTGCTTCAACTGGGAAACCCACCCTACCTCTCCAATCAGGTTGCTTATAGGACTGGCTGGGAGAGACACTCTTGGCCAGGAATTCAAAAAAGCTGGGGTAGGAGAGATTGAGTTTGGAAACTGAACCTGCGACCAGGAAACTTGGAATCTGCACATGATATAGTGGACTAAGAATTGACTCCTGTACTGCACCAGTGGAACTCAGGGGAGATCCCTGGAGTTCAGTCTTCTAGTATGGATCGGCAATTGCTGGGTCCTGAAGGTGTGCTGATTTAGTCTCCAGACCTATTGGCATTCAGAGGACAGCCTGGAGCCTACCCAAGCCTAAACTCTGCCTCCAGGAGTCTGCCTATGGGATTAACTCACTCTGCAGCTCCACCCTGAGGGTGGATAAAGCATCATACTCCAGAGGACCCCACCTCACACTGCTGAGAAGGGAAGAACTGAGAATCTTTTGAACTCCAATGGAAATAGTTCTTTAATTTTTTTTTTTTTCCTATGCTGGGGATTGAACCCAGGGCCCTGTGCTTGCAAGTTAAGCACTATACCAACTGAGCTATCTCCCTAGCCCTATTACTCTCATTTTTAAAAAAATTATTTATTTTGATTCATTGGAAAAAAATGGGGTAAAACTTATTTCTCTGGTTGTACTTGAAGTAGAGTCATACCATTTGTGTAATCATACATGTACATAGGGTAATGATGTTTGTTTCAATCTGTTATTTTTTCCTTCCCCCCACCCCTCCCATTCCTCTTTCCTCTATATAATCCATCCTTTCTCCCTTCTTGCCTTCCACCCCCCATTATGTATCATCATTCGCTTATCAGCGAGATCATTTGGCCTTTGGTTTTTGGGAATGGCTTGTCTCACTTAGCGTGATATTCTCCAACTTAATCCATTTGCCTGCAAATGCCATAATTTTATTATTCTTTATGGCTGAGTAATATTCCATTGTGTATATATACCACAGTTTCTTTATCCATTCATCAATTGAAGGGCATCTAGGTTGGTTCCACAATCTGGCTATTGTGAATTGAGCAGCTATGAACATTGATGTGGCTGCATCACTGTAGTATGCTGATTTTAAATCCTTTGGGTATATGCCAAGGAGTGGGATAGCTGAGTCAAATGGTGGTTCCATTCCAAGCTTTCTAAGGAATCTGCACACTGCTTTCCAGAGTGGCTACACTAATTTGCATCCCCACCAGCAATGTATGAGTGTACCTTTTTCCCCACATTCTCGCCAACACCTATTGTTGCTTTTATTCTTGATGATAGACAGGGGTGAGATGGAATCTTAGGGCAGTTTTGATTTGCATTTCTCTTATTACTAGAGATGTTGAGCATTTTTTCATATATCTGTTGATTGCTTGCAGCTTTTCTGTGAAGTATCTGTTCATTTCCTTAGTACATTTGTTGATTGGGTTATTTGCATTCTTGGTGTAAAGTTTTTTGAGTTCTTTATATATTCTGGAAATTAGTGCTCTATCTGAAGTATGTGTGGCAAAGATTTTCCCCCACTCTGTAGGCTCTCTCTTCACATTGCTGATAGTTTCCTTTGCTGAGAAAAAGCTCTTTCTTTTCTCTATTTAATTGTGACCTTAATGGTTCGTGGACATTTATACATATTCATATTTGTTTCTTTTTCTTTTTTCATTTCTAGCATTTTTGAAACCGGTTATTTTCCATGAATCAATTTTTTTGAGGACTAGTTTGTTTGGTTAGTATATTTGAGAATGTGACCTTATTCAGAAATAGTATATTAGCATATGTAATTAGATAGATTAAGCCATATTGGATTAAAGTGACCCTAATAATTATAAATATTCTTATGATTAGGTAGTGAACACACACATGCAGACATGAAGGCACATACAGGTAGAAGACGGAGAAGATTGGGATTATGTAGCCATAAGCCAAGACTTATAGTAATTGCATCATTATTAGAATTTAGTTCTATTATAATAATATGACAGAGTACCTAATTTATGATAAAGATAGTTTTCAGCATTTATTTGGCCTTACTGTGTATTAGGTCCTGGACTAGCTGCTTTTATACACGTGATCCCAGTGAACCTTTATATCAGGACTATGAGATATCTATCTATCTATCTATCTATCTATCTATCTATCTCTATATTCATGGATGAGGAGACCAAGAAACAGACCGATTAAAGCTAGTTGAATAAAGGGGTCACACAAGATAATACCTGATAAAGTTTCTGGAACCCAAGGGATAAGATGCAGAATTTATCTCTGGTTTGGACATGGTAGGATGGGGGAAGTTGAAAAAGCAGGAAAGAAAATGCCCTAGCAAGAACCAGTCTGTCTAGGTAGAATAACTTTAATGAATCCAGAACTGAGAACTGTTATATGCTCAGTATTTCTTTTTTGGACTCCAAGAATCCAGTGAGAACACATCTGTACTGAAGGGGCAAGTTGGCAGAAGTCAAGTGGCAAAAGTTATTAGTGAGGGATGAAAGGATGTCTCTGGACTCTGTGTGTGTGTGTGTGTGTGTGTGTGTGTGTGTGTGTGTGTCCCTGTTAAACAGTCAGTGGTGGAAACTCTGGAAGAAAGTTTTATTTGTAGAAAATATTTTATTTCATCCTGTCCAATGTATTTACAAATATGGAGATCAGTATAGGCATATTTTATCCTGAGGGTCAAAACAATGTAAATGCCTTTAGCATGACCTCTGTGTGATGTGCACTTTTATAAAATAGCAGTCTTCAGTCCCTTGAACCCATAATCTGATTAAGTCTAATTATGCCATCACTAGAAATATGAACAATCATGTCATTAGAAACCATAATTGCCTAATTATGACTTGTATTGGTGTGGTGATTTTGTTAGATGTGCCAAATACGGAGACAGAAATTAAAGTCAGATTAGTAGCTCTTATTCTTTCGTGGCCTTGGGTAAATCCCCCTTATCATTTCTCCATGAATCGGGGCCCTGGATTCTCGATCTCATTCTGCTATATATTTAATACCAACCCACTCAAGCTATGGACACTTGTTATTTCAAATTAAGTAATTTGTGAATAACTACTAAACGGAAATCACAATGAAGGAACTGACAGTGTAGATTTTTATTAGCATAAAAATTCTATTAGTTTTTGAAATCTTCATAAGAGCTGATTAACAGAAACTTCCTGCAGACTGAAAACCTTCCCTTCACCACTTCACTAGGATAAGAAACTGGGGCAGGGCTTTCATACACCATGTGAACAGATGCATGAAATGTCCTGACAGCTTTCGAACAAGCTCCTCATAGTCATGCTGTTTTCCTCAGCACATATTTTATCCCACCTGCCTTTGTGTACTTGTTTCCTAGAGGAAAATCTTACAAAGCATGCTCTTCAAATCTTATTTGAAAGACCAGATGTATGGGAACATTAATTCCTCAGTATGTCAGTTATCCAATAGTTTACAAAGGAAAGGGAATGGTTCATTTCTCTCTATGGAAAACCTGGTGGCTGACAATCAACACTTGTGGAGAGAAAACAAATGATGTGTAGGAATCCAGTTTGGAAGACTAATTTACCCATTTTTTCTGGTCTATTTATGATATTTTAGTTGCTTCCATGATGACTAAAATGAGACTGGTTATACATGTATAACCATGTATAGCTGACTGCTTGCAATATTCTTCATTCTCAGTGTCAAAGTTTATGTGAGGCCACTGTTAAAGATTAACTTCCTACACTAAACCCTAGTTGACCAGACCAAACCAGAAGGAAATCCCTGTGCTAAATGCCATGTAATCAATCTGAATTTAAATATGTCATCATTACTAAAAACCAGGAGATTCTAGTCCATCTGAGTACTATAGCTTAGATCTTGAGCACCCCTAAAGCCCGTGTGTTAAAGGTTTGGACCCAGATTGACACTGTTGGGAGATGGTAAAGTCTTTAAGAGGTGTAACCTAATGGGAAGGCTTTGGTCATTGGCAGTATACCCTCATAAAGGCCTGTGGGATTGCAGCTACCTCCTCTTTCTCTCTTTTGCTTTGTTGTAGCTTTGTTCCCTTACATGCTCCCACAATGATGTGTGGCCTTGTTGTAGTCTCAAAAGCCATGAGGCCAATCAGTCATGGACTGGAAAGTCCAAAAACTATGGTCCAAAATAAACCTTTTCTCTTTATAAGTTAATTATATCAGGTATCCTGTTATAGTGACAGAGAGCTGACTAACATATTGAGATATAATAAGGAACAGTTCTTTGTATTAATAATGTAAGGAAAATGACTTTGCAATGACAAATCTGTTTTTTGTTCTCTGTTTATGCTTTTATCAGGCTTTTTATGATCATAAAGCCAAACTTGGCTCAGTTCATCAGAGCTTTCATTTTATTTTGTAGAACAAGGTATTATCCAATATTAGAACTACAAATAAAACCAACTAGATTTTTAAACTTAAATTGTTATTTCATGTTTGACACTGGGTTTTAGATGTGTGTGTATTAAAAGAAAATTCATCTGGAATCTTCCACAATAAGCCCATATAGGACCACACAAAGGATGAACTCATATACTAAATCCTGAATTGTAATGGGTAACATAACAATTTCCTAGAACATTAGTTTCTTTTCTTTGCTTTGCTTTTTTTTTTGTTGTTGTTGTTATTGTTGTTGTTTTGGTCTGGCAAACATATAAGCAAGACCCAATTTCATTCCAGTATAATAAAGCTATTTTTCAGTTGATTAGTTTGCTCAAATTCTACATGCTCAGTTTCCTTTCTTTTTTACTGTTTGTATACTGCTGGGGAAGTGTGTTAACAACATTTCATTTCAATGTCACAAGAAGAGGAAGTTGTGATGGTGAAAGGCAAGAGCAAGGGCATGTTGCTTTCTGAATATACTTGTTAGCTCCATTCCCCCCCCCCCCCCGTTTTTATCTTTTTGTAAAATCCATTCTAAGCATTACAATTCCATTCTGTGTTCTATTAGGTAGCTGATGTTTCCTGGTGCTGCTGTTACAAGGTACCACAAACTAGGTGGTTTAAAACAACAGAAATTTATTCTCTCAAAGAAAGTCTGAAATCAAGGTGTTGGCAGGGCCGTGCTCTGTCTGAAGGTTCTAGGGAAGAATCCTTCATGGGTTCTTTCTAGCTTCTGTGGTTCCAGTAATCCTTGATGTTTTTTGGTTTACAGATGCATTGCTTCAATCTCAGCCTCAATCTTAACATGGTCACCTTCTTAGTATCTCTGTGTCCAAATTTGTCTCTTCTTATAAGGACACCAGTAATTGGTTTTGGGGCCCATCCCAATTCAGTATGACCTCATCTTAACTTGATTACATCTGCAAGGCCCTATTCTGAGATCCTAGGGATTATGGCATTTGACATATCCTTTGGGGGGATACAGTTAAATCTGTAGCAAATGGCAAAAAGGAATGCTTCATTTTCATGTATGTCAGAGAAGGGACCCTCAAGGCTATGGATCTGAGAGCTCTTCCTACTAACACTATGCAGGTGTGTTAGGGTGCACAATGGATCTGTGGTTACCCAGCACAGCAGTGACAGCCAGTTTAGGATGCTCCTCATCACACTGTGAATCTGCGAAGTTTTTCATAGGCCACTTTGTGTCAACTACCTAAATTCTTCTCTGGAAAAGAAGAGGTATAAACAAATCAAATGAACAAAACAAGAGCTTAAGCTGTTATCTCTTCTTTGGGGAATTTGCATTATAATGGAACAGACTGGGCTCCATCCCAGACCTATTGGTACATAATATCCAAGGGAGAATCCTGGGAGGATCTATATTTTACAAGCATACCAGGTGACTCACATCATTGGACATGTTTAGGAAACACTGGGATAGAGGCGTCCTGCCTTCTAAAATAGGGAGGAGTAAATATGTAGGTAAGAGACAGAAAAGATGGTTGGGAGGAGAGGAAGGTGTAACTTGTTGATGCCCTCCAAAGAACATCAGAGTCAGACCCATAATTCTCTTTGTGCCAAGTTTGAGACTTGGTTTCTGTACCAGTTGTATTTCAAAGGAAGCAGGTTTTTCTGGACTTGGAGTTCAGCATCGCTCTTAGGAGAAGTAAGACAGATTTAGGATTGCTTATTAGGTAGATCTCAAGTCTTCATGACGATTGGAGAGCCAACTCCATATCAAGAAAAGACACCTGAGAGAAAAATTCTAACCCATTTTTCACCTCTTTTTTGTTGTATCTCACGCAGTCATGGCGAGGTACTCTATTTTTCTAAGGAATTACTCACTATTTGTTTTGCACCTGAACTTATAATCTAGTGTCTATGACAGCACATTTGATTGTTTTTAAATGAAGGTGATAGGAAAGGCAGAGAAATGACTAGGGAAAAAATCTGAACAGATGACAAGATAACATGGGTTTTGATTCTCTCAAAATAAACATGGTATTGAAAAATGATCTAAAATTGTTCATTTGAAAACCGCACTTACTTTTGAGTAATATGTTTGGGAGATATTTTTAAATCTATTTTTTTTGAAGACTGGTGCTTTGAAATTGAATTTGAAGTTGGCTTGATACCAAAGCCTTAACACTAAAGACAGGATTTACTATTTTCTCTTGTCTGTATAGTTTTTACAAATTTAATTGTCATGATTTCTTCATCTTCAGGATAGAAATACCCTATTGAATGGGGTTTCTATCTGATTGGGGTCTTCAGTAAATGGCTACACCTTTTCCTTTATTATTTTTTATTTTTAAATAATATCTGTCATTTTGTAGTTTTATCCCCTTTAATAACATTCACTGTTTCCCATATGCAAGAATTGTGCTAGGGCTGAAGCACAAGGAGATCTGCTCAGGAGAACCAAACTGTGAGTGTGAGGACCTGGAAGGGGGGGTGACCTCCCATGCATCATGAAATGTAAAGTATTAGACACTATACCCGAGGCCAGCGGAACAAGATTTGGTCAGTGACCACAGCTGAGAGGAAGGTGATGGAGTACTTCCAGGAAGAAATTAGACTTGAACTGAAACGTGAGTGTATGCTGAGTTGACAAGTGGAGTATATCAGCTGTACTCACATACTCCATCTGCAATGGATGGTGTGTTTCTGATGGCCCCAAATACATATTTCCAGCTGGTGACTTTCTAGTAAAATTTTAATAGTAAGCTCTTGGAGGAAAACGAAACCTTCTCTCCATGTCCTCACACTATGAAAGGGTAAGGCAGCCCTTTAGAAATCTTTTTTAAGACAACAAATCTCATCCTTGATCTAATCTTAAAGGTCCTACCTCTTAATACCATCACCTTAGAGGTTAAATTTCAGCCTAAGACTTTGAGGGGCAGAGATATTTAGATCATAGTATTTATTTTGGCTGATGAGTCCTCCAGACTTCTATCTAAAGCCAAACTTTCTCCTGTTGGATTAGAATCCATCCCCAGTCACTTACTCAAAAACATTATTCTGGTAAATATGTGATTTCTAATGTTATCAATTTTTCATCTCTACTGGATTAGCTTCACTAGTCCATAAGCAAGAGACATAACAAAACAAAAACAAATACAAGTGACAACCAACCCTCTTGTATATTTCAACATCTTCATAGGAGTTGCCTTTGATCCCTGGGACTTTCTCCTTCCAGCTCGTGTAGGCAAGTTTCCCAAGGCTTCTCTTCTCTGGGGAACATGATATTTTAGTTTGTGCTTTAATAGAATTATTCCTGGGATTATGTGCCAGAGTGGAGTGGTGACTTCAAATACCATACTGGCCTTTGTGGAAACACCATCTGTTATGGTTTAGATATGTGATATTCACCCAGGAGCTCATGGGTGAGACAATGCAAAAAAGCATAAAGGTGAAATTATTGGGTTATAAAAGGTTTAACCTAATCAGTAAGTTAATCCCCGGATAGGGATTAACCTGGTGGTAACTGTAGGCAGGTAGGGTGTGACTGGAGGATGAAGTTCCCGGGGAGTTCGCCTTTGGGGTGTGTATTTTGTGAGCTGAACTTAGCTCTCTCTGCTTCCCAGTGACACGTCCCCAGCTGCTTTCTTTCACCGTACTCTTCTGCCATCGTGTCCTGCCATCACGTCCTGGTTTTAGAGGTTGTAGTCCATGGTCAGTTGGCTCTGTTGTGTTTTGGACTTCTGGCCATCTATGAATGATGAAGACCTCTGAAACCATGAACTCCCAAATAAACTTTCCTTCCTCTAACTTTTCTTGTCAGGTCCTTTGGTCACAGCAGTGAAAAAGCTGCCTAAAACACTATCTCCAGAGACAATTGCTAGTGAGGACCTCAGTTTAGAGAACAGGTCTTCGTATCTTGTACCTGCTTTAACTTAGGATTTCCAGGCTGTCATTTGTCCTTTGAAGATGATTTGTTGAAAGGCAAGGATATGTTTTTGGCAAGGTGTATATGGCTTGCAGCACACTGGGTCTAGGAAAAACAAAAGCAGTAAGATCACCATTGCTGAGCATGTACAAATCTAATAAATTTGATTTTCCATCTTAACTTATAAAACCTACTCCATTTCATTGCTTAAGTAGAGATTCCCAGTTGTCTTACTATGACTCTTATTTCCTCATTTGAGACATTTCTTTAGATTTTCTATCTCCTTATCCTCCTCAACGGCTAGATGGACTTCAGAAGAGTTAATATTATGATAACAAAATAAAGGTTAAATTGCAGAATGAAATGATATACTGTCATTTCCAAAATGGATTTCTCTTTCCCAGACCTCTCTCTTATAGTCCAGACTTCTCTTCTCCTGTTCAGACCTTAACTCTCCACTTGGATATCTAATAGTCTTATCTGAACTCTCTCTCATACACCTACCCGCAAAATCTTTTCCAAACTTCCATCTTTCTCTTGTGATCAATGAAAACTCCTTTGTAACCACAATTTTTTTTTTCTGTTCCTCAAAATACTACGTATCCTCCTTAGGCCTTATATACATTGGTTTTTTTCTGACTAGAATGTTCTTTCCGCAGATATTATAGTGGTTCATTCTCTCCACTTCTTTTAATTTTTACTTACTTATTTTTTTCAGATATCTCTTTCTTGGTAAGGTCTACCATCACAACTGTCACACAAACTTTTTTTCTACTCCTTTTACTCTGCTCCACTTATTTCCTCAGGACATATTACCTTTCAATACACTATATAATTTATTGCTTATTTTCACTTCTAGAATGGAAACTCAATGAGGATAAGAATTCTTTTTCTTTTTTGTTTATTGATGTATATCTGGTATATAGAACAATGCTGGGTAAAAGTATGTACACAAGAAATAGGTATTGAATTGAACACATGAGTTAGTCAACTTTTTGTCACTGTGACAAAATACCTCAGGAAATCAATTTTTAAAGATGAAAATTTTATTTTGGCTCATGGTTTTAGAGGTTGTAGTCCATGGTCAGTTGGCTCTGTTGTGTTTTGGACTTCTGGCCAGGTAGAACATCATGGTGGGGAACAGGTGGTGGAGCAAATCTTCTCACTTCCTGGCAGCTGGAAAGCAGAGAGAGAGAGAGAGAGAGAGAGGAAGAGAAGGGGTGGTGGTGGTGGTGAAAGACCCAGGGTCTCAATATCCTCTGAGAGCATGCCCTCAGTGACCTATTTCCTCCAATAAGGCCCTACTTTCTAAAGTTTCCATGGCCCCCACCAGCTGGTATCACATGAATCACTGGCTTAGGTTACAATTGGTATAGGCCTAAGCAGAAGCTGACTTGGTCCATGCAGAGGACAATGAGGCTAATGATCTCATTGGTGAGAGCTAAAATTAAGGCCAGGAATGTACTACTGCTATAGAAGGGTAGAGTGAGTTGAGAAGCATTGATGAGGTAAATGACTGGAGTTTCGAGGATATGGATGGTGAGGAAGGGAGGGTGGTCCAGAAGAACAAGTTCTTAATTTGGCAACAATATTTACATTTGTGTCATTGGGTGAGAGAGAGAATTGAGGTGGGGGCAGGGCAGAATATGGTGAGCTGGGATTTAGGGGTACTGAGTTTCAGGTATCGCATTCCTGCTTATTATTTCTGTGATAATAAAGCTTAGGAAATAGTCTAGGGAGGAGCCATCAGCATTTATATAGACAGTTGCTTAATCCATAAAAATGTATAACATATCTGCAGAGAGATGAAAAGCAAAGTGGCATTCAACTTTCTGGTTATGGCACATTTTCAATAAGTAAAATTTCTGGCAGTGTATCTGGTATTATAAAAAAGAATTTCAGAAAATCATCAGTTGATCACAGTGTGTAAGGTTATGCAATATTGTTTATTATATATTTGAAAGAGCAGTAATATCAAATACAAAAGTAATTATAAATTCATTATTATGTTAACATGATTCTCAAACTTGACTTTGAAAAGCACTTTTTAAGACTTTGTCATGTGTACAACGATTTTTATGTATTTTTAAGTTCCCTAGGTTTTTCCATTTCTTTAATTTTTTTTCTTTGACTATTTATTCATTTATTTATTTATTTGGTGCTGGGGATTAAACCCAGGGGTGCTCAACCACTGAGCTACATCCTCAGACCTTTTCATTTTTTATTTTGAGACAAGATCTTACCAAGTTGCTGAGGGTCTTACTAAATTGCTAAGGTTGGCCTCAAACCTGCCTCAGGTTCCCATGTTCCTGGAATTATAGGTGTGTACCACTAGGTCCAACCCATTTCTTTGATTTTTATTATTCATATGACCTGAATTTGACACTTTTGAGATGTGAGTCCATATTTAATTATTTATGATGTCGAGAATTGCAACAAAATTGCTGACTTTGTATGATACTTCAGAAAATTATTTCTACAATAATGCAGAAATAAAAAAAACATATCCAAACATTTAATTTTAAGACAAATGCTATACAAATAATATTCATCTCTGCCTCTTAAATATGTAAAGAGTATTTCTTATAACTAGCATATAGTTGCTTCTTTTGTCCAATTGAGTAATCTTTGCATTTAATGTAAGTGTTTTAATTGGACTGTCCTATGTATGTTGTATGAATTATTTACCTGGTTGCATTTAAGACTACTATCTTGGGCTCGAGGTGTAGCTCAGTTATAAGTGTAAGTGCTTAAGTGCATGTACAATGCTTGGGTTTAATCCTCAGCACCAAATACATAAATAGATAAAAATAAAACTACCATCTTGGTGTTTAATTTTTTTTAAAAAAATTTTTGTAGTTGTAGATAGATGGAATGCCTTTATTTTATTTGTTTATTTTTATGTGGTGCTAAGGATTGAACCCAGTGCCTCACACATGGTAGGCAAGTGATCTGACACTGAGCTACAGCCCCAGCCCATGGTGCTTAATTTTTTAAAAACCACTTTTGTTCTTTCTTCTTATGTTTCTCCATTCCTGACTATTTTTTTTCAAATCACATGTTTTTTAAAATTCCACATTATTTGAATTTTTATCTCTGTATCATTTTATAAAAGAGTGGTTCTATGTTGATTATAATATCCACATTTATATTACCATAATTGATCTTTAAATAATGTACTACTTTAAAGACTAAGATACTTAAAGCAGTATAGTCAGTTCTTCCTCACTTTTTGTGATCTTGTTTTCATCCTTTGCAATCTACAAATACTATCAACTCCTCAATATATTGCTATTGTTATTTGTCTGAAATGTTCAAAGAAATGAATATTTAAGTTTACTGAGGTGTTAAGCTTTAATAGCGTAATACAAATGCTGCAAATTTATAAAAACATATTTCAAAAGTGAATCATTTAAAAATGTAAAGTATCAATGTTTCTTGTTAAAATTTAACATAGCCAACAACTTCCACTGTAATTCTTCTAATCACATTTGGATATTGCTATATTTTCAACAGTTGCTGTTAAAACAAAAATGAACAGTGACAGTTTGTAACCCTTGTCTCAAGATCATCCAAAAACTATGGTATCTGCATGATAATCATGGGTGGTGTTATGGTTTAGATAGTTCATGTCTCCCAAAAGCTCATGTGTGAGACAACGTAAGAACATTTAGAGGAGAAATGATTGGATTATGAGAGTCTTAACCCAATCAGTGAATTAATCTCCTGATAAGGATTAACAGGGTGGTAACTGAAGATGAGTAAGGTGTGACTGGAGAAGGTGGGCATTGGGGGCATGCCTTTGGGGTATGTATTTTGTATCTAGCAAGTGGAGTCTGTTTCTTGATCATCATGTCTTAGGCCACTTCTCTCCACCGCACCCTTCCACCATGATGTTCTGCCTCACCTTGAGCCTGGAGGAATGCTGCTGGCTATGTATGAACAGAGATCCCTGAAACTGTGAACCTACCCAAATGAACTTTCTCCTCATCTAATTGTTCTTGTCATGTCTTTTAATCATAGCAACAAAAAAGTGACTAAAACAGGTGGTCTAAAGAAAATATCTTTATCTTTCTTTTTTTTTAAAGTTTTTTCTGGTTCTAATTAGTTATACATGACAGTAGAATGCCTTTTGACACATAAACAGAGTATAACTTCTCCTTTGTCTGATTGTACGTGATGTAGACTTACACAGGTCATATAAATATATATATATGCACATAGTGTAATAATGTCTGATTCATTCTACTTTCATTCTTTCCCCCATGCCCTCTCCCTTCACTCCCTTCTGTATAGTCCAAAGTACCTCTAATCTCCACCCCCATTATAAATTAGCATCTGCATATCAAAGAAAACATTTAACTTTTGGTTCTTTGGGATTGGCTTATTTCACTTAGCATAATATTCTCCAGTTCCTTCCATTTACTGGCAAATGCCATAATTTCATTTTTCTTTAAATCTGAGTGATATCCCATTGTGTTTATACACCACAGTTTTTTTATCCATTCATCTGTTGAAGGGCATCTTGATTGGTCCTGTAGTTTAGTTATTGTGAATTGAACTGCTATATATATTGATGTGACTGCATCACAATAGTATGCTGATTTTAAGTTCTTTGGGTATAAACCGAGGAGTGGAATGACTGGGTCAAATGTGGTTCCATTAAAGTTTTCTTAGGAATCTCCACACTGTTATCCATTTGTCATTCAGTAGTGTATTATTCAGTCTCTAGGTATTAGAGTAGCTTCTAGCTTCTCTTTTTTAATTCTATTGTTGATTTCTAAGTTCATTCCATTATGATGTGAAAGGATGCAAGGTATTATCTTATTTTTTTGTAGTTTCTAAGAGTTGCTTTATGCCATAAGATATGGTCTATTTTTGAGAAAGATCCATGTGCTGCTGAGAAGAAAGTGTATTTTCTCATTGATGAATGAAATATTCTATATACATATACATAATAAGTATCCTATATTTATTATAGAATAATATATATAGAATTATATATTATTATAGAATTACATATATTACATACAAAGTCTAAATTGTTGATTGTATTATTTAGTTCTAGAGTTTATTTTGTTTGGAAGATCTATCCAGTAGTGAGAGAGGTATGTTAAAGTCATCGAGGGGAGACCAAGATGGCAGACTACAGGGTGACTGTATCTCATGTCATTCCAGAACTCAGGATTCAAGAAAAGGAGGTATTGAGAAACTCATGACCAACTCAGAGCCACCGGGTGAGTCTTTCCCACTGGGCGAGGCTCCCTGGCCAGGGAGGTAGTCCCTGAATGCAGGGAACTTCATTGAGAAGAGTTGCCCAGTGAGACTACCCTGCTGGAGCAGAGAACCTGGACAGTCGGGAGAGTTAGAGGAGGGCTGCCCAGCAAGAGGCTTCTGCAGAGAGCTAGGTTCCCCCGGCCCGGGCATCAGGTTCGGACCACAGGCAGCTTCTCAGAAGAGGACTGCCCAGTGGAAGACTCCCTCACAGGGCCAGGCTCCCCAGCCCAGGTGGTAGTTATGGACCACAGGGAACTTCTCTGAGGAGAACTCCTCAGTGAGACATCCCCACCAGGTGAGTCTTCCCCGCCAGGTGAGGCTTTCCCACCTGGGTGGTAGAACCAGAGAGCCAGGCCCAGACTAGTCATGCCCTAGCCTGCAGTCTAGTCTCACATTGGATGACCATTGGTGAACAAGTGGAGGAACCTCTGCCCTCTAGCAGGAATATACACCACTTTAAGGCCACCACCCCTACAGGGGCAACTTCCTTGTGGATCACTGCATTGTCAAGTTCCTCCAAGACTTCAGGCTACTGAAAGTGAGGAGGCAAATTATTGGAAATCTACAGGGACACTATAAGTCAATAGGGGAAATCTGCAATATATCAGAGTTTCACTACTAGAGGGGAAGATATCTGAGCAATATGAGAGAAAACAAGGGAAGAAAAAGTCCCAAACAAACATAGATGCTACATCAATAAACTCCAATGATAGCATGGGAGAAGAAATGTCAGAAAGGGAGTTCAGAATGTACATAATTAAAATGATCAGACAATCAAGTGATGAGATGAAAGGGCAAATGCAGGTTTTGAATGATGGTACCAATCAATAGTTAAAAGAGCAAATATGGGAAGCAAAGGATCATTTCAATAAAGAGTTAGAAATACTGAAAAAAAAAAAAAAACAGAAATCCTTGAAATGAAGGAAACAATAAACCAAATTAAAAACTCCATAGAAAGCATAAACAATAGGATAGAACACTTGGAAGACAGAACCTCAAACATTGAAGAAAAAATATTTAATCTTGAAAACAAAGTTGACCAAACAAAGAAGATGGTAAGAAATCATGAACAGAATCTACAAAAATTATGGAATATCATGAAAAGGCCACATTTAAGAATTATTGGTATTGAGGAAGGCACAGAGAAACAAACCAAAGGAATGAACAATCTATTCAATGAAATAATATCAGAAAATTTCCCAAATCTGAAGAATGAAATGGAAAATCAAATACAAAAGGCTTATAGGACTCCAAATACACAAAATTGCAACAGACCCACACCAAGGCACATTATTATGAAAATACTTAATATACAAAATAAGGACAGAATTTTAAAGGCTGCGAGAGAAAAGAATCAAATTACATTCAGGGGGAAACCAATAAGAATATCAGCAGATTTTTCAATCCAGACCCTAAAAGCTAGAAGGGCCTGGAACAACATTTTTCAAGTTCTGAAAGAAAATGGATGCCAACCAAGAATCTTATACCCAGCAAAACTTACCTTCAGATTAGATGATGAAATAAAATCCTTCCATGATAAACAGAGGCTAAAGAATTTACTAAAAGAAAGCCGGCACTACAGAACATTCTCAGCAAAATATTCTGTGAGGAAGAAATGAAAAACAATGATGGAAATCAGCAAAGGGTGGAACTACCCTAAAAGAATAGCCAAATAAAGGAGAAACCAAGTCATGTCAAAAAACAAAAATGAGCCAAATGACCGGGAATACAAATCATATCTCAATAATAACCCTGAATGTTAATGGCCTGAACTCATCAATCAAAGACACAGACTGGAAGACTGGATTAAAAAGAAAGATTCAACAATACACTGCCTGAAAGAGACTCATCTCATAGAAAGTGATACCCACAGATTAAAGATAAAAGGGTGGGAAAAAAACATACCATGCACATGGACACAGCAAAAAAGCAGGAGTATTCATCCTCATATCAGATAATGTGGACTTCAAACCAAAATTAGTCAGGCAGGATAAAGAAGGACATTTCATTTATGCTTAAGAGAAGCATAAATCAGCAAGACATAACAATCATAAATAACTATGCCCCAAACACTGGCTCATCCATGTATGTCAAACAAATTCTTCTCAATTCCAGGAATCAAATAGACCATAACACAATAATACTAGGTGATTTTAAAAAAAACCTCTCTCTGTAATGGACAATCCTCCAAACAAAAATTGAACAAAGAAACCATAGATCTCAATAACACAATAATTTAGACTTAACAGAAATATATAGAATATACCATCCAACAAAGAGCAAACATACTTTTCTTCTCAGCAGGACATGGATCCTCTTCTAAAATAGATCATATATTATGCCACAAAGCTACTGTTAGCAAATACAAGAAGATAGAGGTACTACCTTGTATTCCATCACATCATAATGGATTCAAATTAGAAATAAATGACAGAATAAAAATCAGAAACTACTCCAACACCTAGAGATTAAATAATATGCTATTGAATTATGAATGGATAACAGAAGACATCAAGGAGAAAATAAAAAAATTCTTAGAGGTAAATGAGAACAAAGATACATCATATCAAAAATCTCTGGGACACTATAAAAGCAGTACTTAGAGGAAAATTTATTTCATGGAGCACATTCAATAAAAGAAGAAAAAAAATCAATAAATAAACTACCTAACACTACAGCTCAAAGCCCTAGAAAAAGAAGAACAGAGCAACACCAAAAGTAGTAGAAGACAGGAAATACTTAAAATCAGAGCTGAAATCAACAAAATTGAAACAAAAGAAATAATAGAATGAATACTCAAAATAAAAGGTTGGTTCTTTGAAAAGATAAACAAAATTGATAAACCCTTAGCCACACTAACAAAGAGAAGGAGAGAGAAAACTCAAATTACTAAAATTCGGAATGAACAAGGAAATATCACAACAGACAAGATTGAAATACAAAACATAATTAGAAGGTATTTTGAAAATCTATACTCCAACAAAATAGAAAATCTCGAAGACATCAACAGGTTTCTAGAGACATATGAATTACCTAAACTGAACCAGGAGGACATACACAATTTAAATAGATCAATTTCAAGTAATAAAATAGAAGTCATCAAAAGTCTACCAACAAAGAAAAGTCTGGGACCAGATGGGTTCTCTGCTGAGTTCTACAAAACCTTTAAAGAAGAGCTCATTCCCATACTCCTCAAAGTATTCCATGAAATAGAAGAGGAGGCATCTCTTCCAAAGTCATTCTGTGAAGCCCGTATCACCTGATACCTAAACCAGACAGAGACACACTGAGGAAAGAAAATTTCAGACCAATATCCCTAATGAACATTGATGCAAAAATCTCAACAAATTTTTAGCAAATTGCATACAAAGACTTATTAAAAAGATAGTGCACCACGATCAAGTGGGTTTTATCCCAGGGATGCAAGGTTGATTCAACATCCAGAAATCAATAAATGTAATTCACCATATCAACAGACTTAAAGTCAAGAATCACATGATTATTTCGGTAGGTGCAGAAAAAGCATTTGATATAATACAGCATCCCTTCATGTTCAAAACACTAGAAAAAATAAGGGACAGTGGGAACATTCCTTAACATTGTAAAGGCTATCTATGCTAAGCCCATGGCTAATATCATTCTAAATGGTGAAAAACTGAAAGCTTTCCCCCTAAAAATTGGAACAAGTCAGGGATGCCCTCTTTCACCATTTCTATTTGATGCTGTCCTTGAAACTCTAGCTAGAGCAATTAGGTAGACCAAAGAAATTAAAGGGATATGAATAGGAAAAGAAGAACTCAAACTATCCCTATTTGCTGATAACATAATTATATATTTCGAGGAACCAGGAAATTCCACCAGAAAACTTTTAGAACTCATAAGTGAATTCAGTAAAGTAGCAGGATATAAGATCAGTGCTCATAAATCTAATGCATTTTTATACATAAGTGATGAATCTTCAGAAAGAGAAGTTAGGAAAACTACCCCCTTCACAATATACCCCCCCCCAAATAAAAAACAAAACAAACTTGGGAATCAATCTCACAAAAGAGGTGAAAGACCTCTACAATGAGAACTACAGAACACTAAAGAAAGAAATTAAAGAGAACCTTAGAAGGTGGAAAGATCTCCCATGTTCTTGGATAGGCAGAATTAATATTGTCAAAATGGTCATACTACCAAAAGTGCTATACAGATTCAATGCAATTCCAATTAAAATCCCAATGATGTACCTCACAGAAATAGAGCAAGTAATTCAAGAAATTCATCTGGAAGAATAAGAAACCCAGAATAGCTAAAGCAATCCTTAGCAAGAAGAGTGAGGCAGGGGGTATCGCAATACCAGAGCTTCAAGTATACTACAAAGTAATAGTAACAAAAATGGCATGGCTTTGGCACCAAAATAGACAGGTAGATCAATGGTACACAGTAGAGGACACAGACACAAACCCAAATAAATATGGTTTTCTCCTACTAGACAAAGGGGCCAAAAGCTTGCAATGGAGAAATGATAGCCTCTTCAACAAATGGTGCTGGGAAAACTGGAAATCCATAGCAGCAGAATGAAACTAAACCCCTATCTCTCACCCTGCACAAAACTGAACTCAAAATGGATCAAGGACTTTGGAATCAGACCAGAGACCCTTCATCTTATAGGTGAAAAAGTAGGTCCAAATCTTCAACATGTCAGCTTGGGATCAGATTTCCTTAACATGACTCCCATAGCACAAGAAATAAAAGCAAGAATCAATAACTGGGATAGATTCAAACTAAATAACTTTCTCTCAGCAAAGGAAACTATCAGCACTGTGAAGAGAGAGCCTACAAGAGTGGGAGAAAATCTTTGCCACTCATACTTCAGATAGAGCACTAATTTCCAGAATATATAAAGAACTCAAAAGACTTTACACCGAGAATACAAATAACCCAATCAACAAATGGGTTAAGGAAATGAACAGATACTTCACACAAGAAGATCTACAAGCAATCAACAGATATATGAAAAAATGCTCAACATCTGTAGCAATAAGAGAAATGCAAATAAAAACTACCCTAAGATTCCATCTCACTCCAATTAGAATGGTGATTATCAAGAATACAAGCAACAATAGGTGTTGGCAAGGATGTGGGGGGAAAGGTACACTCATACATTGCTGTGGGTTTCCAAATTAGTGTAGCCACTCTGGAAAGCAGTGTGGAGATTCCTCAGAAAACTTAGAATGGAACCACCACTTGACCCAGCTATTCCACTCCTAGGCCTATACCCAAAGTACTTAAAATCAGCATACTATGGTGATGCAACCACATCAATGTTCAGAGCTGCTCAATTCACAATAGCCAGATTGTGGAACCAACCTAGGTGCCCTTCAATTGATGAATGGATAAAAAAACTGTCGTGTATATATACAATGGAATATTACTCAGCCATAAAGAATAATAAAATCATGGCATTTGCAGGCAAATGGATGAAATTGGAGAATATCATGCTAAGTGCAATAAGTCAATGTCAAAAAACCAAAGGGCAAATGATCTTGCTGATAAGCAGATGATGATACATAATGAGGGGTCGGAGGGAGTCAAGAATGGAGGAAGGTGGAACTATATAGAGGGAAAAGAGGGGTGGGATGGGTGGGGAGGAGGAAAAAATAACAGATTGAGACAAACATATGTATGATTACACAAATGGTATATCTTTACTTCATGTGCAAAATTCATACAGTATTTTTGTGTTTTGGTCTATTTGATTCTTGAAATTGAGAAGGGTTTGTTTGATACACATAGATGCTCCATTGTTTGGGGCATAAATAATAATGATTATTATGTCTTGTTGATGTATAATTTCCTTAAGCAGTATGAAATGTCCTTCTTTGTCCCCTTCTGATTAACTCTAACCTCATACCATCTTATTTGATATGAGGATAGAAACCCCTGCTTGTTTATGAGATCCATTTGAGTAATATGTTTTTTTCCCATCCTTTCACTTTCAGTCTTTGAATGTCTTTTCCTATGAGGCAAGTTTCTTGGAGACTTTTTCTTGGAGATATTTTTGGGTCTTGTTTTTTAATCCAGTCTGACAGTCTATGTCTTTTGACTGATGAGTTTAGGTCATTAATTTTCAAGGTTATTATTGAGATAAAATTTGTGTTACTAGTCATTTTGGTTTATCTCTACTTTTTAATTTGAATTAGTTTCTCCTTTGATTGACTATTTCTTTAGTGTAGTTCCTTCCTTCATTGGTTTTCACTTTTATTTTTTTCATTTCATCTTCGTGGAATATCCTGTTGAGAATATTCTGAAAGTGTAGACTTTCTGGTTGCCAATTCTTTCAACTTTTGTTTATCATGGAAGGTTTTTATTTCATCTTCAGATCTGAAGCTTAATTTTGCTGGACATAGGATTCTTGTTTTGCATCCATTTGCTTTCAGAACTTGGTATATGTTATTCCAGGACCTCCTAGCTTTCAGGGTCTGGATTGAGAAATCAGCTGAGATCCATATGGTCTTCCTCTATATGCAATTTGACATTTTTCTCTCATAGCCTTTAAAATTCTATACTTGTTCTGTATGTTTGGCGTTTTTATTGTAATGTACTTTGGCAAGGGTCTGATGTAATTTTGCACATTTGGGGTCCTGTAAGCCTCTTGTATTTAATTTTGCATTTCACTCTTCAGATTTGGGAAATTTTGTAATATTATTTCATTGAAAATATTGTGCATTCCTTTGGTTTGTATCTCTGTGCCTTCATCTATCTTGATAAATCTCAAATTTAGTCTTTTGATGTTATCCCATAATTCTTGGAAGTTCTGTTCATGGTTTCTATTTATCTTCTCTCCATGGCCAACTCTATTTTCAAGATTATATATTTTGTCTTCATTGCCTGAGGTTCTATCTTCCAAGTGGTATACTCTATTTGTGATGCTTTCTATTGAATTTTTAAATTTGGTTTATGTTTTCATGCATTTTCAAGAGTTTCGGTTTTTTTTTTTTTTCAGAATCTCTATCTCTTTATTGAAGTTATCTTTTGTCCCCTGTATTTGCTCTCTTACAACATCCTTTACTTTGCAGATCAGCTAAACTATGTATGATCCTAAGTCCTTCTCTGATATTTCTTCCACCATGGTGTTGATGTTATTGGAGTATCTTGGCTTGCTGAGGGCAATTTCTTCCCTTGTTTTTCATGCCATTTGTGTGACTACCCATGTAACAGTATGGATCTGAGGCAGTAGAGTTTCTACCTTGTGGTCTTATGGTGTCTCTGAAGGTTTCCAGTACCTCCCTGTTTAGGGGGAGACAAATAATAACAACAACCAATGCAAACCATTTACAGCATTAACCCAAATTGTTCCTACTATGATGTCTACAATGTTAATTATCACAATAAACAGAAATGACTAATCAATTATTGTCTATAATAAAAACAGCAAGTTTTGCAAAAGGGTTTACACTTTCAAATGGTGTACAGGGAGAGAACGGAAGTGATATAAGATGTGATGATTATGAGGGAGCAGAGAAGATAAAAGAAAAAAATTAAAGGAAAAGTGAAAGAGAGAACAATAGAGATTATTATCAGAAGAAAGGAGAATCAAAGGAAACAGGTAGGAGAAAAAACATATATAAAGCAAAAATTTTTAAAAATATTAAAAATAGAAGAATACAATATAAAACTAAAACATACTAATCAAACATTCTAGTTTATAAAAAATAATTCATGTAAAATAATTGGCTTCAAAAATGCTAGAGATGAGAAGAAGGAAAAAAACTAGGAAACCCTATAAATGTCCATATACCATCAAGGTCACAATTAAGAAGTGAAAAAGAATTAAAAAAGAAAAGAAAAAAATTTTGATGAATATTAAAGAATCTTCCTGTTGGAGTTCTGAATAGTCTCAGCTTCTCTTCTCAGCAGTTTTAGGTGGGGTCTTCTGGAGTGTGATATTCCACCCTCTGGATTGTTGGAGTGAGAGAGGTAATCCCACAGTTGGAGTTCCTGGAGGCAGGATTTAGGCCTAGGCAGGTCCCATGCTCTTTGCTGAATGCTAATTGGTCTGTAGGTTTTAAATTGGAGTACCTACCTCTAGCGCCCAGTATTTGCTAGTCCATGTTGGAAGACTTTACCCCAAGAATCTCTCCTGGGTTCCATTGTTCTGGTGAGGGAGCCAATTTTTAATCCCCTACATCACCTGCAGCCCCCACATTTCCTAATCTGGGGTTCAGTCTCCCTCCCCTGCCCTTCCACATTCCTGGCCAGATTAGTCTCTCCTAACCATTCCTGCAAGCAGTCGGATTGGAGTGGGGGTGTAGAACTGGGAGGGTTTGTGTAACCAGTTGTCCCCTGTGTAAACCTCTCACATTTCATTTTCTTCTGGTCACTTAAGCACACTCTGTGTCATTCAGTGTGTGTTTACTGTATTTCGGACAAAAGTTGGGTTTGCAGGGAATCGACTTCCTCAGTGGGCAGCCCCTGTGCCACAGCTACAAGATGATTCCTTCCTTTGTCCTCCACACGCTGTGTGGAGAGATGGAGGCTTCTTTCCCCACACATGAATATGGTGCCGCAGGGTTTTGGGGCATTGTCCTTGGTCTCTAAATGCTCTGTATCCAAATACGCCTTGGGCCTCCTTCCCAAAATGTGGGTTATCCCTCTGCTATGCTTACAGAGGGACCACTTTGGCTGGAGCTGTCAGCCCAACTGTGGCAGCGGCTATGCTGTTGGGTTTTTTCCCTTATTTTATTATATCCAACCTCCCATGTCCCTGGTCTGCTCTGAATGTACAGTTTTATGTTCCAGCAAAGTTCCCACCCCCGAGTTTTTTTGTTCACTCACCTTGCAGAGAAGCTGCCTGTCTGCTTTCTTGGTTTCATGCCACAGAGCAGCCAGGAACAATATCTCCTCTATTCTACTATCTTGGATCCCCTTTCTTTATCTTTCCTTACGTAACCCTAAATAGATTAGTGGACATTTGTCAGGTAATTGAGATGAACAAACAGGATCCCTCAACCACATAGAAATTGACTTTTAAAATTTTCAAAACATTCAAATTTAAATCAATAAACTTTCCATTGGTTTTTGAAAGCTTGTAACATTTATATTTTTGAATCTTATTAAAGTTTAAAACTGCTTTAGGAATTTTGGGATACTCTGTATGCTTAATGTAGTTTTTTTTTTTAATGAAAAAGGCTTTTTATTTATTGAGATAATTTCATTTTCTGGTGCTTTTTATTTCTGAGATCTGGATTTTTATTTCCCTTTAGACTGAAGAACTTATTTTAGCATACAAGACCTTTTAGCTTTCTGAAAATGCTTTTATTTTCCCTTCACTTCTCCAGAAGTTTGCCTTGGATGTTGATGTCTATTTTGAGTAATATTTTTCTTTCTGTGCTTTCTAGGTGTCATTCCATTGATTTTGGCTTCTATTCTTTCTGGTCGAAAAGTCAACCAGACTTTTCAACTTGGCTCTCTCTAACCTAGTACCTCTCACTCTGTGATAGGAAATATTTGGTCACTCCAATCCTGAATTCTATAGCATGTGGCTATGGTGGCTACTATATATGATGGGCATTTCCCCCCTATCCTCTGGTTTCTTTTAATATTTGCCCTTTTGCTTCAGTGATTTGACATAATGTGTTTGTTTGGGATTTTCTTTGTATTTATCACATGGGAAGTTCACCAACCTCTGGAATCTATAAATTGACTTCTATTGTATATTTCTTCTCCTTCATTCTCTCTCTCCTTTCTTCCTGAGACCTCAATTATACATATGTTAGATTATTTTGTGTTGTTCCACAAATTTCAGAAGTTCTATCCTGAATTGGTTCTAGATTGTTTTGTTGATCTGATTAGATGTAGAAACATTAATAATCATATCTCCAGTGGCAAAGAAGATTCTGGTTGTCCATGGCATGGAACAACAAAAGAGTGATTCAGAGTATCACCAGTAGACCATCATAACCACATGCTATAGAATCCAGGATTGGAGTGACCAAATATTTCCTATCATGGAGTGAGAGGTACTAGGTTAGAGAGAGCTAAGTTAAAATCACTAGAATTTTCTCTACCAATCAAAATTGCAAAAAACTAAACAAATATCCTGCCACTTTGGCTACCAAACCTGTGCATTCTGGTTGGATTGCAAAGCTTAATAATACCATTAGAGACAGAGAAGATGCAGGAGTGGTGATTCCCCATTTAATTTGGCTATCTGACTATACAGAAGACAAATGGATCTTGAAGAATAGCATTGGACTATCATAAACTTAATCAGATGGCAACTTTAATTGATATTGTTCTTATAGGATTTTGTTGCTGGAAGAAGCAACAAATCTTCATGTATCTGGTATACAGCCTTTGATCTATTGACTGCTGTTGTCTCTGTATACCTAAAATGTAAATCACCTGGAGTGCTTGTTAGTACCCTCAAACCTTGTACTTAAAGTCAAAAGAAGATAACACCCAATACTAAATACTAATACTAATACTAATACTAAAGTCCAGAACCTCCCAGAAATGAAAGTTTGGGTCAAGGACACAAGTAGCTGAAGTGTTAAGAGAATAGGGAATACAGAATGAGTGGAATGAGAACTATAAAATTATGTGTGTTTCTTCTTTATTTTGAATATACCAAGAGAACATTTTCTTTCTTCTCCCTTTCTTCTACCATCTAATATATAACAGGATGTGTTTAACTTATTGTCTTGGTTTCAAGTTATAGGATATCAAAGCAGGAGGGGGCACATGATTTTGAAGTGTAATACAGATCATCCACAGATGGATAAAGAGAATGTGTATCCTCTTTTTTGGGGGGGAGAGCATAAGTATGTTTTTCAGTTGTATGAGACATAGTTCCATTACACTTTGCTTTATGTTATTATTTTATTTATTTGAAAGTAAAGCATGATTGAAAGAGGTGATATTTTTTACCAAGTTAACAAGGAATGGATTGTGGCAGATTCATGTTATATCAACTTAATACTGGAAATACATTTCTAAGAATTTCTATCCTTGATAGCCTGGGCCACAACAGACATTTTTGCATTAAATTTGTAAACAAAAACAAAAACAAAAAACAAAAAAAGAAAAAGAAAAAAGAAAAAAAAAAAGAAACAATGGAGAGCAGTCCTTACTTATTTATTTTTAAATATTTGGATCACTGGTTCAGGTGTAATGTGATATCGTGACTCAGTGTGCTATCACTTATCCTTTGGCTAACTGATTTGGTGCATGGTAGCAGCCAAGCCTGTACTAACAATTGCTCTGACTTCCACAGGCTCCTCTTTAAACTTTTTGACTAAGTATATGTTTATCTGCATGACGAGGGGATCCTAGTTATTTCTCATGCAGGCACCATTGACATTGAAGGTTTGGAAGTTCCAGCAGGTTCCAGGTGATCCCTGTTGGTTCCAACTTGGCCTCACAGGTTCTACTTTGTGCCTGCTTCTCCACTTTCTTTTCATCTTTCTTTTTCCTTATGGCCTCTGCTGCTTCTGCAGGCTTTCAATTCCAGCACAAGATACAAAGCAAACTTACTGGTGATGCAGTTCCCATAATTTCACACAAATGCCTATAATAAATTATACATTTCTAATAAAACCCTGATTGAAACATTGCTATTTGATGTTTTACCCAGTTTTTAGCTAAAATATATTTTCATGATAGGAGTTCACAGTTTTCTCACATTTATAAAAATTATAAACTGATTTCAGAATCTCCAATACAGAAAATAATAACCTTTGTGTTCTCTTTGGTTTGTTCTCTATCAAGAGGAAACTTAGAGTTTAAGGTTATTTGATTACAGGACATACCTGTAACTGTCAAATGGGTTCATAATGAGAAATTAGGCTAAGAAAGTATTGAAAAGAGATCCTGTGGAAGCAGATAGAGAACACAAAAGTTATTCAATAAGCAGAATTTTCCCCTCCTGAATCAATAACTCTAGTCACCCTTTCTTTCCCTCTCTATGCAGGGACCTCACTGCTTCACAGAGTTAAAACAGCAACAAAAAAACCCTCAATCCTTCCTCTCCACAAAATGTCCCGCAAAAGCCAGTTTTAAAAAATCACAATTCACAAAAAGTTCCTCAAGAGTAATATGTTAATGTAAATACAATTTGTTCTAAACACTTATTTAAACACACAAAAAGAGTTTGGCTTTAAGAAACCCATGCATGAATTATTTGAAAAACTGAACTGATGAAGGGTGAAATTGAACTAAATGTATTCAAATAGAGAGAGGCAGTATAAGTGAAGAAAAATAGCATTAAAATTCTGCATTTTATAAAAATTTTATTTATGATACATGTATAATACAACTATCAAAATAATCCCAATTAGGCTATGGTTCTTATTTCTTGATGTTTTAATATGATAAAGGGCAGTAAAGCAAAAACTTTGAATTGGATATATAGAGGAAATTCAAGCTAGGGGAGTACAGTGTGACCCTCATGTGTACACATATGTATGTAGGCCAGTATTAAACTATTGCCTCAATTTCAGTCCCATGATGCTTCCTGGTACACTCCAAATCACATTTCTCTTTTGCTAACCAGCTTCCTATTAGGCTCAGCCATACAGGTGGTAGCTGCATCCTATAGTTACCTATTCCATGATATTTTAGTATTCTCTGTTTCCTTTTTGATTCTTAATATGTGGTTGATTAGCAGTTCTTTATATTAAATTATCTCTGTAAAAATAACTATTTGCCTGTAATCCCAGTGACTTCAGAGGCTGAGGCAGGGCATCATGTGTTCAAAACCAGTCTCAGCAAGAGTGAGGTGCTAAGCAACTCAGTGAGACCCTGTATCCAAATAAAATACAAAATAGGTCTGGGGATGTGGCTCAGTGTTTGAGTGCCCCTGGGTTCAATTTCCAGTATCAAAACAAAACAAAACAAAACAAAAAACAACCTGTTTTGGTTTCTAATCTATTTCTTAAACTGATCCTAATTGAATGAATGAAAAAATGTATAAATTAATAAGCACAAACATATATTATATATATGTATGTATATCTGTACTTATATAGCAAAGAGAAATAGCTATGGGTTTTGGTATTTGTGATAATCATATACATTCCTCCTTTAATTTTAATTGCATTGAATCCCTTCTTGGTGTCCTGAGAAAATTCTACCTAACCATAGTTTATTATTATTTTTAATACATTTCAATATTCAGTTAGCAAAGTTATAAATTATATGTGCTTATTAGTGAAAATGACACATAATTGCCTTTCCTAGAACTTTTTTTCTGGTTTTAATATCAATATTGCTAGCTGTGGGGAATGGGCTAGCATTTCATATGTTCTGAAATAATTTGAATAAATTGGAATGATTTTTTCCTTAAAAATTTATAGAATTCATATGTAAATCCATATAGGTCTAGCACACGTTTTAGGCTAGTTGTCTGACATTTCAATTTCTTCTAAACCTATTTTCCATTTTTCTTGAGGCAATTTTGATCACTTTTTGTCCTTGAAATATTATCTGTTTTCATCTAGATAATGAAATGCATCTTTTTATAAATTATTTAACTGGGGTACTTCAACTTTTCATTTGCATTGTTAATTTATATTACATCTCTTTTATAAGATTATCCCTTTCAGAATTATGAAAATGATGGGTTTCTCCAAAAATCACATTTTAGTTGTTACTAAATTTTATTATTTTCTAATTTAATTAATCTCATTAATCTGCCTAATTTTCTGAGAGTTTTCTTTGCTTTTTGCTAACCCAAAGCTTAGTTCAACACTTTTCAATCTCTCTTGTTTTTTAATGCCTTGGTGTGACACCCTGGGTATATCTTCCTTTTCTCATTCTCACACTCTCAGCAGTTCTATGTAGTTAGTAATTTTCATTTTATTTCCCTCTTGACCTAAGAGTAATTTTGAATGTGATGAACAATTTCCAGGTATTTAATTTTTACTGGGAGGAAGAAGCTATCCTCACATTTTTCTTGAGGATATTCAATTCTGATATTTTTTGTGCTATCCTTGGTTAGTTGCTGTGATTTCTACTTTTGAGAATTTGTTGGGACTTTTCTTTGTGGCTGATTACCTGGTAAATTTTTGTCATTGGTCTTACATGTATTTGATAAAACATGTATAAACTTTGAACATTATGTATAATATTTTACATGTTCTAATTCTTTATTTTTGTTTTCTCCTTCTTGGTTTATCAGTTTTTTAGAGGGTTTTGTTGATAAGATTTATTTATTATTCATCTCCTTTTATTTATATGATTTTTTCTTTAGATTAATTTCAAAGTTATAACAATCAGCTAAGATTTATAACTCCTAGGTCTTCTTACTGGAAACTTCCTTTTTTATAGAATCATTTAATATTTGCATTGAATTTTCCTTTGCCTGGCTTTTTTGTTAAAATTTCCCTAGTGTGCATTTTTCAATGTTATTTTTATATTTCATGTGTGTCTTCATTTTTAGGATGTGACTTATAAACAGTCTATAGTGAGTTTTTCTTTGTTCTTTCTTTTAATTTAATTTCTGTGTTGCTATTTATAATAATCTTTAACTCTGGCATATGTATTAGCTAATAATGCACTTAGCTTTTCTATAATTTTACTTTGTTTTCAATTTACTTTACTTGCTATATATTTCTCTTTATCTCCTTTCCAGCCTTTTATTACATCTATAATCTTTTTTCTCTCATTCTTATGTAGATATGGATCTTGTTCTCTTATTCTTAGAAGATAATTCTATTCTGAGGAATTTCCCTAAATTTCTATTGTACACACACACTAAAATTTTGTTATTCTGTATTCCAGTCCTCTCCATTAATTTTAATTGGATAAGTAGCTCTGAACATTTCTCATTTTTATACAATATGAAATTTTAGTTTGTTTTCTGTTGTGGTTTTATGTTCTAGCCTACAAACGTGTTTAAACAATTTTGATAATATTTTTCAATTCTCATTATTTCTTCGATTTCCCTTTTTCTTCTTATATTTGTAATCTTTTTCCATTTTCCTTTTCTTTCTCTTCTATTTTCATTTCACCACCCATTGCATTCTTTGGTAATTTTTCCAGACAGCTTTTCCAAGTGGTGTCAATCTTTTTCTCTCCTCCTGTAACTTCTAAGTGTTAGAAATTCGTTATCCAGAATTCTGTATAGATTAAGCTATTCTGTCTTCACCAGATTAGGTAAAACTAACCTGGTTAATTTTTATTTCTATAGTCAAAATTTCATTCACCTTTATCTCTTGTGATTTTATTTCAGGACAATACTGTTTTGTATCTTTTGGAGAATATTATCTGTAATAAGCAAAAGTCCTGTTCTACTCACTGTAAATTTTCTTTATTGATTTATGCATTGGTCTTTTATAATGTTTGTTTCATTTAGATATTTGATGATTCTTGGACCATCTTTGTAACTGAAATTTTCTTATTAAACTAAGAAAAGGCTGTACACATCTGCTTTTGTATTCTGCGTGGTGGGAAGATCATGACCAATTTTGAATGGAGTAAGAAGTAGATGGAATTCTGTGCCCAGGACTCAGGTTCCTACTGGGATCTGACAGTAGCCTGAGGCACCTGTCTCTTCCACCCTATATTTCATTGCTTTTATTTGTCTGAAGAAAGATTTTCTTGTTTCTGTAACTTGGCCAGTGGGTAGGATGTGGGGAGCTGGGTAGAGTCAGAGGTTGTGTAGGAGTGGAGCCCTGGTTGCTACCACTAAGGTACATTACGGTTCCATCCAGTTCTGGCTCTTGGGTCTACTGTCTGCCCACCTTAAAAGACAGGCACAGGCTGCTGCTCCTGTCTTTTGCAGCTTCCCTTTCTTAGGTGCATTTGAAATCATTGTTTTCATCTCCAATCCAACCTGCATTCTGCCTTTCATAGAAAACTCATAGCGTCTCCTTTACTTGTTCTCTACTTTTGAGCTAGGTTCATTTATATCTTTTTCTGGCTTGTGAAGGGATTGGTGCCAGAACAGGTAAGTGCCTGCACCTTGCGCTCAGTCTTGCTTCCTGAACTGGGTCCACCTTTCATGTCTTTAGACAATTTCTCTTATGTAAAAACAGCAAGACACGTTGAATATGTCTGTTCAACATCCTTCAAACATTGTTCCATTTTGTTTAACCACAAGTCACAAAGCTTAAGGACTGTGGTCAGAATTAACATCAAGCAGCTAGCAGCCAATTAGGCATTTAATTATTTTTATACATTCTATAGTTCTATCCTGCATTCTTATATTATGAAAAGTATAAATTTGTGTATTTTTTTTTCTTTGGGTATTGGGGATTGAACCCAGGGACACTTAACCACTGAGTCACATCCCCAGCCCTTTGTTGTATTTTATTTAGAGACAGTCTCACTGAGTTGCTTAGCACCTTGCTTTTGCTGGGGCTCGTTTTGAACGTGCGTTCCTCTTGCCTCAGACTCTTGAGCTTCTAGGACTATAGGCGTGTGCCACCATGCTTAGCAAATTTGTGTATTTTTATTCTCATAGAATACTGAAACAAAGAATACGTGTTGGACAATTTTTTTTTTTTTTTTTTTTTTTGCTGCTTGCAAACTCGAATATTTTCTTTTCTGTCATTCAACCAAATGAAGGTGTAAGACAGCAAAAATACTTTTGCAGAGAAGCTGGGAATATCCAAGCAGCTTGCAGTCTAAATTGCTGGCATTTTAATGTCTTCTGCATATGCCCCCAAGTATTGAAATTGATGAGAGGCATTTATTAATGATCCCAAAGGAACTCTGCTGATTAAGCTCAAATACAAAGTCTCTATGATGATTTGGAAGGCTAATTGCAGAAAGGTGCAATACTGGCTACTTTATCCCCTGGACTTTACAGAAGGCATCCCTGGAACATAACAGGGGATTTTTATTGTATTTACTGGTATAGGAAGAAAAAGGTTTTTGCCTGATATTCTGCTTTTTCAACATTTAAGTAGTCTATGAAGTGTTGGTGGGTGTGTGGTTTTTATTCTAGGAAACTTAATAGATTGTTAAGTGGGTGTATTCCTCCACATGTAACTACCTAGGTCCTTATTGTCACATGTGACTCTATTCCAGCTTAAAAAATTCTTCAGAAAAAGATATTAAGTAATATTCATTTCAAAGACAAATATTCCATGTGGCTGACACTATTTACTTTTCTTCAACTCAGCTTATTGCTACAGAAAAATTTATTTCTTCTGTTCTTTCCTTAGTGAACCTATTATGAATTACTATTATTTTGGGGTATTACTTATCTATTTATTTATATATTTCTAAATGTAATAACGGACATGAAAGTTATTGGTAAACTGTAAAGCACTATTCAAAAGAATTATCTATTTACTATTAGCATAACATCATGTTACCAGCATCATTGACTTTTTAAGGACTTTAGAAAATAAAAGTAAGGAGAAAGTCTGTATGTCTGTCAGGTTCACTCCCTGTGAGCATATGGCTTTTTCCAATCTATCAGAAACAGAAAGACTCTTTTGGAAATTTCTAGTTTATTCCTATAAAACTTTTCAGCAAACAAATTGATGGTTTCATGTACCAGTTGGTGTGAAGATAAGGCACAGGCATGCATGGCATTTTGAAGATAAATGTGGAATGTTTGATAAATATCAGGGAAGTAACTAAATTAGAATTAATTGTAATAGGCTGGTGATTGGCAAATGCATTGGTACATTTTGTTGAAAATCGGTGATTTAACAGAGTGGTCTGTGTTCTCTTTACACAGATGGTCATGGAACTAAAACTTTCAAGTCTCCTCTTCATTACCTATGAACCTGGGTCATACTAGCCCTACTTCTCTTAAAAAACACATTCTATAGGATAAATACTGAGGAGTGGGATTGCTGGGTCATGTGGTGCTTCCATGCCTAGTTTTCTGAGGAACATCCATACTGATTGTGGGGTTGTATTAATTTACAGTTGCACCAACAGGGTAAAAATGTTCCTTTTTCTCCACAACTTTTCTAGTATATATTATTGGTTGTATTCTTGAATAACTATCATTATGACTAGAGTGAGATGAAATCTCACTTTAGTTTTATTTGCATATCCCTAATTGCTGAGTATTTTTATTTCTTCTTCTTTATTTTATATTTTATTTTTTATTGTAAAGAAATGGGGTACAAATATTTTCTCTGGTTGTACATGAAGCAGAGGCGTACCATTTGTGTAATCATACATTTACATGGGGTAATGGTGTTTGATTCATTGTATTATTTTTTCCTTCCACCCCAACGCCTCTTTTCCCTCTATATAGTCACTCCTTTCTCGATTCTTGCCCCCCTCTCACCCCCCATTATGTGTCATCATTCGCTTATCAGCGAGATCATTCGTCCTTCAGTTTTTTGAGATTGGCCTATCTCACTTAGCATGATATTCTCCAATTTCATCCATTTGCCTGCAAATGCCATAATTTTATCATTCTTTATGGCTGAGTAATATTCCATTGTTTATATATACCACAGTTTCTTTATCCATTCATCAATTGAAGGACATCTAGGTTGGTTCCACAATCTGGCTATTGTGAACTGAGCAGCTATGAACATTGATGTGGCTGTATCTCTGTAATATGCTGATTTTAAGTCCTTTGGGTATAGGCCAAGGAGCGGGATAGCTGGGTCAAATGGTGGTTCCATTCCAAGTTTTCTAAGGAGTCTCCACACTGCTTTCCAGAGTGGCTGCACTAATTTGCAACCCCACCAGCAATGTATGAGTGTACCTTTTTCCCCACATCCTCGCCAACACCTGTTGTTGCTTGTATTCTTGATAATTTCCATTCTGATTGGGTTGAGATGGAATCTTAGGGTAGTTTTGATTAGTATTTCTCATATTACTAGAGAAGTTGAACATTTTTTCATATGTCTGTTGATTGCTTGTAGATCTTCCTCTGTGAGGTGTCTGTTCATTTCCTTAGCCCATTTGTTGATTGGGTTATTTGTAAATCTTGGTGTAGAGTGTTTGAGTTCTTTATAGATTCTGGAAATTAGTGCTCTATCTGAAGTATGAGCGGCAAAGATTTTCTCCCACTTGTAGGCTCTCTCTTCACATTACTGATAGTTTCCTTTGCTGAGAGAAAGCTTTTCAGTTTGAATCTATCCCAGTTATTGATTCTTGCTTTTATTTCTTGTGCTGTGGGAGTCATGTTAAGGAACCCTGATCCTAAGCCAACATGTTGAAAATTTGGACCTACTTTTTCTTCTATAAGATACAGGGTCTCTTGTCTGATTCCAGGGTTCTTGATCCATTTTGAGTTGAGTTTTGTGCAGGGTGAGAGATAGGGGTTTAATTTTATTTAACTGCATATGGATTTCCAGTTTTCCCAGCACCATTTGTTGAAGAGACTATCATTTCTTCATTGCATGCTTTTGGCACCTTTGTCTAGTATGAGAAAACCATATTTATTTGGGTTTGTGTCTGTTTCCTCTACTGTGTACCATTGATCTACCTGTCTATTTTGGTGCCAAAACCATGCCGTTTTTGTTACTATTACTTTGTAGTATAGTTGTAGTTCTGGTATTGCGATACCCCCTGCTTCATTCTTCTTGCTATTCTTACTCTTACTCTATTACTTATTCTTCCAGATGAATTTCATGATTGCTTGCTCTATTTCTGTGAGGTACATCATTGGGATTTTAATTGGAATTGCATTGAATCTGTATAGCACTTTTGGTAGTATGGCCATTTTGACAATATTAATTCTGCCTATCCAAGAACATGGGAGATCTTTCCATCTTGTAAGGTGTTCTTTAATTTCTTTCTTTAGTGTTCTGTAGTTCTCATTGTAGAGGTCTTTCACCTCTTTTGTTAGATTGATTGCCAAGTATTTTTTTTTTAAGGCTATTGTGAATGGGGTAGTTTTCCTAACTTCTCTTTCTGAAGATTCATCACTTATGTATAAAAATGCATTAGATTTATGAGCACTGATCTTATATCCTGCTACTTTACTGAATTCACTTATGAGTTCTAAAAGTTTTCTGGTGGAATTTCCTGGTTCCTCGAAATATATAATCCTGTCATCAGCAAAAAGGGATAGTTTGAGTTCTTCTTTTCCTATTCATATCCTTTTAATTTCTTTGGTCTGCCTCATTGCTCTGGCTAGAGTTTCAAGGACAGTGTTGAATAGAAGTGGTGAAAGAGGGCATCCCTGGCTTGTTCCAATTTTTAGGGGGAATGCTTTCAGTTTTTCACCATTTAGAATGATATTAGCCATGGGCTTAGCATAGATAGCCTTTACAATGTTAAAGAATGTTCCCACTATCCCTATTTTTTCCCATGTTTTGAGCATGAAGGGATGCTCTATTTTATCAAATGATTTTTCTGCATCTGTCAAAATAATCATGTGATTCTTGACTTTAAGTCTGTTGATATGGTGATTTACATTTATTGATTTCCATATGTTGAACCAACCTTGCATCCCTGCCAAAAAAAAAAAAAAAAAACCCACTTTGATCATGGTGCACTATCTTTTTAATATATTTTTGTATGTGATTTGCTAAAATTTTGTTGAGAATTTTTGCATCAATGTTCATTAAGGATATTGGTCTGAAATTTTCTTTCCTCGATGTGTCTCTGTCTGGTTTAGGTATCAGGGTGATATTGGTTTCATAAAATGAGTTTGGAAGGGTTGCTTCCTCTTCTATTTCATGGAATACTTTGAGGAGTATTGGAGTGAACTCTTCTTTAAAGGTTTTGTAGAACTCGGCTGAGAACCCATGTGGTACTGAACTTTTCTTTGTTGGTAGGCTTTTGATGACTTCTTCTATTTCATTACTTGAAATTGATCTATTTAAATTGTGTATGTCCTCCTGGTTCAGTTTAGGTAATTCATATGTCCACAGAAACCTGCTGATGTCCTCGAGAGTTTCTATTTTGTTGGAGTATAGATTTTCAAAATAGCTTCCAATTATGTTTTGTATTTCAATTGTGTCTGTCTTGATATTTCCTTGTTCATTCTGAATATTAGTAATTTGAGTTTTCTCTCTCCTTCTCTTTGTTAGTGTGGCTAAGGGTTTATCAATTTTGTTTATTTTTTCAAAGAACCAACCATTTATTTTGAGTATTTGTTCTATTGTTTCTTTTGTTTCTATTTCTTTGATTTCAGCTCTGATTTTAAATATTTCCTGTCTTCTACTACTTTTGGTGGTGGTCTGCTCTTTTTTTTCTAGGGCTTTGAGCTGTAGTGTTAGGTAGTTTATTTATTGATTTTTTTCTTCTTTTATTGAATGCACTCCATGAAATAAATTTTTGTCTAAGTACTCCTTTTATAGTGTCCCAGAGATTTTGATATAATGTATCTTTGTTTTCATTTACCTCTAAGAATTTTTTAATTTCCTCCCTGATGTCTTCTGTTATCCATTCATCATTCAATAGCATATTATTTAATCTCCTGGTGTTGGTAGTTTCTGTTTTTTATTCTGTCATTTATTTCTAATTTTAATCCATTATGATGTGATAGAATACAAGTTTGTATCTCTATCTTCTTGTATTTGCTCATGGTAGCTTTGTGGTATAATATATGATCTATTTTAGAAACAATCTATGTGCTGCTGAGAAGAAAGTGTATTCACTCTTTGTTGGATGGTATATTCCATAAATGTCTGTTAAGTCTAAATTATTGATTGTATTACTGAAATTTATGGTTTCTTCATTCAATTTTTGTTTGGAAGATTAGTCCAGTGGGAAAAGACGTGTGTTAAAATCACCTAGTATTATTGTCTTGTGGTCTATTTGATTCCTGGAATTGAGAAGGATTTGTTTGACATACATGGATGAGCCACTGTTTGGGGGCATAGATATTGTTATGTCTTGCTGATTTATGCTTCCCTTAAGCAGTATGAAATGTCCTTCTTTATCACACCTGACTAATTTTGGTTTGAAGTCCACATTATCTGATATGAGGATGAATACTCCTGCTTTTTTGCTGTGTCCATGTGCATGGTATGTTTTTTTCCCACCCTTTTATCTTTAATCTGTGGGTATCACTTTCTATGAGATGAGTCTCTTTCAGGCAGTGTATTGTTGAATCTTTCTTTTTAATCCAGTCTTCCAGTCTGTGTCTTTGATTGATGAGTTCAGGCCATTAACATTCAGGGTTATTATTGAGATATGATTTGTATTCCCGGTCATTTGGCTCATTTTTGTTTTTTGACATGACTTGGTTTCTCCTTTATTTGGCTATTCTTTTAGGGTAGTTCCACCCTTTGCTGATTTCCATCATTGTTTTTCATCTCTTCCTCATGGAATATTTTGCTGAGAATGTTCTGTAGTGCTGGCTTTCTTTTAGTAAAATCTTTTAGTCTTTGTTTATCATAGAAGGATTTTATTTTGTCATCAAATCTGAAGGTAAGTTTTGCTGGGTATTAGATTCTTGATTGGCATCCATTTTCTTTCAGAGCTTGAAAAATGTTGTTCCAGGCCCTTCTTGTTTTTAGGGTCTGGATTGAAAAATCTGCAGATATTCTTATTGGTTTCCCCCTGAATATAATTTGATTCTTTTCTCTCACAGCCTTTAAAATTCTGTCTTTATTTTGTATGTTAGGTATTTTCATAATAATGTGCCTTGGTGTGGGTTTGTTGTAATTTTGTATATTTGGAGACTTATAAGTCTTTCATACTTGATTTTCCACTTCATTCTTCAGATGTGGGAAATTTTCTGATATTATGTCATTGAATAAATTGTTCATTCCTTTGGTTTGTTTCTCTGTGCCTTCTTCAATCCCAATAGTTCTTAAATTTGGTCTTTTCATGATATCCCATAATTCTTGTAGATTCTGTTCATGATTTCTTACCATCTTCTCTGTTTGGTCAACTTTGTTTTCAAGATTAAATATTTTATCTTCAATGTCTGAGGTTCTGTCTTCCAGGTGTTCTATCCTATTGTTTATGCTTTTTATGGAGTTTTTAATTTGGTTTATTGTTTTCTTCATTTAAAGGATTTCCATTTGTTTGTTTGTTTCAGTATCTCTAACTCTTTATTGAAATGATCCTTTGCTTCCCACATTTGCTCTTTTAACTGTTGATTGGTGTGATCATTCAAAGCCTGCATTTGCTCTTTCATCTCATCACTTGCTTCTCTGATAATTTAATTATGTACATTCTGAACTCCCTTTCTGACATTTCTTCTGCCATGCTGTCATTAGATTTTATTGATGTAGTATCTAGGTTTGTTTGGGACTTTTTCTTCCCTTGTTTTCTCATATTGTTGAGGTGTCAGGTGTCTCTGTAGATTTCCAATAACTCACTTCCTAACCTTTGATAGCCTGAAGTCTTGGAGGAACTTGATAATGCAGTGATCCACAAGAAAGCTGCCCCTGTAGGTGTGGTGGCCTTCAGCTGGGGTATATTCCCTCCTCGTGGGCAGTGGCCTCCACTTGTTCACCAATGGTCAGCCAAAGGGTAACTTGACTGCAGGCTGGTAAAGGCTGTTCTTGGCCTGGGTCTCTGGTTCTACTGCCCTGGTGGGAAAGCTTCACCCAGCGGGGAAGACTCACCTGGTGGGGAAGTCTCCCTGGGCAGCTCTCCTCTGACAAGTTCCCTTTGGTTCTGAACTACCACCTGGGCTGGGCAGCCCTGCTCTTCGACGTTCCCTGGGGTCCAGAACTACCGCCTGGGCTCAGGAGCCTGGCCCTGCGAGCGACTCTTATTGAGCAGCCCTCCTCCGGGAAGCTGCCTGCAGTCCAGTCCTGCTGCCCGGTCCTGGGAGCCTCATTCTGTGTCGAAGCGTCTCGCTGGGCAGTCCTCCTCTACAATGCTCCCAGTTGTCTGGGTTCACTGCTCCAGCAGAGGAGTCTTGCTGGGCAACTCTACTCCACCAGTTCCCTGCATTCTGGGGCTACCGCCCCATCTGGGGAGCCTCGCCCAGTGGGCCAGTTTTATTTCTTCTTTTGAGAAGAGGCTGTCTACTCCATTTTCCCATTTATAAATAGGATTATTTGTTTTTTTTTTTTGGTGGAAAGGTTTTTGAGTTAATTATGTATTCAGAATATTAATCCTCTGTCAGAAGAGTAGCTAGATAAGATTTTCTCCCATTTTGTAGATTCTTTCTTCACATTCTTAATTGTTTCCTTTGCTGTGCAGAAGCTTTTTCATTTGATGCTATCCCATTTATTAACTCTTGGTATTATTTCCTGAGATTTGGGGGTCCTATTGTGAAAGTCATTGTCTGTCCTTATATGTTGGAGTGGTCTGTGATCCAACTTTAAGTTGAATTTTGTGCTGGGAGAGAGATAAGGGTCTTATTATTCTTTTACATAAGATAACCAATTTTCCCAGCACCGTTTCTTAAAAAGGCTATCTTTTCTCCAATGTATGTTTTTTGGCAACTTTGTCAAATATAAGATGACTGTAGATATGTGGGTTTGTCTCTGTCTTATCTATTTTCTACCACTGGTCCACGCGTCTGTTTTTATGCCAATTCCATGCAGTTTTTGTTACTATAACTCTGTAGCATAGCTTGAAGTCAGGTATTGTGACACCTCCAGCTTGTTTCTTTTAACTTAGAATTGCTTTCAGTGTTCTAAGTCTTTTATTCTTCCAAATGAATTTTAGGACTATTTTTTATAGTTCTGTGAAGAATGTCATTGGTATTTTGATAAATACTACATTGAATAAGTATATTGCTTTGGTAGTATGGCCATTTTAACAATATTAATTCTTCCTATTCAAGAATATAAGAGGTCTTTCCACTTTTTGTGTCTCCAATTTCTGTCTTCAATGTCCTATATTTTTCATTATAGAGGTCTTTCACCTCCTTTATTAGATTTATCCTAAAGAATTAAATTCATTCTACTATATATACATTCATATTCACAGTAGCAAAAGTCACAACAGTCAAACTATGGAATCAACCTAAGAGTTCATCAATGGATTAATGAACAAAAAAGAAATGCGATATATATATACATAATGGAGTTTTATTAAGCTATAAACAAAAGTGAAATTATTGTCATTTTCAGGAAAATGGATGGAACTTGAGAACATTATGTTAAGTCAAACAGAAGCTCAAGGGTTGTATGTTTTCTCTCATGAGTGGAAGTTAGAGAGAAAAGTGAAAAAGAAAGGAGGGTATCTCATGAAAATTGAAAGGAGATCTGTAGAGGAAAGGGACAAAGGGGTGAGAGATAGGGAGGGGAGGGGATAAGTGCTGGAGAGTGATATTAGCCAAATTATATTTTTATATTGTGTACCTGTACAAATACATAACAAATTCCACGATTATGTTATGCATAATGCACCATATAATGCACCAATAAACATTTTAAAAAATTTACAAAAACATTCTAGATTGTAAAATTGCAGACTTCAGTGTTCCTCAAATGCTCTTATTTTCCTAAAATAAGGAAATAAGTGATATGTTCCAAGTCAAAAGTTAAATGGGATGTAATGAACAGGAGGCTGTTTAAATTGGAGGAGACTTTTCAGTGAAATGTTTTAATGTTTTCTTGAATCAGAAATCCTTTATAATCACTCTGACAATCATTTTGAGATCTTTCCATGCTAAAGAATTGAGTGCTTGTTCAGGGTAGAGCATTGCCTTTGAGGTTTTTTCTTTTCTTTTCTTTT
The DNA here is from genome assembly GCF_902686445.1 of Sciurus carolinensis. Taxonomy (NCBI): domain Eukaryota; kingdom Metazoa; phylum Chordata; class Mammalia; order Rodentia; family Sciuridae; genus Sciurus; species Sciurus carolinensis. The sequence continues at coordinate 61,128,971 of NC_062216.1, read as the reverse complement.
TTTTTTTTTTTTTGAGGCTGGGGATTGCTTCCCTGTTCAAGGGAAGCAAGGGAGGCAAGCACTCTGTCAACTGAGCTGTGAGCTACATCCCCAGCTTAAGCCACTTTGCTTTTTAGGCAGTCATTGTTTGCAATGAATTGAACCCTGAGTTCCTGTTACTTCTATACCTTGTCTCTATTACAAGTGGGGTTCTCCAGAAAGCAGTCTATAAAATAGAAGCTAACATGCAGAAAGAAAGCTCTGGGAATCAACACTTGTGTAAAGAAAGAGAAAAAAACAGTATTTGTCAGAGAGAGAGAGGTGACTTTGCAGAGGTTTCAATGGAGTGCCTCAATAGAGGCTGTAGGGAATTAGAAGATGGAGTGACTTTCAGGTTGTCTTAATTTTGGATGAGAGAATCAGGACTTTAAACCACTGTGTCTCTCAGTTTTTTACTTCAGGCTGCCCTGAAAAGAAGGATGACTTTGGGTAAATCTCTCTGCTGAGGCAATTCTCAAACGAGACTGACACCTGTGGACTATTAGCAGGCACTTAAAGTGTGAATTTCTTTATTTCTAGGAGGAGACTTGAGGAGGACAGAATAGCATCTTCCACAAATAGTACATTATAGTGCTAGTTTAGTTAGGTTGTATGTCACTCAATTGCTGAATTCCACTGAAATCGTTTACACATGTAGTTATGCCTATATACAAATTTAGAGAGAATTGATAAGTTAACAATCTTGAAACCTCAAACCATTAATGTGTTACTTTTTTCTTTAGTTTCCATTAGAGACATTTTGAAGTCATCAATGTGCAAGACTTACACACATTTGGGTGCTTTTGTCCTTAAGTATTACATGTGAATCTGATGTGACTTTAAATGCCTATTTAAAGTTTCATTTACAATTATTTATTGTGATTAGAAGATCAATTACTGATTTTAATATATTAGTCTTATATTTGGACACCTTGCCAAAGTTACCTGTCATAGCAGAGTTTTTAGTAAAGTCTTTAGAATTCTCTTCGTACTTTAGTCAACTTTTTTTCACTGCTGCAACCCAAAGACCTGACAAGAACAATTAGAGGGGGAAAAGTTTATTTGGTCCTCACAGTTTCAGATGTCTCAGTCCGTAGATGGTGGACGCGTTGCTCTGGGTCTGAAGTGGGCAGAACATCAAGGCAGAAGTGCACGACGGAGGAAAGTAGCTCAGGATATGACAATCTGCTTACCAGGGACAAAACATATACTCCAAAGGCTATATGGATCCAGGGATCCAGGGATCCAGTTCCTCCAGCCACATCCTACCTATTTACAGTTTACCACTCTGTTATCCCTATCAGTTGATTAACATACTGATTGGGTGAAGACTTTCATAACCCAATCATTTCATCTCTGAACTTTCTTGCACCGTCTCACACATAACACTTCGTTTCCAATCTGTATGCCTTTTATTTTCTTTTACTGACATAATGGCTGGATCTTAAAGTATAATGTGGAGTAGAGGTGCTGAGAGCAGGCATCCTTCCTTTCTTCCTAATGTGATTGGGCAGCATTCAGTCTTTCATGAAGTTTGATGTTAGTAAATTAGAGTAGGTGAAGTAAAACTCTAGCACATGAAAAGTGTGCATTCAAGGTCTGTTACCTAAAGTCATATATAGTTATGCATTGCATAATGTCATTTCATCAACGATGGACTACATACATATACAGTGTTGGTCCCATAGGATTATGTTGCCTAGTGATGGGGTGACTGACTTATTTTGCATAAATGCACTCTGATGATTGCACAATGACAAAATTGCCTGAAGATGCATTCTCAGAATGTATCTCTCTTATTAAGTGATGTGTGACTATTCATTTTAACTTCAATACTGAATACAACAGAAGTTGAAATATGTTGTAATCAATTGTCTACTCCCAGCTTTGTAAGAAAGAAAATTTTACATCCTTATGGAAACTTCTTTCCAAAGAAAATGATGATGGAATAACCAATTCTATGTTATATAGAAAAAGCATAATGTCCTGTAAAAATAACAACACAAAGGAGATTTATCTATATCAGATATTCATCAATTATGTTCACTGATATTCATGCTAAGAGGTTTATTCTTAGACTATCTGGGTTGGAGTATTTTGCCTGGCTCCTTTTGAAGGAACATTGACATTTTTACATTAAACTTATAAACACATGTTTACATAATATCTGATAGCCATCCATTACTGCAGACAAAAAGCAGGATACACATGGATTTCCCCATCACCTCCTCCCACCCCATCCTCTGCTTCCTCTTAAAATCCTTCTCAGTGAATCCTGCTATTTTTCAGGATGACTTCTCAGTTATGCTAAGGAACAAGACTGTTTATACTGCACTGTATCTGCTTTCTCATTTAGACCTTTTGGTCCTGCTTCTGCTAAGGCTGCCCTGTTTGGAAATGTCAGTGTTTCTGCAGTAAGTTTAGTCACTAAGTTTCCTTAAGAACAGTCCTTTAGGTGTGTGACCCTGTGAGAACTATAGAACCAACCTAGGTGGCCTATAATAGAAAAATGGATAAAGAAAATGTGGAATATTACTCAGTCATAAAAACGGATGACTTTATTACGTTTGTAGGAAAATGGATGGATCTGAAGATCCTAAATGCTAAATGAAATAAGCCAACCCCCCAAAATCAAAGGTTGAATGTTCTCACTGATATGTGGATGCTAACACATAACAAGTGGGGAAGGGGAGGAATACAAATTTAGTAGATTTGACAAGGAGAATGAAGGGAAGGGATGGAGTAAAGTAGGAAAGGCAATGGAATGATTCTGATATAACTTTTCTATGCTCCTATATGAGTACAGTACAGTGAATCTCTACATCATATACCACCACAAGACTGGGATCCTAATTAGAATAATATGTACTTCATGTTTGTATAAATAAGTCAAATTATACTGTGCTATCATATATAACTCAAAAGGAGAGAAAGAAAGAGAACCTTGTCACTTACGCCCTGAAGCATCATCAGTGGTCTGCTAAGAATCTTATACAGTCTTTCATGAAGTCAGCTCCTTCCCATATCTCCAGCCCTCTTCTCTCCACAAGTGTCACATGGAGAAAAAGAGGGGGAAATTCCTTCCCTCTTTCATCTTTGGCATTTCTCAGACCTTTTCCAACAAACAAAACACATATCATATCACAACAAACAAAAAACACACATTTTTTCTCCCATTAGACAAAACAATAAAACCACTATGCAAATTAACACACACAGATAGACAGCTGCTAGGGGCACCTACCCTCCAGTTAGAAATAAAGAGCTTTGATCTCCTTTGGAAACCTGGTTACCTGGCAAGGCCTCCATTGACTAGAATCAGTCAGGTCAGTGTTTCCGCTTGCAAAATCAGTCCAACAATCATTTACTGAAGATCCATAGAATGTGCTATGGGAGACATTGAAATAAATATAGATTAAAAAATGAAAGTGTGATCATCTTAATGTCTTCTATTTAGAATAATTTCAACTTCATAAGGCCCATTTGTCATTTCTTATTTTCAAATTAATTAAAAACCAGCTCATTATTGTACAGGCACAAATATTTGCTTGCTATATTTAAACACATAAATATTCCATGCCTGGCAATTAGCAGTGGACATTCCACTGTAAATGAAGTAGAGCTGAATGTGACAATATTTGCAAATGAGGAGTGCTGAATTTAATCATGCATCTAGATTTCCAGACAATCAAAATCATACCTCTTTACAAACCCAAAGGTAAACATTTAAAGAATCTACATGGGACTAATGGTAGCACTGGATACTACTACTTGTAATCATTTATTTTAATCACCAATGCCAGTAAAGATATTTAGATAATGATTGGGAACATTAGTATCTTGTAAGTTTCAAACACAATTGTTCCCATCATTCTTCCTGAATCCTTTATTCTCAAGCATAGTCCAATATTTTCCTGTGTGTCCATTTTTACTAAATTGGAACCCAAAAATTGCAACAGATACACCACCTCATTCTTTAATCATTTCTTAAATAAACACAATAGTTATCATTCTTCAAATTTATTATAGCCAGGGGTATAATAATGTGTCCTTCTTAAGAGACAGATTTTCATCTATAAGATAATTTTCTGAAATTCTCTGTTTATTTGTCAAACTGGAAGTTTGGGTGATTAAAGCAGTCAAAAAGAATTTTTAAAAGTGTGCTTCAATTCTCTGAAAATTTAATGAGCTCATCTGGTTCATAACATATATAAACATAAATATATGTATTTCACTCTTCCATAAAATTTTGGCAGCAATATAGACATAAAAGGTTTAATTTGCCATATCTTTGCTACCTCAATTAGAGGTTTTAAGTCTATTCCTTTAAGCTGCCACTGCATGAGTCATATCAGAGAATATGAGAAATCAACAGACTGAAATAGCCTGAATCAGGTTTAGCTAATGGTGGGATGGAGCAGTATCTCACAAAAGGAGAGCTATTTATTAACTCTGAAGAAAATGAAAACATCATCAGGCTAGAAGTCTCTAATGGAGCTTGAGAAGGGTAACTTACCAAATTTGGTTGGGGGTGTTTCCACACTGTCCAGATCAGAGGGGAATGACCTACTCATTTCCTGAGCTTGCTCTTGCTGACATTTCAGTCCCAATTTCATATCTCCAATTGGTTTCATATCCTCCTCCCTCTTCTCTCTTGTTCAAATTGGAGCAGTTTTTCAAGGTCTAGCTTAGGATTTTCCTCTGAAACCCTTTCTGATCCTCCCAGCTTGATTTAGTCTTTCCTTCCACTTACTTCTTAATCGCATTTCTAATCTGCACCCATGATATGACCCTTCATTGTATGCTATTTTATATGATTCGTTGCATTTTCAAACCTGTTTGCCTGATCTTCTCAGATAGATTAAAAAGTCTTTAAGGGCAGGCATTGTTTATTTTGTGCTTATATGACCCCAATAACTTGTATAGGGGAAAGGATTATATATTGATGACCTGGAACAAAAGATTGAAATCCTTTTATTGCAGAAGACTGGGCTTCCTCAGGACATACTATTCATTCCTGCAGTCTATTTTAATTCTTGGCATCATAGACATGGCCCCAGAGTCAAATAACCTAAGTTCAAATCCCAGGTCTGCCACTTACGCAATGTGACTTTGGGCAAGTTTCTTAATTTTGTTGAGCTTCAATTTGCTCATGTGGAAATAAAAGGTATAATAAAATTGTTGCAAACATGAAATTACATAATGCCATGGTTTGGGATATATGATTAACATTAAATATTGATAAATGTTATTGCTACTGGTATTGAAGCATGGTAGATTCTCAGTGGCACTGGTCAGTGAGGACAGAGTAGTGGAGCAAGTCAGCCAGTAGAATCTCAGGGTCAAACACGGTGGGTGAGCTCACACTTGATGAAGATTGGTGTCAGGAGAGAGGCCAAGCATAAAGGAGAGCCACAGCAGCAGGAGTCTCTAGCAGTGACAATACTAGAAATTTAGCATCTGACAAGCATTGGTTCTGACTGTCCTTTTCAGTTCAAATGAGGACATTGGACAATCTCTGGGATTTCTGAAAACAGGGCTAGTGTTTCTGAAAAGAAGGTTAGAGGAGAAGGTGGGGATTCAGGTACCTGGTCAAGCAGATAAAGGCTTAATATTTTCTTTGTTTAATATGAATGCTTCTTTCTTTCAGCAACTGCTTGAAGTCCCTCTTTCTCTTGTTCTTGTTTTGTAGAGTCTCTGCATTCACTGTCACCATTTCCTCATTTCCATGTTCTCATCAGTCCAGTACAAAAGGACTTCCTTTTCCTCAGGTCCACCAAAGTCACTCCTGCCACAGTCATTGGTGACTTCCTCGTTTTTATCCCTGTGGATTCATCCTTACTTTATTTCTCAACAGCATTCAAATCAACGGACTCTTTCTGAAATTTCTGAAAATTTCTCTGCTTTGGGCTGTTTTAGACCTATCAATCTATTGATATCCCTTTTTCTTTTTTGGCTTCTCTCATTCAGGGTTTGTTTTTTTGTTGTTGTTTTGTTGTTTGTTTGCTTTTTGTTTTCTTTCCCCAGATTCCTCTTCCTCCTATCATTTAAGAGTTAGCATTCCTCAAAGTTCTTAGTTCTTCATTCCTTCTAACTGTACATACTCTCCTTTGTTGATCCCTCTTATCCTACTGAGTAGCTCTCACAAATTCAATAACCACATTTATGTTGATGACTGCTAAGTCTCACTCTTTTTCTTGAGTTCTGACCTATCGGTCCGACTGACAACCAGATTTCTCAAACATCATTCAAACACAGCCCTTCACTCTCCCCATATTTGTTCTTTCTTCCATGTTCCTTCTTTCAAGGAATGATACCATCACCTGTTGGTGTTATTCAAGCAAAACAGGTGCATATCCTCCTTGATGTCTCCACTTCTATATTCAACTAATCTCCAAATTCCTACTCAAACCTTCTGAACCCACACTCTTCTTTTGGGTAAATCTGTCTTGCTTTGTATTCCACCTGCAAACATATGGACTAGAGCACTTACTTGACAAATTCCCTCTTGTTTTTCTTTCCATTCACCTGCTACCATATAGGTTAATATTTTGCCACATTCCTTTAGGTATGAATTTAGGAAATGTAACCACAAAAATCCTCAGTTTTTTGAAAGTGCAGAATCAGGGATCCTAGTCACTGCTCCCTGCTATGGTAGGGCAAATACTGATTGTTAATAATGGTAAATATTATCCACAATAAGTTGGGCATCTTTTATTTCATAGAAACCAATGTGCAGGTTGATGATGATCACAGTATCCATGGAGACTATAGCAGTACTATTTGAAGTACTAGTAGTTGAAATAATGCCCACAATAAATTTTTTTTAGGTGATGTCTTTTATTTATTTATTTTTAAAAGTATGAAACATTATTTTTTTCATGTATTTTTAAAATTTATCTTTTAATTATTTTACAGACTGCATTTTGATTCAATGTACACAAATGGGGTACATCATTTTGTTTCTATGGTTGTGCACAATGTAGATTCATACCATTCGTGTAACCATACATGTACATAGGGTAATGATGTCTGTCTTATTCCACCATTTTTCATACCCCCATCCCTCTCATTTCCTTCTACATAATCTAAAGTTCCCCTATTCTTCTCTCACTCCCCACCCCACCCCCATTATATATCATTCTCCACTTATCAGGAAAACATTTGACCTTTGGTTTTTGGAATTGGTTTATTTCACTTAGCATGATATTCTCCAATTCCATTCGTTTATTTGCAAATGCCATGTTATTCTTCTTTATGACTGAATAATATTCCATTGTGTATATATACCACAGTTTCTTTATCCTTTCATCTGTTGAAGGGCATCTAGTTTGGTTCCATAATCTAGCTATTGTGAACTGAGCTGCTATAAACATTGATGTGGCTGTGTTACTGTAGTTTGCTGATTTTAAGTCCTCTGGGTATAAAGCGAGGAGTGGGATAACTGGGTCAAAAGGTGGGTCCATTCCAAGTTTTCTGAGAATTCTCCATACTGCTTTCCAGAGTGACTGCACCAATTTGCAACTCCACCAGCAATGTAAAAGTGTGCCTTTTTGGCCACATCCATGCCAACATCTATTATTGTTTGTGTTCTTGATATTAGTCATTCTAATTAGAGTAAGATGAAATCTTAGAGTTTTAATTTGCATTTCTCTAATTACTAAAGATGTTGAACACTTTTTCATATATTTATTAATTGTCTGTATGTCTTCTTCTGTAAAGTGTCTGTCCAGTTCCTTGGCCCATTTATTGATTGGGTTCTTTGTATTTTTGGTGTAAAGTTTTGTAAGTTCTTTATAAATTTTGGAGATAAGTGCTCTATCTGAAGTGCATGTGGAAAAGATTTTCTCCCACTTGTAGGCTTTCTCTTCGCATTCTTGATTGTATCCTTTGCTGAGAAAAAGCTTTTTAGTTTGAGTCCATCCCATTTACTGATTCTTGCTTTGATTTCTTGTGCTTTGGATTCTTGTTGAGGAAGTCTGATCCTAAGCTGACAAGCTGAAGATTTGGGCCTACTTTGTCTTCTATTATGTGCAGGGTCTCTGGTCTAATTCCTATGTTTTTGATCCATTTTGAGTTGACTTTTGTGCAGGGTGAGAGATAGAGGTTTAATTTCATTTTACTGCATGTGGATTTCCAGTTATTCCAGCACCATTTGTTGAAGAGGCTATCTTTTCTCCATTGTATGTTTTTGGCACCTTTGTCTAGTATGAGAAAACTGTATTTATTTGGGTTTGTCTCTGTGTCTTCTATTCTGTACCATTGGTCTGCCTGTCTATTTTGGTGCCAATACCATGCTGTTTTTGTTACTATTGCTCTGTAGTATAGTTTAATGTCTGGTATTGTGATACCTCCTGTTTCACTTTTTCTACTCAGGATTGTTTTGACTGTTTGAGGTCTCTTGATCTTGCACATGAAGTTCATGATTGCTTGCTCTATTTCTATGAGAAATGTCATTGGGATTTTAATTGGAATTGCATTGAATCTGGATAGTGCCTTTGGCAGAATGGCCATTTTGACAATGTTAATTCTGCCTATCCAGAAACATGGGAGATCTTTCCATCTTTGAAGGTTTTCTTAAATTTCTTTCTTTAATGTTCTGTAGTTTTCATTGTAGAGGCTTTCACCTCTTTTGTTAGATTGATTCCCAAGTATTTTTTTTTTTTTTGAGGCTATTGTGAATGGAGTGGTTTTCCTAATTTCTCTTTCAGAGGATTAATCACTTATGAATAGAAATGCATTAGATTTATGCATATTGATTTTATATTCTGCTACTCTGCTGAATTCATTTGTTAGTTCTGGTTTTCTAGTAGAGTTTTTTTGATCTTCTAAATATAGGATCGTGTCATCAGCAAATAGTGACAGCTTTAGTTCTTCTTTTCCTATTTGTATCCCTTTAATTTCTTTGATCTGTCTAATTGCTCTGGCAAGTGTTTCAAGAAGGATGTTGAATAGAAGTGGTGAAAGAGGGCATCCCTGTCTTGTTAGTTTTTAGAGGTAATGCTTTCCGTTTTTCTCCATTAAGAATGATGTTGACTGTGGGCTTAGCATAGATAGCCTTTCTAATGTTGTGGTATGTTCCTACTATTCTTATTTTTTTCTAGTGTTTTAAGCATGAAGGGGTGCTGTATTTTATCAAACGCTTTCTCAGCATCTATTGAAATAATCATGTGATTCTTAACTAAGTCTATTGATGTGATGAATTACATTTATTGATTTCCAGATGTTGAACCAACCTTGCGTTCCTGGGATAAACCCCACTTAATCATGGTGCACTATATTTTAAATATATTTTAGTACATGATTTGCCAGTATTTTGTTAAGGATTTTTGCATCTATGTTCATCAGGGATATTGGTCTAAAGTTTTCTTTCCTTGATGTGTCTTTGTCTGTTTTTGGTATCAGAGTGATACTAGCCTCATAGAATGAATTTGGAAGGGTTCCCTCCTTTTCCATTTCCTGGAATACTTTGAGGAGTATTGGTATCAGTTCTTCTTTAAAGGTCTTGCAGAATTTGGCTGAGAATCCATCTGGTCCTGGGCTTTTCTTGGTTGGTAGGCTTTTGATGGCTTCTTCTATTTCAGTGCTTGAAATTTATCTGTTTAGATTGTGTACGTCTTCCTGATTCAGTTTGGGAGGATCATATGTCTCTAAAAATTTGTCAATGTCTTTGATATTTTCTATGTTTTTGGAGTATAGATTTTCAAAGTAGCTTCTAATTATGTTATGTATTTCAATGGTGTCTGTCATGATCTTTCCTTTTTCATCATGAATTCTAGTAATTTGAGTTTTCTCTCTCCTTCTCTTCATTAGTGTGGCTAGGAGTTTATCAATTTTGTTTACTTTTTCAAAGAACCAACTTTTTGTTTTGTCAATTTTTCGAATTGTTTCTCTTATTTCAATTTCATAGATTTGAGCTCTGATTTTAATTACTTCCTGTCTTCTACTATTTTTGGTGTTGATCTGTTCTTTTTCTAGGACTTTGAGATGTAATGTTAGGTCATTTAGTTGTTGACTTTTTATTTTTTTTTTTAATGCATGAGCTCAGTGCAATGAACTTACTCTTAGTACTGCTTTCATGGTGTCCCAGAGATTTTGATATGTGTGTCATTGTTCTCATTTACCTCTAAGAATTTTTTTATTTCTTCTCTGATGTCTTCTGTTATCATTGTATTATTTAATAGCATATTATTTAGTCTCCAGTTGTATGAGTAATTTTTGTTATTTTATCGTTCATTTCTAATTGTATTCCATTATGGTCTGATAGGATAGGGTAGTATCTCTATTTTTTTTGTATTTACTAATGGCTTCTTTGTGGCATAGCATATGGTCTATTTTGGAGTAGGATCCATGAGCTGCTGAGAAGAAAGTGTATTTGCTCAATGATGGATGAAATACTCTGTAAATATCCATTAAGTCTATATCATTGATTTTATTATTTAATTCTATAGTTTGTTCAATTTTTGTTTGGAGGATATATCCAGTGGTAAAAGTGGTGTGTTAAAGTCCCCCACTATTTTGTATTTTGGTCTATTTGATTCTTAAAAATTGAGAAGGGTTTGTTTGATATCCATTGATGCTCCATTGTTTGGGGCATAAATATTTAAAATTATTATATCTTGCTGTTTTATGCTTCCTTTAAGCAGTATGAAATGTCCTTCTTTATCCCATCTGACTAACTTAGGTTTGAAGTCCACTTTATCTAATACGAGGATGGAGACCCCTACTTTTTACTGGGTCCATGTGCATGGCATGTTTTTCCCCATCCTTTCACCTTTAGTCTGTGGATGTCTTTTTCTATAAGATGGGTATCTTGAAGGCAGCATATTGTTGGGTCTTTCTTTTTAATCCAATCTGCCAGTCTATGTCTTTTGATTATTGAGTTTAGGCCATTGACATTCAGGGTTATTATTGAGATATTATTTGTATTCCTGGTCATTTTGGCTTATTTTTGTTTTTTTACTTGACTTGGTTTCTCCTTTGATTGACTTTTCCTTTAGGGTAGTTCCTCCCTATGCCGACTCGTATTATTTCTTTTTACTTCCTCCTCATGAAATATTTTGCTGAGAATTTTCTGCAGGGCAGGCTTTCTATTTGTAAATTCTTTTAACTTTTGTTTCTTATGGAAAGATTTTATTTCACTGTCAAATCCGAAGGTTAGTTTTCCTGAGTATAGGATTCTTGGTTGGCATCCATGTTCTTTCAGAGCTTGAAATATATTGTTCCAGGCCCTTCTAGCTTTTGGAGTCTGGGCTGAGAAATCTGGTTTCCCCTTATATGTAATCCGATGCTTTTCTCTCACAGCCTTTAAAATCCTATCTTTATTTTGTATGTGAGGTATTTTCATTATAATGTGTCTTGGTGTGGATCTGTTGTAATTTTGTGCACCTGGTGTTCTGTAAGCCTCTTGTATTTGATTTTCTATTTTCAGGTTTGGGAAATTTTCTGATATTATTTCCTTCAACAGGTTGTTCATGCCTTCAGTTTGTATCTCTGTGCCTTCCTCAATCCTAATAATTCTTAAATTCGGTCTTTTCATGATATCCCATAGTTCTTGGAGGTTCCGTTCATGACTTCTTAACATCTTCTCAGTTTATTCAACTTTATTTTCAAGATTAAATATCTTGTCTTCATTGTCTGAGATTCTGTCTTCCATGAGATCTATTCTGTGGATGATGCTTTCTATTGAGTTTTTAATTTGGTTTATCATTTCTTTCATTTCAAGTATTTCTGTTTTTTTTTTTTTTTCAGAATCTCTATCTCTTTATTGAAGTGTTCTTTTGCTTCCTGCATTTGCTCTTTTAACTGTTTACTGGAATGGTCATGCATTGCCTGCATTTGCTCTCTTATCTCCTCTTTTGCCTCACAGATCATTTTAATTATGCAGATTCTAAATTCTTTTTCTGTCATTTCTACTGCCATGCTGTCATTGGATTCTATCACAATAGCATCTTGGTTTGTTAGGGACACTTTCTTCCCCTTTTTTTCATATTGTTTCTATATATTCCCCTCTAGCAGTGAAGATCAGAGATACTGATTGATGTTCCCCCCTTGCAGGCTTATTATGACCCTGCAGTTTTCCACTATCTCTCCCTTGAAGGGGAGATTAATACCAGTAGCACCCAATACAGAGAAAATGTAGCCCTGAACCAGATAGCCTTTATAAAGACTTTAACATTATTAAAATAAGCAGGATCAGTTTGATTACTATTTACAGTATTTCTAGTTGTGAACAAGAGGATGGGGAAGGGCGTAGGATGTAAGTGAGTAAATAGGAGGTACCTGTCAAAGGACCTCCAGTCTCTTGTAGGTGTCTCAGGAAGCGAGCTGCCCTTCCAATGATGATCACCACGCCCTCAGAAATAATTAAAAATGCCTGCACCAGCCTCCAAAGAAGCTGGGGAGCCCCAGCCAGGGTGTGCTGAGTTAGCACAGAGGCAGGTGCAGTGTCCCTCAGCAGTAGGGGGCAGGTGGACTTTCTTAGCTACCGACCTCCATCCTTGGTGTGCGGGCAAGCTGGGGAGCTCAGTGCTGGCCCCTTGGCAGTGGGGGGTGGACTCACTGATGGTGTCTGACCTTGGTGTTGGGGGCAGGCTGCCCATAATAAATTTTTTATTACAAAAATAATTGTACATAATTTTGAACATCAAATAGTGTTATTAAGCTTTAAAAAAAAAATTCCCTAAATTGACCCATCCCAAGCCTGATTATTCTCTTCCAAGAGGTAACCACTTTTAGCTTCTAGTGTTGTCTTCACATTTCTAAATATAATGCGTATACTATTGTGTTTTGATTTTAAACTTTTGATGTTACCGACTTTGTATTCTGAAAGCTTTAGTTTCATCTACCATCCCTCTACTCCAAATTACTGTCCTTTCCCTCCTAAATTCATTTGTATCATAATTTCTATTTAAATTGATATTCAGGATTTTATTATCATAATTTTGGCTATAGCTGATGCCTGTAGTATACTACATGACATTTTCTTGTTACTGTAATTGTTTTCCTAGAGTTAAAATATTCTTATTTTCATGTATGTGTTTTACTTTTTGTCTTTTTTGTTTTGTCCTGTGGTACTGAGGATTAAATCCAGAAGCACTCTATCTCTGGACTACATTCCTGGCCCTTGCTTTTTGAAAACTTTATTGCAAGTCAGGGTCTCTCTGGTTGCCCAGGTAGGCCTCAAACTTGTGGTGCTCCTGCCTCAACCTCTTGAGTGTCTGGGATTACAGGTGTGTACCATTGTGCCTGGCTCAGTGTATTTTCTGAAACTTCCTTTTTCCCCTATAACTAGATCAGTCATAGACTTTGCACTAGCACTATGAACATCTTCTCAATAGGTTCAGGCTCATGTTTTAGAGAATTCCTCCTGGAAACCTTTGTCCTTCTCCAATCCTTGCTGGTTACCTAGCTAAGCTGCTGAACAGCTATTGCTTCAGACTTTGTTTCCCTGTTTCTGGAAAATCTCTTTCCTTCTCTCCTTGTTTCTGGTTGGATTCCTGCATCTTTGAAGGACTGCTTCTTAGATTATACCTCATCTGGTGTAGCATTTTTCAATACTTTCCTAAGACAAGGGTCAAGTAAAATACTTGGACAAACCTGAGAGTCTAAATTATGTATGGTCACACTTGATTCACAGTTTTGCTGTATATTGAATTTTGAATTAAAAGATCCTTCTCTCAAATTCAAATTTTCTACCATCTTCTCTTTCCAGAGTTGCTATTGAGAAGTCTAATGACTGTTGCCTTCCTAATTTTTGTGTATAATTTTTTTCTGAAGCTTTTTAGAATTTCTTTCTCCTTGATATTCTGAAGTTTCACAATATACTGTGACTTGAGTCTTTTTTAGTTATTTTTCTGGGCCCTACTTAGACTGCTTAATTCTGGAAATTCACATGTTTTATTATGAACAATATTCTTATGTTATTTCTTCCATAATGTTTTCTTCTTTGTTTGGTCCTTTAAATCTATTTCCTGGGTGACTTCCTCAATTTTATCTTTCAACCAATTAAATATTTATGATTGCTATCATATTTTTAATTTCAAAGAGCTTTTATTTGTTCATTCAACAACATTTATTGAATAATCATGTTATTATTCAACAATAACAGTGTGATAGAGGTACACAATTCTTCCCTTGGGGAATCTTATCTCTCTCTCTTTTTTTTTGTACCAAGGATTGAATCCAGGGATGCCCAACCACTGAGCCACATCCCCATCTCTTTTTAAATTTTATTTTATTTAGGGTCTAAGTTGCTTAAGGCCTCCCTAAATTGCTGAGGTTGGCTGCAAACTTAGCAATCCTCTTGCTTCAGCCTCCTGAGCTGCTGGGATTGCAGGCATGTGACACCACACCTGGATGGATCTTATCTTCTAATGAAGATTAGAACTATATACTGTAGATTCTGAGTCCCAGGAGATGGGGGTATTATTGCATTTTGAAAGGGAGAGTCAGAAAATCTTCAATGACAATGTTTGATGGTGCTTGAATAGCTCATCGTATTTATATATTTATAAATGAGGTATGAAGAAATGAATTGGAAGTACTGTATATGTGGTGTGTGTGTGTGTGTGTGTGTGTTGTGGGGGGGATGTTGGGGAAGGATGGGTTATTTTGAGAACCACTAGGCCTTACCTTGGATTAAGTGGGCATTTAACTATTTCTTTGGGACCTTCTCTTGGACTACTTAATTTGTCCAAAAGGAATTTCCTTCTCCTGTCTGAAACACATTCCAGACTGCCAGCACTCTGGGGCCAAGTCATTGTGTAGACTATAAATTAGTTACCCTGTGTCTGATAGGTACTGTACTCACACTTGAATTTGTATCTACTATCCCTGAATCTAGAACCTCTTTAGTTCTATCTCACCTTAGATTGAGTCTCCTGTTGTAGTTTTTTGCTTTTTGTTTTTCAATCTAGGAAAATAGTCACTATTTGACTTTGGAATAAGATACAAGTGTGTAGCTGATTTGTGTATTTATTTTGAATTTTAACCAGTCTTCTCATTATCAGGTCCAAGCATTCCCATCTGGAGAGTTATAGTTAATCTGGTAGCTCCAGATTCTGATCCATGACTTTACCTCCCTTTAACAACCATTACTCCTCCTGAAGTTGATAGCAGGATTTCTGCTTTCTGGTCTCTACTAAATTAATGCTACTCATCCATTCACACTTCATCTTACAAAATTATATCAGTACCTTTCATTGACTGATATCTTTTCTTTTCATGGTTTTATAACTAATTTTTTTTTTTGCTTTATTTTAGTGGAGTTTAGGGAGGAAGAAGAGACAAATCTGCCCTGTAAATTGCCCTGCAATCTGCTCTGTTTAACTAGAAGTCTTAATTATTTAATCCAAATTACTTGTAAATCTTCTTGAATATGTTAAATAAAATTTTCTCAGATGGAATGAGAATAGTTTTTCTGTCTCAAATAGTTTAGTGTTAAGAAAGCAGATGCCATGACTTGAATCTTGAGTGTTCCCCAAGGTGGTCCATGTGTTAGAGGATTAGGAGGTGGCAGAAACTTTTAAAAGGTGGATGTAGTAGGAAGTCTTTGAGTCACTAGGGGGATGCCCTCAAAGGGGATTGTGGAACTCTCTGTGATTCCTGGCTACAAAGCAATTGACTTTGCTTCACCACATACTACCACCACAATGTGCTACTTCACCAGACACCAAAAACAATAGGGCCAACTGATCATGAATTGGAATCTCCAAAACTGAACCTCAAACCTTTTCTCTTTAGAAGCTGATTAACTCAGGTATTTGTTACAGTAATGGAAAGCTCACCAACAAAGTAGACATTTTCTTAATATTTTATAAGCTTTTTGGTTAGATATGAAAGCAATATATTAATGCTTTAATGGGATAATCATGTTTGAATTGGTATATTAGCTTTTATTTCAACATTCTGAGTAATTTATTTTTTCTTATTAGAAAGTCTTTTGAATTTTAATATGTAATGAATTTTTAAGACATGATGCCTAGGTGGTTTAATATTAAAACGTATTCAAAGAATAGTCTTTGATAGTCAGGGTTTTGTCACTATGACAGAATACCTGAGAAATTTATTGGGGGCTCACAGTTTCAAGTTTCAGTCCACAGTTACTTGGCTCCTCTGATTCTGGGTCTGGACCTGTGGTGAGGCAGAGCATCATGGCAGGGAGTAGATGCTGGAGCAGAGCTGTTCAACTTAAGGTGAGAAAGAGGAAGAAGAAGGAGGAGATGGAGAAGGAGGAGAAGGAGAATGTTTGGGAGAAGAAGAAGAGGAAGAGGAAGAAGAGGAAGAGGAAGAAGAAAAAGAAGAGAGGAGGAGGAGGTGGAGGAGGAGAGAAAAAAAGATGGACAAGATACAGTCCTCAAGGTTCCACTCCCTCAAGTAGGCCCACCTCCTACAGTTTCCACCACCTCCAAATAGTCCATTCAGCTACAAATCCATCAATGATCAATGGGCTAATTCTATTGATGAGGTTAGAGCACTCAAGATCCAATCAGTTTTCAGAAATCCTACCTCTGAACATTGCTGCTCTGGAGACTTTGGGTGACATCCCAGATCCAAATCATTATATAATCTTAGCAAATTTAAAATCTTATAAACAACTACTCTGAGTCTAGCAATAAACTTTACTCCACAGACCATAAAATATGACAGATCATTTGATATGACATCAGTAAACCTGGAATTTAATCGCTGGTATAGCACTGGTTATATGACCTTGAACAAAACAAACACAATTTGCTGCAAGTTATTGAACTTTTAAATGGTACTTAAACTACTTAGCCAAACACCAACACTGAATGATACTTTAATGATTGTAAATATGTAGAAATAAAAAGGATATAGATGTCAATAGAGGTGCTATGGATGTTTTGGTCCTTGTTCTTAAGTATCTATAAAACTGCAAAGGTGACAATAATATCAAACAAAGAGAAATAACTTTTTTAGGTTTTATCTGATTATTTCATATTCATTTTCTTTCAATTCTTCCTTTTAAGCATATTACTATGGAGAAGCCAAGGCTGTCATTTTCTTGCTCAAATATCTTATCAGAACCCATAAGATGAAGACCAACATTATTTTCCCCTTAATCTTCTAGCCATGCCTTGTGTACAAGCCACTGCCAATGATTTCATATTTCTTAAAACCCTAGCACATCACAAGTGCTCAGTAAAGATCGAATGAAATGGAATAGAAGAGACCAAGATGATATGACTGACTTAAACTGTTCATAGTTGAGGTTAGTCCTGAAACACTGTTCTCCTGGTCTGGTTTTGCCTTCTATGCTCAAAGTAATATTGCTCAGATTTCTAAGAAAACATTGTTTTCTGGTTCCAGAAGACACTTTTTTGGTAGGTTAGGTTATGGAGGTCAGTGGGAAGGGAAAATTTTTCCTAGTAAAATTATCTGGACACTTATTTCATGCTGCTTTCTAGGAATGTCACAAATAGAAGCAAGGGAGGCATGGAAGGAAAGGTCTACCTAAATGAAGTGTCTAAGCAGAAGAGTAAGGAAACAACACTGAGCAGAGTCAGAGAATAATGCAAGAAAGTATACTGGGAAATGCAGACTCCTGAACTGGAAAAGACAAGTTACTGTAGAAGCAGATCTGGCTTCAAAGAACAAATTTATTTTAATGTGCTTCATGTTTCTGTTTTGTTAACTCAGGAATACTTGGCTTTTCACTGTTACTATGGAAGCATAAGAAATATAAACATACTGGTACGAAACAAGAAATAACTTATTTAAATGGCAGGAAGGTGAGAAAAATCACATTTATTTTGCTACCCTTAGTATAAGCTCTAATTTTCCATGATACTTCTCTATGTACAGAATATTTATTTTAAAAACCTTGGCAATGATATTACAGTGTCACATCAACATTTGAAATAAAAAGATCAATAGGTAGTGTAAAAATGGTTATCACACTGTAAATTTTATAATATTTTAAGTCAAATTGATGAGATACTTGATAAGAATATGATTTGCTTTTATTTTGGAATCATTGAATAAAGCTAGAAAACAAATAAAATAATTTGCATAATGAAACCATTGAGAGTAAATTGCTGTCATTCATCAGATATATCTGTACCATTTTGACTTACATTTTAAATTCATTCAAGTTTATTTCTCTCCTCACCCAGCTAAACAATCCTTCTGATTTACTCTTGCCATTTAGTGTCATAAAAATAAAGTGTTTCAGTAGGAGGAGAAACAATTTGTCAAGAAGAGACTACATTAAGTGAAACATTCTCTTTGATATGTTTTTAATTTGTTTGAATCCCATTTTGCTCTTGTAATTTTCCCACCTGTCAGTAATGATAAGGGACCATTTCATTCTTATTCCTTTTGCTCACTAAGACCACATGCTCTTTTTGTTAAGGACAGTCCACCTATCTCTTACAGGAGAAGTGGATGTCAGCTCAGGAAGGGAGACTCAGTAACCAGATCTCAGCCCTCCTAAGTCAGTTAACAAACCCTCCTAAGCAACTGATTATTTATCTTAACATTGCTCAAGCTGCTGGAAGCTGTAAGAGAAGCATAAGACAGGATTCTTGTTTGGATTGATTAAATCTAGTCTTTCTTCAGGTTATTATGAATACTTTACATGCATTCTGAATATTTCTATTCTTTCATTTCTCCTGTGGCAGGCATTTTAACTATAGGCCCATGGACCAACAAGAAACCCTTGAATAGAATAGAAGTGATCTGTAAAAATTCAATTTTTAACCATAGTTATTTTTTTTTATTGCAAACAAATGGGATACATGATGTTTCTCTGTTTGTACATGGCGTAAAGGCATACCATTTGTGTAATCATAAATTTACATAGGGTAATGTTGTTTGATTCATTCTGCTATTTTTTTCCCTTCCCCCCCACCCCTCCCACCCCTATTTTCCCTCTATACAGTCCTTCCTTCCTCCATTCTTGCCCCCCTCCCTAACCCTAACTCTAACCCTAACACTAACCCCTCCCACCCCCATTATGTGTCATCATCCACTTATTAGCGATATCATTCGTCCATTGGTTTTTTGAGATTGGCTTATCTCACTTAGCATGATATTCTCCAGTTTCACCCATTTGCCTGCAAATGCCATAATTTTATCATTCTTTATGGCTGAATAATATTCCATTGTATATATATATACCACAGTTTCTTTATCCATTCATCAATTGAAGGACATCTAGGTTGGTTCCACAATCTGGCTATTGTGAACTGAGCAGCTATGAACATTGATGTGGCTGTATCTCTGTAGTATGCTGATTTTAAGTCCTTTGGGTATAGGCCAAGGAGTGGGATAGCTGGGTCAAATGGTGGTTCCATTCCAAGTTTTCTAAGGAGTCTCCACACTGCTTTCCAGAGTGGCTGCACTAATTTGCAGCCCCACCAGCAATGTATGAGTGTACATTTCTCCCCACATCCTTGCCAACACCTATTGTTGCTTGTATTCTTGATAATTGCCATTCTAATTGGGGTGAGATGGAATCTTAGGGTGGTTTTGATTTGCATTTCTCTTATTACTAGAGATGTTGAACATTTTTCCATATGTTTGTTGATTGCTTGTAGATCTTCTTCTGTGAACTGCCTATTCATTTCCTTAGCCCATTTGTTGATTGGATTATTTGCATTCTTGGTGTAGAGTTTTTTGAGTTCTTTATAGATTCTGGAGATTAGCACTCTATCTGAAGTATGATTGGCAAAGATTTTCTCCCACTCTGTAGACTCTTTCTTCGCATTGCTGATAGTTTCCTTTGCTGAGAGAAAGCTTTTTAGTTTGAATCTATCCCAGTTATTAATTCTTGCTTTTATTTCTTGTGCTATGGGAGTCCTGTTGAGGAATTCTGGTCCTAAGCCGACATGTTGAAGCTCTGGACCTACTGTTTCTTCTATAAGATGCAAGTTCTCTGGTCTGATTCCGAGATCCTTAATCCATTTTGAGTTTAGTTTCATGCATGGTGAGAGATATGGATTTAGTTTCATTCTGTTGCATATGGATTTCCAATTCTCCCAGCACCATTTGTTGAAGAGGCTATCTTTTCTCCATTGCATATTTTTGGACCCTTTGTCTAGTATGAGAAAATTGTATTTATTTGGGTTTGTGTCCGTGTCCTCTATTCTGTACCATTGATCCACCTTTCTATTTTGGTACCAATAC
Organism: Sciurus carolinensis; assembly: GCF_902686445.1. Taxonomy (NCBI): domain Eukaryota; kingdom Metazoa; phylum Chordata; class Mammalia; order Rodentia; family Sciuridae; genus Sciurus; species Sciurus carolinensis. The sequence goes on along the minus strand of NC_062216.1, from coordinate 61,108,799 downwards.
CATGCCGTTTTTGTTACTATTGCTTTGTAGTAGAGTTGAAGATCTGGTATTGCGATACCCCCTGCTTCACTCTTTCTGCCAAGGATTGCTTTAGCTATTCTGGGATTTTTATTCTTCCAGATGAATTTCATAATTGCTTGCTCTATTTCTGTAAGGTACATCATTGGGATTTTAATTGGAATTGCATTGAATCTGTATAGCACTTTTGGTAGTATGGCCATTTTGACAATATTAATTCTGCCTATCCAAGAACATGGGAGATCTTTCCATCTTCTAAGGTTTTCTTTAATTTCTTTCTTTAGTGTTCTGTAGTTCTCATTGTAGAGGTCTTTCACCTCTTTTGTGAGATTGATTCCCAAGTTTTTTATTTTTTTCGAAGCTATTGTGAATGGGGTAGTTTTCCTGATTTCTCTTTCTGAAGATTCATCGCTTATGTATAAAAATGCCTTAGATTTATGTGCATTGATCTTATATCCCGCTACTTTACTGAATTCATTTATGAGATCTAAAAGTTTTCTGGTGGAATTTCCTGGTCCTCTAAGTATACAATCATATCATCAGCAAATAGGGATAGTTTGAGTTCTTCTTTTCCTATTCGTATCCCTTTAATTTCTTTGGTCTGTCTAATTGCTCTGGCTAGAGTTTCAAGGACGATATTGAATAGAAGTGGTGAAAGAGGGCATCCCTGCCTTGTTCCAGTTTTTAGAGGGAATGCTTTCAGTTTTTCACCATTTAGAATGATATTAGCCATGGGCTTAGCGTAGATGGCCTTTACAATGTTAAGGAATGTTCCCACTATCCCTATTTTTTCTAGTGTTTTGAGCATGAAGGGGTGCTGTATTTTATCAAATGCTTTTTCTGCATCTATCGAAATAATCATGTGATTCTTGACTTTAAGTCTATTGATATGGTGAATTACATTTATTGATTTCCTGATGTTGAACCAACCTTGCATCCCTGGGATGAAACCCACTTGATCCTGGTGTACTATCTTTTTAATATATTTTTGTATGCGATTTGCTAAAATTTTGTTGAGAATTTTTGCATCAATGTTCATTAAGGATATTGGTCTGAAATTTTCTTTCCTCGATGTGTCTCTGTCTGGTTTAGGTATCGGGGTAATATTGGCTTCATAGAATGAGTTTGGGAGGGTTCCCTCCTCTTCTATTTCATGGAATACTTTGAGAAGTATTGGAATGAGCTCTTCTTTAAAGGTTTTGTAGAACTCAGCTGAGAACCCATCTGGTCCTGGACTTTTCTTTGTTGGTAGGCTATTGATGACTTCTTCTATTTCATTACTTGAAATTGGTCTATTTAAATTGTGTATGTCCTCCTCGTTCAGTTTAGGCAATTCATATGTCTCTAGAAACCTGTTGATGTCTTCAAAATTTTCTATTTTGTTGGAGTATAGATTTTCAAAATAGCTTCTAATTATGTTTTGTATTTCACTCGTGTCTGTTGTGATATTTCCTTGTTCATTCCGAATTTTAGTGATTTGGGTTTTCTCTTGCCTTCTCTTTGTTAGTGTGGCTAAAGGTTTATCAATTTTGTTTATTTTTTCGAAGAACCAACTATTTATTTTGTCAATTTTTTGTATTGTTTCTTTCGTTTCAATTTCGTTGATTTCAGCTCTCAGTTTAACTATTTCCTGTCTTCTACTACTTTTGGTGTAGGTTTGTTCTTCTTTTTCTAGGGCTTTGAGCTGTAGTGTTAGGTCGTTTATTTGTTGAGTTTTATTTCTTTTATTAAATGCGCTCCATGAAATAAATCTTCCTCTAAGTACTGCTTTCATAGTGTCCCAGAGATTTTGATATGATGTTTCTTTGTTCTCGTTTACCTCTAAGAATTTTTTAATTTCCTTCCTAATATCTTCTGTTATCCATTCATCATATAATAGCATATTGTTTAATCTCCAGGTGTTGGAGTAGTTTCTGTTTTTTACTCTTTCATTTATTTCTAACTTCAATCCATTATGATCTGATAGAATACAAGGTAGTGTCTCTATCTTCTTGTATTTGCTGACATTAGCTTTGTGGCATAATATATGGTCTATTTTAGAGAAGGATCCATGTGCTGCTGAGAAGAAAGTGTATTCGCTCTTGATTGGATGGTATATTCTATAAATGTCTGTTAAGTCTAAATTATTGATTGTGTTATTGAGATCTATGGTTTCTTTGTTCAATTTTTGTTTGGAAGATCTGTCCAGTGGTGAGAGAGTCGTGTTAAAATCCCCTAGTATTATTGTGTTATTGTCGGGGTTTCCAGGACCCCCAGCCTTGGGCACGGTCAAGATGGCGCCTGACGCTGAGCCAAAAGCGGCCAGCTATACAGTAAACAACCAGCGAATTCCAATGATTGGCTAGTTAACGATGTGATTAGAGCATGCCCCCCTCGTGTACCTATTCTATGCCTGCAGCTGTCCGCGGTTTACCTCGTGTGCCTCCCCCCTGATTGGTTAAAGTGTATATAAGCCTGGTGGGTGGGAGAGTAAGGGGGCGGAAGAAGCTGAGGGCGGAAGAAGCTGAAGGGCGGAAGAAGCTGGGAGTGCGCAGAAGCTGAGAGAAGAAGCTGAGAGAAGAAGCTGAGAGAAGAGAAGCTGGGAGTGCACGGAAGCTGGGAGTAAGAGAAGTGTAGGAGAGGGACTGTGCATAATAAACTTCCAAAGCTTCAGACGTTTGTCGTGTCTCTCTCTGCGGCCAGAGGGAACGCGATAACTGGTGCCGAAACCCGGGAAGATGAAAACCTTATAAAGAAAACAAGGTAAGATATCTAAAAAAATTTTTTTATACAAGTTAAACCGGTTATAAAAAAGTTAAAAGGTATCGGGATACGCCATCAGCGGTCCTGACACGTGGAACGCGGGTTAAAAGGTATCGGGATACGCCATCAGCGGTCCTGACGCGTGGAACGCGGGTTAAAAGGTATCGGGATACGCCATCAGCGGTCCTGACGCGTGGAACGCGGGTTAAAAGGTATCGGGATATGCCATCAGCGGTCCTGACGCGTGGAACGCGGGTTAAAATGTATGGGGATATGCCATCAGCGGTCCTGACGCGTGGAACGCGGTCCAATTAAAGTGAAAGTAGAAACACGTTTGAAGTGGTCCAATTAGGGTGTAGGTAGTACATGAAAAGCCGCTATAAAAATTCTAATGCACACTTGATAGTTTTCCTTGCAGTAATCTCGTTGCTCCTGGCAGCTAGGCCACTGTTTGTTATTGTAACTGCCATAACTGAAGCTATTCAAATTAGTAACAATGGGGTCTGAAACGTCTAAATTCAGAATGCAGCAACCCCTCAGGGAGCTATTAAAAAACCATGGGACACCATTAAAGGAAAAAACAGCTAAAGTATTTCTTGATACTGTGGAAAGGATTTCCCCTTGGTATTTGGATGAGGGCCTTTTGAATACCCTACAGTGGGAACAGCTGGGGAAGGACCTTCGTATAGCGGATAGGCAAAACCCTTTGCCAGTAGGCACTATGGCTATTTGGTCTCTTATTAAATCCTGTCTGCAAGATAAAAACAAAAAACCTTCACTCACCGAGCCTTTAGCTGAGGGAAGACAGGTTTTGGAAGAAATAAAAGAGGAACGCTCATATCTTTCTCAAAATTCAGAAAAAGGAACTAATTCAGATGAGGAACTATCGGAAGGGGAATTATCAGGAGAGGAACTGGAAAAAAGAGTACAAAGATTAAGACTAGATAAAAAGCCCCCTCTAGTGCCCGTGTTGCCTAGTGCACCTCCCATAAATAGGGAACCCCCTCATGAAGCGTCCAGTTTTGGATTACGCTCAGAATGGAGTCATCTTGGATCTGTAGCATATCCTGTTTTTGAGGATGCTCAAAATCAAAGATTCCACCAACCCTTAGACTTTAAAATAGTGAAACAGTTAAAAGAAGCAGTTAGCACATATGGTCCTCAGTCAGCTTTTACTATAGCCTTAGTAGATACCTTGACATCATTAAACTTAGTGCCCCAGGACTGGACTAATCTTGCTAGGGCCGCTCTGTCTGGGGGACAGTACCTTATGTGGAAAACATCATGGCAAGAAATATCTACGGATACCGCCCGCCGAAATGCAGCAGCGGGGAATCCCCAAGTCGATAGGGACATGCTTATGGGCGTAGGACCTTATGAAACCCTTCAGGCACAGCTTAATTATCATCCAGCAGTCTATGCGCAAATTGCCGTGGCTGCAACCAAGGCCTGGAAAACATTACAAGGAGCAGGAGATTTGCAGGGCCAGTTGTCAAAGGTAACTCAAGGGAGTAGTGAGCCCTATGCGGATTTTGTCGATAGGCTAATTCAGACAGCATCACGCATCTTCGGAGATGCAGAGCAAGCCATGCCCCTAGTAAAACAATTGGCTTACGAACAAGCTAACAAATGGTGTAGGGAGGCCATAAGACCATGGAGAAACAAAGACTTGTCCGCCTACTTAAAAGTGTGTAGAGATGTAAATGATACTTCGGCGCAGAGCAGTGCCTTTGTAGCAGCCATAGACAGACAAACCACCTTGTTGTCTGCCGCACTTGCACAAGCCCAGGGGAGGTTCCCTTCAAGAACTAATAAAGAGTCTTTAGGATCATGTTTTGTGTGCGGACAGAAGGGACATCTAAAAGCCACTTGTCCAAACAAAAGGCCACCCTTTGCCCGGGGTGGGAACATCTATACAAAGAATAACCTGGGAACCGGACCTGGGCTATGTCCAAGATGCAGAAGAGGAAGTCATTGGAATAGTGCCTGTCAGTCTATTAGAGATAGGGAGGATAATTTCCTAGGGTTGAATCCTAAACTTCAAAAAAAACGGGAGACAGGGCCCTCCCCGGGGCCCGCAACAAATATACGGGGTAATTCAACAAGTTCCCCGACGGTGGTATCCTCCCACAGAGAAGGGGAGTGCAGAGCCACCTCAGGAAGTGCCGGATTGGACATCTGTGCCACCTCCAGACTCATACTAACCCCAGATATGGGGGTGCAGATGATTGATACTGATTGGCATGAAAAAATCCCACAGAACAGTGTAGGACTATTACTAGGTAGAGGTTCCTCAACACTAAAAGGACTTATAGTACACCCAGGGGTTATTGATCCTGATTTCACTGGACAAATAAAAGCCTTGGTCTCTTCACCAAAAGGAATTACGGTCATCTCTCCAGGGGATCGCATTGCACAAATGCTTATATTGCCCAGTCGACATTCTTTGTGGCCCAGTAAAAATACAAATAAAAGACAAGGAGGTTTTGGATCAACAGGAACCACTTTAATAAACCTTACTATGGATATGGGACAGAGGCCCCTCCTAAAATTAAAAGTGGGAAATATGGAATTTACAGGTTTATTAGATACGGGAGCAGACAAAAGTATTATTAGCGCAATGGTCTGGCCAAAGCACTGGCCATTGATCACAGCAGCTCAGAGCTTGAGAGGCTTAGGAGTAGCAGAAAGCCCCAATCAAAGTGCTTCCTCATTATCGTGGAAAGATACAGAGGGACACACAGGAATATTTCAGCCATATGTCTGTAATGTTCCTATTAGCCTATGGGGACGAGACGTCCTGCAGCAAATGGATATGAAACTCACCACTGATCAGACTTACCAAGGGACTCCTGTAAGAAATATGTTACAAAATATGAACTATGATGATAAAAAAGGATTAGGAAGACATAGTCAAGGATCTACCCAACCACTGCCTTTACTTCCACCAAAAAATGATTCTCATGGATTGGGTTTTTCCTAGGGGCCACTGATAAACCATCAATCCCTATAATATGGAAAGATGATAAGCCTCGCTGGATTCCACAGTGGCCCCTAACAAAAGAGAAGCTAGAGGCAGCTCATAAGTTAGTACAAGAGCAGGTACAAGCAGGTCATTTACAACATTCTACTTCTCCTTGGAATACTCCAATATTCTTAACAAAGAAAAAATCAGGAAAATGGAGGTTATTACATGATTTAAGAGCCATAAACGAACAAATGTACCCTATGGGACCCATCCAATGTGGACTCCCTCTTGTCACTGCGCTACCAAAAAATTGGCCTACTATTATTCTGGATTTAAAAGATTGCTTTTTCTCTATACCCTTACACAAAAATGATTGTTGGAGATTTGCTTTTACTTTGCCCTCTCTTAATCACACTCAGCCTGACCAGAGATTCGAATGGACCGTGTTGCCTCAAGGTATGGCTAACAGTCCTACTATATGTCAAATATACGTAGATAAAGCATTAACAACTACTAGACAAAAGTTTAAGAGATTGTTGATTTATCATTATATGGATGACATACTTATTTGCCATCCAGAAAAAGAAGTTTTGTTAGAAGCATTACAATTTATAACTCAAGCATTAGAAAAGAGAGGACTAACGATAGCCCCTGAAAAATTACAATTAGAGGAGATCCAAGAATATCTGGGTACAAGGCTCACTGCTACTACAGTCAGACCAACAAGGTTGACCATCAGGACAGATCAATTGAATACCTTGAACGATTTTCAGAAACTCTTAGGTGACATTAACTGGATCAGATCCTATTTAAAATTATCCACAGGGGAATTAAAACCTTTATTCGATATATTAAAAGGTAATCCTGACTTGAATTCCCCTAGGAAACTTACTCCCGAAGCACGGATATCCTTACAGCTAGTAGAGAATAGACTTCAGCAGTGTTACGTTGATCGTTGTGATCCTACTCAACCATTAAGTTTAATCATAATCTCAGAGAAGCATACCCCTTTTGGCATAGTTTGGCAAGGAGGACCTCTGCAAAGTATAAATCTCCCTAGCTCTCCGGCTAAAACATTGCAATCATATCCCCAAGCTATTGCTCAGGTAATATTCAAGGGAATAGAATCTTGCATTACTGTTTTTGGAATCCATCCGTCTATTATTATAACTCCTTATTCCACTCAGCAAATTAAATGGCTAATTAATAATGATGATGATTGGTCAGTATTATATTGTTCCACTTCAGCTCAGTTCGATAACCATTATCCCCAACATCCCTGGATTCAATTCTGTAAAAATACTCCCATAGTTTTTCCAAAAGTGACTAGTGTCCAGCCTCTTAAAGACTGTGTAACCATTTTTACTGATGGCTCCAAAAATGGAGTAGGTGCAGTACTTATCAGTAAACAACTTCACACCATAATAGTTCCACCCAACTCCGCACAGGTTACTGAACTTGCAGCTGTAATATTAGCCTTTAAATTAGCAGATAATCAGCCATTCAATCTTCTATCTGATAGCTTATATATCGTTAACGCTTTACAGGTTCTTGAAACGGTACCCCATATTTCTTCCATGTCCACGGTAGCTTCTTATTTTACTACGCTACAAAACCTTATCCTACAGCGTAAACATCTATTCTATGTAGGACATATTAGAGCTCATTCTAATTTACCAGGACCTTTGGCCAATGCTAATGACTTGGTAGATATGGCCACCAAATCAATTTTTGTTTTTTCCATAGAGGAACAAGCAAAACTCTTTCATGAAAAATTTCATGTAAATTCCACTACTTTGAGCAGAAAATTTCCTATATCTAAATGTATGGCTCGACAAATAGTAAAAAATTGTCAACATTGTGCTCCTTTAATCCCAGTACAATCCTTTGGAGTTAACCCCAGGGGACTGCTGCCTGGTCATATTTGGCAGATGGATGTAACCCATATTTCTGAATTTGGTACTGTTAAGTATGTACATGTGTCAGTAGACACTGCTTCAGGGGTCATTATGGCTTCCGCTCATTCTGGAGAAAAGGTAAAAGATGTCATTCAACACTGCCTACAAGCATTTGCTGGCTGGGGCATACCTAAAGTTATTAAAACAGATAATGGTCCTGCTTATACTTCCAAAAGCTTCCGGTTGTTTTTACAAACATTTAACATCCAATCAGTCACTGGCATCCCCTATAATCCTCAGGGACAGGGCATTGTGGAAAGAGCACATCTTACTTTAAAAAATTGTCTAAATAAACAAAAAGGGGGAATAGGAGCCTCCTACAAGTCTCCTAAAGATAAACTTAATTTAGTTCTTTTCATTCTAAATTTCTTAACTCTGGATAGGGACGGCCATTCTGCAGCTGATCGACATTATAATCCCCATAATACTCCTCAAGTATGGGCAAAATGGAAAGATATCCTGACAGGTTGTTGGAAAGGACCGGATCCAGTCCTTCATTGGGTCCGAGGGTCTGTTTGTATTTTCCCACAGGATCAACAGACTCCAGTCTGGATTCCAGAAAGGCTAATCAGAGTTTTACAGCATGCAAGTGATGCTGCTCCTCCTCGCAATGGCGAGTCTGAGCCTTCCTCCAATAACAAAAACTCAGACGGAAAGGCAAACCCGGAACCTATGGGCCATTGTTAGCCTGGCCATATTTTTTATTTCTAACTAACACATTTCTTATCCTTTCTTTTCTTGTTTTTCACCAATTCCTCTACAAGCCTGTCAATTCTACTGATGATTTTTCAGGTCGTGCTGTTTTTGGTGACAAGGATATCTCTAGCCTTTCTTTGCTTTAACAGGAGGAATTTTTGCACTTTGCCGTTGGAATCATACTACAAATCAGACCCAGAGTAGAGCAACTCGTTCTGCTGACCCTAGCTGTAATATTGCTTTTCCTCCCACGTCAGCTTGTGTATTTCCTCCCTTTTATGTTTCTACCAACTAACATTTCTAATAACACCTCTTAACTGTTCACTAACCGTGTGCTATCTCTCACAATGCTGGAATGGTTCTTTTGCCACCCGTGCAATTTGCACATTTCTATCTTCCTACCAGTCCTAGTTTCTGTTGCAGATGTAGAATTGCCAGTGCTATTGTCGAGAAGCAGGAGAGGCTTTGACATTGCAACAGCCGTGATCATTGTCATCACAGTCCTTGCAGTAGCAGCATTGACACAACCATAACAACGATCATTTGGCCGAGAATGCAGCTGCAGCCTTGCAGACCATAGAGACTCTATCAGAGAGTGGACTCATTATAAGAACAAGTGGATACCTTGCAAGAACTTTTGGGACTGGGATGCGTTTATTCCCTGAGAGCTGTTTTGTGTTGCCCGTATTGTAACACTACTGGGATGTATATTGTTTCTGTATTTAATATGGCTATATGGTTTTTCTTCTGTTTATAGATTTGTCAAACAGCGGGCAGGCTTAGGAGCTATGGTGGTACTCCTCTGCCTTGGCCTCCTTCTCTTCATTCGTTTTGGCATGCATCTACAAGCTAGCCAATAGAGAGATCAAATTATCTTTCATCAGGCCATGACCGCCCTAAAGGCCGACAGCCCCCCATTAGTATGGCTCTTGATGCTGGACCGGTAGTCAAAGACGGGTAATGAAGGAGGTGGCTGTGTACCAACCTAAGACAGGAGCTGCAGCATGCTCTGCAGGCTCTGATGACGGGTAAGGACATATGCTGACCACTCAACCTAAGACAGACACGGTCCCGAGCCTTAGTTTAATAATAAAGAAGGGGGATCTGTCGGGGTTTCCAGGACCCCCAGCCTTGGGCACGGTCAAGATGGCGCCTGACGCTGAGCCAAAAGCGGCCAGCTATACAGTAAACAACCAGCGAATTCCAATGATTGGCTAGTTAACGATGTGATTAGAGCATGCCCCCCTCGTGTACCTATTCTATGCCTGCAGCTGTCCGCGGTTTACCTCGTGTGCCCCCCCCTGATTGGTTAAGTGTATATAAGCCTGGTGGGTGGAAGAGTAAGGGGACGGAAGAAGCTGGGGACGGAAGAAGCTGGGGGCGGAAGAAGCTGAGGGCGGAAGAAGCTGGGAGTGCGCAGAAGCTGAGAGAAGAAGCTGAGAGAAGAAGCTGAGAGAAGAAGCTGAGAGAAGAGAAGCTGGGAGTGCGCGGAAGCTGGGAGTAAGAGAAGTGTAGGAGAGGGACTGAGCATAATAAACTTCCAAAGCTTCAGACGTTTGTCGTGTCTCTCTCTGCGGCCAGAGGGAACGCGATATGTTATGGTCTATTTGGTTTCTAAAATTGAGAAGGATTTGTTTAACATACATGGATGAGCCACTGTTTGGGGCATAGATGTGTTTATGATTGTTATATCTTGCTGATTTATGCTTCCCTTAAGCAGTATGAAATGTCCTTCTTTATCCTGTCTGACTAACATTGGCTTGAAGTCCACATTATCTGAAACAAGGATGGATACTCCAGCTTTTTTGCTGAGTCCATGTGCATGGTATGTTTTTCCCCATCCTTTCACCTTTAGTCTATGGGTATCTCTTTCTATGAGGTGAGTCTCTTGCAGGCAACATATTGTTGGATCTTTCTTTTTAATCCAATCTGCCAGTCTATGTCTTTTGATTGATGAATTCAGGCCATTAACATTCAGGGTTACTATTGAGATATGATTTGTATTCCCGGTCATTTGGTTCATATTTAAATTTTTATTTATTTATTTATTTATTTTTTGACACATCTTGGTTCCTCCTTTATTTGACAGTACCTTTAGGGTAATTCCTCCCTTTGCTGATATGCTTCTTTGTTTTTTATCTCTTCCTCATGAAATATTTTGCTGAGAATGTTCTGTAATGCTGGCTTTCTTTTTGTAAATTCTTTTAGCTTTTTTTATCATGGAAGGATTTTATTTCATCATCAAATTTGAAGGTAAGTTTTGCTGGGTGTAACATTCTTGGTTGGCATCCATTTTCTTTCAGAGCTTGAAAAATGTTGTTCCAGGCCCTTCTAGCTTTTAGGGTCTGGATTGAAAAATCTGCTGATATCCGTATTGGTTTCCCCCTGAATGTAATTTGGTTCTTTGCTCTCACAGCCTTTAAAATTCTGTCTTTATTTTGTATGTTAGGTATTTTCATTATAATGTGCCTTGGTGTGGGTCGGTTGTAATTTTCTGTATTTGGAGTCCTATAAGCCTCTTGGACTTGATTTTCCATTTCATTCTTCAGATTTGGGAAATTTTCTGATATTATTTCATTGAATAGATTGTTCATTCCTTTGGTTTGTTTCTCTAAGCCTTCCTTGATCCCAATAATTCTCAAATTTGGCCTTTTCATGATATCCCATAGTTCTTGCAGATTCTGTTCATGATTTCTTACCATCTTCTCTGTTTGTTCAACTTTGCTTTCGAGGTTAAATATTTTGTCTTCAATATCTGAAGTTCTGTCTTTCAGGTGTTCTATCCTATTGGTTATGCTTTCTATGGAGTTCTTAATTTGGTTTATTGTTTCCTTCATTTCAAGGATTTCTGTTTGTTTTTTTTTCAATATCTCTAACTCTTTATTGAAATGATCTTTTGCTTCCTGAATTTGCTCTGTTAACTGTCGATTGGTGCGATCATTCAATGCCTGCATTTGCTCTTTCATCCCATCGTTTGCTTCCCTAATCATTTTAATTATGTACACTCTGAACTCCCTTTCTGTCATTTCTTCTGCCATGCTGTCGTTGGATTTTATTGATGTAACATCCAGATTTGTTTGGGGCATTTTCTTCCCTTGTTTTCTCATATTGTTCAGGAATCAGTGGGTCATTAAGATATTGCAGATTTCCTCTATCGACTTATAATGTCCCTGAAGATTGCTAGTATATCCCCTCTTATCCTTCAGTAACCTGAAGTCTTGGAGGAAGTTGATAATGCGGAGCTCCACGGAGAAGCTGCCTCTCTAGGGGTGGTGACCCTCAGGTGGCGTATATTCCCTGCTAGTGGGCAGAGGTGCCTCCACTTGTTAACCAATGGTCATCCAACGGGGAACTAGGCTGTGGGCTGAGGCAAGTCCTGTTTGTTCCTATGTCTCTGGTTTTACCGTCCTTGTGGGAAAACCTCACCCGGCAGGGAAGACTCACTCGGTGGGGACGTCTCGCTGGTCAGTTCCCCTCCTAGAGGTTCCCCTCAATCTACAACTACCACCTGGGTGGGCTGTCTTCCTCTGCAATGTTCCCAGGGGCCCGGACCTACCTCCTGGGCCTGGGAGCCTCACCCTTCACAGGCGAGTCTCCTTAGGCTGCCCCTCCCCAGAGAAGCTGCCCGCAGTCCTGGAACTTTGCTCCGCTCCTAGGCATGTCTCTGTGCGGCTCTTCCAGCAAGAAGCCATCTAGCTCCTGGGACCCTGCTCTGCTGGCTATGCGGCTCCTCCTCTGAGCCGCCACCTGGAGCCCGTACAATAGCTCCGATACCTAGAGACCCGCCAAACACCTCCTCCTCCTGACAGCGGCTGGGTTTCTGACGCAGTCACTAGGAGCCCAAGCAATTCACTTCGCATCTCCTCCTCCCATCAACCGCCTGTAGCCCTAGGCAGTTACTCCAAGTCCAAGTGACCCGCCCTGTTCCTCCTCCTCCTCCTCGGAGTAGCCCCCCGGGTGTTCAGAAGCGGTGGCTCCGAGACCAAGTGACCCACCGTGCTCCTCCAGGCAGGCCACCAGTGTTCAGGAGCGGTCGCTTTTAGTCCAATCAACTCACCACTCGCCTCCTCCTCTGGCAACCGCCTGTGGCTCTGATGCAGTCACTCCTAGACCAAGCGACCCGCTGCACTTCTCCTCTTCCTCCGGGCAACCCCCCTGTGTTCAGAAGCGGTCGTTCTGGGTCTAAACAGCTCGCCACGCAGTTCCTCCTCAGGCAGTCGCCTGGAGCCCCAGTGGTTGCTCTGAGTCCAAGCGCTGTGCTGAGCCGCCTCCTCTGCGATGATCCCAGTTGTCCGTGTTTACCGCTCCAGTGGGGGGAGGGGCATAGTTATTTTTTAAAATTAATTTCTTGTAGATGTACATGATGGAGAGGTTCACTGTGGCATATTCATATATGTACATAAGAAATTTAAACATTAACTGAAATTTAGCAATTTCTTCAATTATACATATAGATACTAATCACAGTAGTATTGTGTCTATGACTTTGTCACCAATAGAAATCACAGATATTTGCATATTACATTACCATTGTTGCAGTTTCTCTCTCACCCCATCATTGGTTCTGGGGATTGAACCCAGGACCTTATGCCTATTAGGCAAGTGCTCTACCATGGAGTCACATCACCAGCCCATGGCAGATATCTTTGTCATTATTTTAAAACTGTAGTAATTGTTAAACTTGCACACAGAGTATGTTACTTAATGAAGGAATATAGAATAACATATATCACTAAATCAAAATGTTTTTAGTGTCTAAGAAGCAGTCTATAGACTTCCCCAATTGACCAAAGGGTGTCAGCAATGAAAAAGTAGAGAATTCCTATAGTTGGTTATCAGATTTGTTCATTTCTTTTTTCCTGTGTACTTCTAACAGAAAAGTAAGAGAAAAATAGAAAGAAGTTAAAATCGGGAGTTTAATTATAAATGTTTGTGGGGTGCTATAGTTGAAGCAGTAAACAGCATTGAGACTTCTAATTTATCAGATGCTTTAAATTTTTCCTTTATTCATTATGTTTGACGTCTTAACAAATCTGTCAGTTGTTGCTTGCTACCCTTTTCTCTGATCTGTCTTCTTATGACCTTAGAAGTCTACTTTACATCTCACACCTCACTTTTCCTCATTTGCTGGGTATAGTTAATAATGCCTAGTTTGTTGTTGGTGTATGTTTGTGTGTGAGGTTATGATCCTGGCTTATTGTAAGATCTTAAGAAATACTGAACGTATTTACTACAATGATTAATGCCTAACAATTGTAGGCAATTTGAAAACTCTAAAGCACTATATAAATAATGTCATGAATTACCATTATGGATGCTACACCATAATGTGCTGCACGGTTACCAAGTTTTTGAAAGAAAACCTTGTCTATCAACTAACAAGTGCTATGTCATTCTCAAGTAAGGCATAAAGCCTAACTAGTGTCAGGAGGGGGTACCCAATGGCAATTTGTAATGGGAAACTGGTACCTGGACATGTTATAGCTCCCAATTTTGCAGGGTATGCTGCTGTCACTTTCCTCTTAAACACAGCTCTCTCATGATTAATGGCATAGTGCATTTCCAGAGTTGGATAGATAATGGAGTGATAGCATCATTTTGGTATAGATGTGCTTCCATGTTCATAGTTTCTTCTCAGCAATTGAAGGAATTGCTCTCATTTCCCCTTGCTGAGCTAGAACAAGCTTCCCTGGTAGAATTAAGAAACATACTAGTTGATCCATCATCTTTGTTCTTATAGATGTTATATTTTCAATATGATCTACAGACCGAATTTTTCAATAAGTAACAAATGTAAACTTGTCTAGCACCTAATATTGCATACTGTGGCCACAACACATTGAAGTTGAGTGTGAATTTCAAAAAGATGGTTGTAATGCAACACCTCCCCTGTCACTTAAATCAACATCACAGCCAATATATTTTAACTTTAGGTTGATGGGGATCAACCAACATCCCCCATGTGCAAAGCATTTTGTACTGGTCTTCATTATTATTGCTCACCAGAGTCCTTTGCTGCTGCTGCTGCAATCACCATTTTGAGCTGTTCTGAGTCCTAGCACTAGACACAGCCTCTTCTACCCTATTTCTTGTTGTGTAAGATAGTATAGACTGGGGGAACAACTTTTAAAGAACAAAAAGGCCTTGATGCAGACAGTAAACATTCCCTTGTTTCCAAGAAATTCCATAGCCGGCACCCTTCCTAGCACTTGCTGTGGCTTTAATGTTGCTTCTCTAACTTCATGTCAATGTTCTGAGCTCAGTCAAACGACAGAGTAGGTGGAAGAGGTTGTGATTTTTTTGGGGGGTGGGGTACCATGGATTGAACTAAGGGACACTCAACCACTGAACCACAATCCCCAGCCCTATTTTGTATTTTATTTAGAGACAGGGTCTCACTGACTTGTTTAGCACTTTACTGTTGCTAAGGCTGAGTTTGAACTCGAGATTCTCCTGTCTCAGCCTCCCGAGCTGCTGGGATTACAGGTGTGCACCACCGTGCCTGGCAGAGATTGTGATCTGACACATTTCAGTAAATTTTCCATCCCAATCCTTGCTTAATCAAAAGCCTGATCTACTGACCTATGGTCATCTTTTTTGATATCATTACTGCAAGCTTTGTACTTAATGAACTGTTCTTTAAATCAGGAAAAAAGAAATGGAAAAAGAAAGAGAGGAAGGAAGAAAGAAAACAATTCTGGGTTATGAGATGAGGAGAGATGAGGAGAGGCAAATGCTTAATAATAGGGAATGAGTTAACCACCAAGACAACTTTGGCAGTTAGAGAGGTTCATAGAAAGAACAGCAAAAATGTATTTTAGGTTAAAGGAATTGGGCTTTAACTTCTCAGTGATTCACTGCAACTTTTTAGTAGCATTTGCAAACAAAACCCAGAAACTATCTGACATGCACTGAACAATAGGGCATAAACAAAATTCCAGCAAGTAGAATGCCAAAGGAACACCTGGGACACATTAACATAGGAACCCCAATTTCTCACTTTCCCCACTCTACCATGAAGTCTCTGTTTCACATGACTGGGAAGCTGGAACCATGCCAACGTGTATTTCCTTTTAACATGGTTCATTTAAAGTACATGATTGGATGAGAATGACAAGAGGAGATAACTTTAGTTGTGAAGAGTTGCATAATTTCAAAGATTTTCTTTGCCACTTTGGTACAGGTGAGCAATACATCTGTCATTTCATGATCTCTGAGCTGTCTGTCAGCATGAGTAAAAATCTTCCTTTAGAGAGGAACCATTTTTTGACATTAACTGTGTTCTGATGGAGAGCACAGCATATGAGTTATGAGTTTTGGCCTACGAGCTGTGAAAGATAACTCAGAAAATATAGCCTTGGAGAACTATCTGAGGAAACACCTCGGGCAGCACCAAGCTCTGAGTCTTCAGCTCATTTCTATTTTTGGCTCCTTCTCAGATGTCCAGAATGGCACAAGTCAGCCACCAACCCCATTTCTAATTGTTCCCATTTCAATATGTTTACCTCTCTTGTCTTCTTCATGATAATATATGTAGCCATTTAGATGAGAGTGTGGATAGGAAAGGAAAAGGGGTAGTTTGAGACAAACTTTTCTGATAGTGCCCAGAAAGGTATGAATTGAATGTAATGGAGTCAGAAGGCAGTGGAGAAAGGAAAAGAATCTGGTGAAACTTGAAGTTTTAGTAGTAAGCATTTTATAAATAGAGACTAGAAAGACCAAGATATGATTTGGAGTATAACTCAGTTATAGTTATATAACTATAAGCAAGGTAGAGTGCTTGCCTAACATACTAGGTCTGCAAACAAACCAAGATAGAAAGTCCATATGATACAACAACAGCTGCAAAGTAAAGGAAAAGGGAAGGAAACACGAAGTATTTGAGAATAAGTTTTTAATAGTTGTATCTTAACAGTCAATACTCATTTTCTCAGTCTTGTAGAGATAAGAAGAAATCGTACATATCTAAAAAGGATTTTAAAAGGTCAACAAGGAAGAAAAAATGGAAAAAGCACGTAAGAGATGGGCATAAGGACTTGAGTGTTTTGTTTTTCTTGCCATATAAAATGCTATGTTACATTTTGTGGGAAGTACATAAACATATGTGTGTGTGTGTGTGTGTGTGTGTGTGTGTATACACACACACATGCACCTATATAGGATATATATAAATATGTTTTTGGGTGTATATATGTACATATATGCATATATATGTCTTGGGCTGTTATTTCTAAAGTCACAAAACCAGTTAAGAATCATTCAGGAACTTAAATAAAGGTATTCTGGTTCCTAGTCTAGGATCACAGCAGTTTCTCTCTTTTCTCTGTGAAAGAAATGAGAAAGACAAAGGTCATGTGATCTGTGGATTTGCTTGAGGTCAATCTACTCATTAGAAGTAAACATGTGACTAGAATTTGTATCCTGATTTCTGGTGCAGAGCGTGAGTTGACTTGATGTGATAACACCAGTGATTTCTTAGCTTGGGTTCCCTGGGATCACATGGAGATTAGAGAACAGGAAGCTTCTTAGGAATTTCTGGAAACCACCTACAAAAAGATTAAGAAGGAAGCATAAATAGAAATAGGGGGAAATTGAGCTATGGTGCAGTTTAATGAAGGTCATAGGTCATCCGGAAGAAAAGTCTGAGACTGGAAAGGTCTTAAGAACTGTCTTGAGTTTGGGCAAAGTGGCCAGGCAATTATGACCCTCATGATTTGTCTTCATTTGCTTCACCCTGAGAGGAGCCACAACCTTGAGCAAGGATGACCTTCAGTCAAGGACTGACTACTGAGGGCTGGCAACTGGCAACACTTCCAAAAGCTGGTAGAATGAAACTTTCTTCAAGCCCTAGCTCCACTTTTCCCTTTACCATCAAACTTAGGCAAGTGGATCAAATAGGTGGCAAACATTTCTTGCTGCCTCCCATTGTATGTAAGAATTCCTACTTTCTCACAATGATTGGGGTTAATTACCATTGCAACAGTTGGTGACTCTTTTTATTGTAAGTTGGCTTTGGTAAATAGAGGCAATGTTATTGAGCCCCTGTGTAACTTCTGATCCTGACATTACAGCTAATTCATTCATGTGTCCATTGTGCTAATATTGGGGATGTTGATTACAGACACTGGCTGAGGTCGGTGTCAAGCTGGTTATTTAGTTCCTCTTCCATAGGATTGCTCTCTAGCAGGTGTGAACTTTATTTTAAAATCTCTTTCTGGTTCTGGGGATTAAAACCGAGGTCTTATAAATGCTAGCCAGCATTTATATCACTGAGCTACATCCCCCGTTCCAGGTGCTAACTTAAGGTAGAGAGTTTCATGCTTCATCTTCATTCCTATGGATTCTCCAAATTCCTCTACCCTAAACCTCCTTTTCCTGTCCTTCCATTTTTTACTTTTCTTACCCCTTGATCTCCCAGTCAGGTCATTTGCTAATGCTCATGGGTTCATGCTTTCTGATCTTTCGTTTTTGGTGTGGTTGTAACCATTGTAACTTTTTAAAATTCTTTCTTTCTTTCTTCCTTTCTTTCTTTCTTATTTTTTACAGACTGCAGTTTGATTCATTGTACACACTTTAAGACACTTTCTTTTCCATATAAAGACCATGATCTCATGTAGTACCTTAGACTCTGCCTGTTGAGAAGATTTCTCCTTGCCTTTGTTGTTAAGTGCCACCTCTAAGTGAGGCAAAAATATAGCATTCATCAGATTCTAGTTTGTACTTATATACTAAGCCAACCCATCTGTAGACCAAACTTAGTTTTTTCACCCTATTCTATTATTGACTATAAGGGTCCCCCTATAATGATATGTATTAAAGTGCTATAACATCAACGGTAGGTGACTTCAGGATCTATGCTACATGCTCATATAACTTTCTTGGTCTCCTAATTCTTTTAATGCTTGATCTTTGATATACCATTTCCAACTCATGATGTATTGGTCCTGGACTGAACTGAACTCATAACTCTGTGATCTAATAGTATGCAACACATAATGACCTCAAGGTTATTTGGTCTTCATGATTAAGCACTGAATTTCTACAAAGACTCAGTGGTGAACCAGGACCTGTTTTCTAAGAGATGTATAAATATCTGCTACCCATGGCCTAATTCCAGAACACTAGGCATCTGCATTGTGATTCTCCTGTTGGACTTGAAATAAACACCACATGGCATCTTTTTTCACCACAGATACTCTAATGTTTTGCCATATGGTAGATTATATTACTCAAGTGCAAGGGCCACTTCTATCACAATCTGAATTGCTATATATTTTTTTTCTACTTTGATATTTCTTAAAGCTGGCAGCCTTTCTTACCAACTGGCATATGATTTGGTGCTGTTACTCTGGCAATGGAATATGCTATCTCCAGAATGTGGAAATACCTACCAGGAAAAGAAGTACTTTTTTCATGGTAGGAAGAGCAATTTGTAATATTATGCCCTTTCTTTGGCGGGGATGTCCAAAAATGTCCAATGCATGGGACTTCTAAAAATTTTACTGACAGTAGTCCCTGAATTTTCATAGGGTTTACCTCCTACCCTTTACTATGCATATATTTTACCTAAGTCTATGGTGTACTTGCTACTTCTTCATGTCTAGTTGGCATGATATTTTGGGAATAGTAGACTAGTGAGAATTTATGTGGTATGATTAGTCAGTCAAGATCTCTTAGATTACATTATGACAGAGCAGAAGAGCTAACATAGCCCTTAGGTAAGATTGTAAATGTGTACTATTATTGATTTCAAGTGAATATGAGTACTTTGTGATTTTCTTTTTTGGTGTGGTTGGAAAATAATGTGTTTGACAGTTTAATGGCCACATACCATAAATCATAGTAATATGTGCTAGCAAAGATGCTACATTTGGGTTACTACTACTACTTACTGACTTTGTGGTATCCATTGTTATCCTCCAAGATCCTTTTGTTTTATAGGATAAGTAGTGAATTAAATGGAGATATGATGGAAATCAGTATCTCTTTATCTATTAGACATTTAATGGAGGTCATTAAATTCCTGCCATTATTTTTGAAATATGATAGTTTATTAGAGAATGTTCTGAGAAATTTACATATGAAAGGGAAGAGAAGGAAGCAAGATTGGCAGAAAGAAAATTTGGGCTGGTCTGCGGTATCAATGAATGCCACAGTTGACACATGGGGAAATCTTGGTGTGGATTGGTCCTGCAGAATTTTCCTGAATTGAGGTGAGGGGAGTGGGGCTTAATAGCCATATAATGATCAACCTGGATGTAGAATGTCCAGGGAAGAGGCACGACCTTGGAAAAGGTACTTCTCTTTAGCCAAGGGGACTTCCAAATAAGGATTATAGCTGAGAACTGTCTGCTGGAAGTACTGGAGAACAACTTTTCCTTGAAGGTGAATCTTGGAACAGTTTCACTACCAAATGATATATTGAATCCCTTGTGTAATGTAAAAGTGTAATCATAAGTGTAATCATAAAATGTTTTATGTATTTTTGTTAAAAAGTAGAAACTCTTAGTAACTTGAAGTATATTTGAAGTGAAGCATTAAACAAAGAAGGCAGTAAAAAAGAAATGGCCCTTCTCTATACTCTAATTACAGAAGACTGCACTGACCATTTGCATACCAAACAGACATACAACTCAGAGGAGGATGGTATTTGTAGACTGATAAATGAGTCTGAAATAAACTACTTCCCATAAATTGTCTACATGTAGCTCAGACTAGCATAAACTAGTTGCCCCAGGCTGGCTTCCTTGCTTCATTGAACAATAAGTGGCACCTCACATTACAGAACCCATTTCTGTCAGAGCAAATTCTGGTACCAGTTCGAGATCTCCAGGTAAGTGCACTGTGGGTTGAATTCATCCATAATTAGTAATGATGCTCTTCTTTTTAAACATCCATCTTGGAAAAGACTTCATGAAATTAAGGGTATGAGTTTGGGGTATATCGTTATATATAACGTCTCACATTGTTCAAAATATGAAAAGATGAATTTAATACAAAGTTTCAGAAATGGTAACTTATTTGAGAGACTTTCTTTAACTTCCTCATTTAAGCAGCACCTTCCTCATTACTGTCTCCCTACCCTTTTTTGCCTTTGCACTTACTACCATCTGATATACAATGTACAGCATTTCTGTGTGTGGGACGACTGTATCCGGTTTGGAATATGTATCATGAAACCAAGGTATTTGTTTACTTGCTAACACATGGTAGGTGCTCAATAGATACTGACTAAGGATGGACCAATGAATATATGAGTCATATTCTTTTTGCTAACTATGGTTAATACCTCAGAAAGAACTCTTCAATTTCAGTAATCAGAGACATCACATTTCATCAATTATTCTTACTTTGTGGCTCCTGGCAGCAGCTGATGATGTGTATAGTATCAATGATGTTGCTGGTAATGATGATGATGGTGATGGTGGTGGTAATATTCACAGAGTGCTTTTTTCTAGTGACTGTGTTAAGACTTTCACATTTATTAACTTTTGTGTGCTCACTACAACTCTGTGAAGTAGTTTACTGTATATAACTGATAAGAAAACTGAGATGCAGAGAAGTTCATATCTAAAGATATATATCTGGATGCTTGTGGAACCAGGATTTGAACTGGGGTGAGATGTCAACCAAAGCCCATGACTGTTACTATGATAATCTGAGATAGTAGCAAGCAGAGGAAAGGGAAAGGAATAACACACACTGTGAATGAAAATATATCCCTATTCCAAAATTTAAAGTTGTACTTTCAAAAGAATGAGTGAGGAAAAGGCAGGGAGATTTGAAGGTAGTCCAAAAAGATCATATGCAAAAAGGTAACCATCAGTCAGAAAGACAAATGGCAATGTCAGAGCACAATATGAGAGTTCATGGGCACAGAGGAGGAGATCTTGTCTTTTGGAGGAAACAAAGTAAAATTAGAAAGGAGGTTCTATTTTAGCTGAGAATTAGAGGTAGGACATACCAGAAAGACCTGACAACAACATACATAATGTCAGAAGTAAGTTGTGTGCTACATCTACGCAATGTAGTGAAAGGAATAGTAGGTAACCTAAGTAAATTCTCTAAGTAGCACACTGCCATCTCTTCTCTTTATACTATATACAGTTCCTACAGATGTTCCTTATTTTATGATGTAAGACTTATTATAAGTTGAAAATGCATTTAAGATACCTTGTCTACTGAAAATCAGAGTTTAGTGTTGCCCACCTTAAACATGCTCAGAACACTTACTTTAGCCTGCAGAAAGGCAAAATCACCTAACATAAAGTCTGTTTTTTAAATGTTGAATATCTCATGTAATTTATTAAATCCTATATTGAAAGTGAGGAATAGAATGGTTCTATGAATATATGCTGTTAAAATACACAGCTGAAAGTAAACAAGGCCTAAAGAATGTTGCCACATTGAACTAAAATTAACTGCTGGGCGGTGGGAATGGTTCGGGGACAGGGTTATCAAATTTTCTCTGTCCCAATGAGGCTTGAGAATATGTGGTAGAAGGCCCAGGGGCATTGACACTTGCGGATGGTTTAGCAGGCCTAGTGTTCTTCAGGAAGGTCTGTCTCTGAAGGTCTCTCTTATTATCTATCTATCTATCTATCTATATATATATATTTTTTTTTAACAGCAAGCAGAAAAATCTTGTATCTGTCAGCTCTAATGAATTGCTCATAACTGACATCCATTTCTTTTAACATCAGCTCATCATTGTTGATAGTAGCAAATGCTTCCATCAGTTTTTTGCTGTGAACTTTTTCTTGAGTTTTTTTTTGTGTGTGTGTGTGTGTGTGTGTGTGTGTGTCTAATTTCTTCCTTTACCTCAACTTTTAATTTTTAATCAGCACCTCCTTGGAAAGCTGTTCAGCCACAATGCCAGCCAGTTTATTAATATCCTCTTCATCAATGTTCAATTCTATTTCCCAAGCACAAATATATTGCTTCATACTGTTTCATCAACAGCGTAATCTTTGTTAAGGCCTTTGTGTTCAAAACTTTCTTCCAAATGTCATTCATGTTGCTGTGTGACTTCCCATGCTGAGCGATGCTCTGCATAGCATTTAGCATGTGAAAATAATCCCAAAACTCTTAGAGCTTTCAGCAAGATTCAGTTGCTTCAACAATTTGCATAAACACTTGGGATAAACAGTATGTAAGAGTAAATAGCTGCTCTGAGTCCAGCTATTGCACCTTGGTCCGTTGGCTGAGTAAATGTTGTTGTGTTCAGTGGTAAATACACAAACTTTACTTCAGAATGTACATTGCAAATATGCTGTAGATGCCCTGGAGCATTGCCTAAGATCAGAAAAATCCTGAATGGGATGTTGTTTTGCCCACACTATTCTCTTGTCGGTGGAATAAAACATTTCAAAAACCAATCTTGAAACTGCTGATGTCATCCAGGCTCTGTTATGGTGATAATAAACAGGAAGCATACGTTTGCTCACATTCTTGAATGCTCTGGGGTTCTCTGAGTGGTAGATTAAGAAAGGTTTTAATTTGAACCCTGCAACATTTTCACTCCAAAGTAACCTTATATGGTCCTTAATACCTTGAATACTGGCACTGTCATTGGACTCTTGAGGAACGTAAGTTTTTTTCCAGCATATACTTTCAGAGCAAGCTGGGGTTCATCAACATTAAATATTTGTTTGGAAAAATATTTCTCATCCACAATTATCCTATGAAGTTCTTCCTTAGAAGCTTTCATCTTCACTATTGTCACTTGCTGCTTTATTGCTCGCCTTCACATTAGGAAAATTTGAAGTGTTAAAACCACTCATTAGAGGCTGTGGTTGTGGCTCAGTGGTAGAGCACTTGCCTAGCATGTGTGAGGCACTGGGTTCGATTTTCAGTACCATGTATAAATAAATGAATTAAATAAAGGTCCATAAACATCTAAAAACAAATATTTTTTTAAAAACATTCATTATTTGATATAAACATCTGCATGTATGTAGTATAATTGGCAGTCTCCTCTAGCAAGTAGAAATTACTTCTTCCTTGGCCTGGATCATTAGTAGACTAAGAACTATATACTTACCTGATCTTTTTAGCCCACAAGTATTTTTCCCTATATCACCAACCAACCAGTCCAGCTCTTTTTTCTTTTTCATTTTGTATTAGCAGATGTGTTCATTAGGTGTTTAGCAGGTGCTGATGTTTTACTGCATCATGGATTCATTTCTTATCCTATAAGATGGTCAGTCAAGAATGTCAATTGTGAAAATACTAAGTCTTGTGTGATGGCCATTACTAGTTTGCCTCCATCATGTTGGCAATTATTTTAAGTTGTGTTTCAAGAGTAATTTCAAACCTCTTCTCACCAGAAGCTGGAGACACCGACGGGCATTTTGTAGACAGGATGGAATGCAAAAAACCCAAAATACAGTATCCATGAAATGCTGGCCAGACAGTACACTATAGAGGATTGGTCGTTTCCTTCCATGATCAGGTAGATGACTGGGAACTGCAGCTCACTGCTGCTGCCCAGTATTTTGAGAAAGTTCATACCACATAATCTTAGCCTGGAAAAAGATTAAAATTCAAAATTTGAGGTATGATTTCCTACTGGATTTTTATCAATTTTCTATCATCATAGAATTTAAAATCACAAGTCAAACTTTTAAGTTGGGGACTATAGCATATAATATATAGTGTGTATATGTATGTGTATATGTATAATATTGTGCATATGTGTATATATATATATATATGTATGTATATACTACTCTTTATTTTTTATTTTTATTTTAACCTTTATACTCTACCTTTTATTTTAGACTACCTTTTATTGTTTTTGAAGTTTATGAGCAGAGTTATATAGTAAGCACTCTTTATTTGTTCTTTTTAGAAGTATATGACAGTAGAGTATATTTTGACATATTTTACATACATGAAGTATAACTTATTCTAATTAGGATACCATTCTTGTACTTGTACATGATGCGGAATTTCATTGGTTGTGCATTCATCTATGAACATAGGAAAGTTATATCCAATTCATTCTACTGTCTTTCCTATTCCTATCCCTCCTCACTTCCCTTAATTCTCCTTTGTCTAATCCAATGAACTTCTGTTGTTCCCTCCTCCTCCCTTATTGTGGGTTAGCATCCATATATCAGAGAACATTCAGCCTTTGGTATTTTTGGAATCAGCTTATTTCTGTGAGCATGATAGTCTTCCAGTTCCATCCATTTACCAGCAAATTTCATTCTTTTTTATGGCCGAGTAATATTCCATTTGTACATATACCACATTTTCTTTATCCATTCATTCATTGTATATACTATTCTTTAAATAGTATGCTGCAGTAAATTGAAAAAAATTAGGAAAAGAAACACATTTCTTGAAGATTTTAAAAACTACAAAACAATGATAGTACTTTGTTCCTCCATCAGCTCACATTCCTTATTCTTATTTTTGAACTATATATATCAATTGTTTGTATTTTCCACATTTGCTTTCTCTCTCTCTCTCTCTCTCTCTCTCTCTCTCTCTATATATATATATATATATATATATATACATATCTAGCTCTAGCTCTAGCTCTCTCACTCACACATGCATATGCATATACATATGTATATAGTCATTCCTTGGTATCTACAGGACCTTGGTTCCAGGACAACACTGGGTACCAAAACCTCTGGATGCTCAAGTCTCTTATATAAATTGCAATATTATTTCCTTATAACTTATGCATATCTCCCAAATACTTTAATCATCTCTAGATTACATGTAATACTTAGTACAATATAAATGCTATGCAAATAGTTATTACACTATATTGTTTAGGGAATAATGACAAGAACAAAGTGGATATGTATTCAGAATAGATGTGATTTAAAAAAATATCTTTGATAGACAGATGTGGAACCCACACATAGGAGACTGTGTAATATATCTAAGTCACTAAATCATTTGAGAGAAAGAGAAAATTTCAGCCTTAATGACTCTTTTCCATAAAATATTTCAGCAGACATTTTCTATAAACAAGGACATTCTTTTGCCTAACCATAACATAGTTATTAAATTCATAAAACTTGACATTGATACAATATCATCATCTAACAAAAAATCCATATTCAAATGTTATCCTCAATTCCAATACCATTTTTGTTTTGTAACAAACTTTTTCCAGTCTAGGACCCAAGCAAGTATTGCACGTTGCATGTAATTCATTCGGGTTTAACCTTCTTTAATTTGGAAAATTTCCTGTCATTTTTGTTTTTGTTACATTAACATTTCGAAGTGTACAGGTCAGTTGTTCTGTAGAATGAGTCTTAGTTTGCATGTGCCTATTTCCTAATGTCAATTTGGGTTGGATATTTTTGGCAGAAGTTCTCTGTATGTGATGTTGGGTCCTCTGTCTCTGTGATTCACATCAAAAGACACCAGTTTGTACCAATATTGGTGATATTAACTTGAGTACGTGATGAAGGTGTTATTTGTTGAACCACTCCACTATAAATGTACCATTTTCTCTTTGAAACCAAATAAACTGTGAGGAGATACTTTGAAAGTGTATAGGTATCCAAAGAAAATCTTATATGATTTTGTCACCCATTAATGATTCTTATTTGAATCAATGATTACCACATGACTTCTTTCATTTTTTTCTATATTTCTTAGTTGGTATTTCTTCCATGTTTTTAAAGCAAATTTTTCACTTACTGGCGCAGTAAGATACTTTATGCTCACTTTGAACTTTCTTTCCCCAGCCTTGGGATCAGTTATTTCTCCAAGTAGCCCTGCTTCTTTTATTGGGTAGTGGTATCTTGAAACCAAGATTAGGGATTTCACTGCTACTGGAGTGACATTGCACATACATATTGTAATGTTGCTGTAGTGGGAAATGTGTTATTGCCCACCAACCACATAAATCTGAAGGCCAATCATTTGGGAGTAGTCATCATTTACAGAAAAATAAGCCAAGTTGAAATCAGGATTACAAAGATCTCATTATAATTTAATGATAACTATAAAAGCCTGTATAATCTTTAAAGTCATGATCTAGATTCTATAACCTTGGATTTCTGAAATTTATGCTCCTTATACTTTTTTGATTTGATAGGAATTCTGTACGTTGGGATGGTTTCAGCATTAATGTTGCCACAACACTGGCAATATGTAAGGAAGTACCAAAATAATAAAGAAAATAAGTCAAACACAGATTGTCAATGTTGTAGAACAAATTTAAGGCTAGGAACACTAGTACATTTTGAGAACATTGTATTTATGTTTGTTTTGTCTACAAATTAAAATGTTTGAGGTGTTCAAAGGATTCAATATGTTTTTTCTAAATCAGTAGGTCTATTCTGAATATAAGGAGATTTCTTTAAATTTATAATGAATTTTAAAAATATTTGAGAAAAATTAATTTTAAAATTTTATTGGCAATGATTTAATAAATCAAACATTCAAGAGGTATAACAAGGAGAAAGGATTTTCCATGCACAAAACCCATTGAATGAAGAATGGATGGGCCTTCAGATAGGATCTGAGCAGAGCATCACCATATTCATTACAGTTGCTCTCTTGATTTTCCCTTCTAAGGCCAAGTAAAATGTTAGAATACAAAGATTAATATATAGATTGATAGACTGTTAATCTTGAGAAGGACCTTAAATATTACACATTTTGTTATTTATAAACTTAGCTCAAAGAAATTAAAATTCTTACTCAATGTAATTCCATTAAAATACTAAAATTAGGTTTAGATACTTCCTTATGTTTCAGGTCCTTATAGTTTATCCTTCTTGACATCCCACAAAAAAAATTAAGGGACAATCTTCATGTATTCTAAATAGTCCATGTCATGGTGTAAGTGACTGAGTTCTATGCCAGTTAGTACCTCTGAGAAGTTCTAGAAGAGGCAATGAACTTCAAATAGATACTGGTTCTGGTTATTTCTTCTGCCAAAGTAAAAAAAAAGAAAAAAAAATACTGAATTTGATTAATTGGCAAAACTAAAGCTACTGCGAAGAATCCAGGGGTTACAGGTGAGACATTGCAGTCAAGATCCAGGATAGTTGAAATTAAGTACTGCCTGGAGGCCAGGAATTGAACCAGTGTAGAGGTAACAAGGTCTCATCAGCTCTTTTGCTGTAGACTGAATTGAGAAAGTATTATTGTTTTTAATTGGTTCCCATTTGACCTTATTAAAAGTTTAAGTGTGTTTTTACTCTAGCCTTTTATCCTTTTGACATTTCTTTCCTGGTATTTTATAGGTTCTTTTGTCTTCCTTCATCATAATTTTCCCTTTATATTGTACTCTGTTACTTTCTGGAAAAAAATTCTCCTGTCTCCTTGCCATTTATTAAAGGGATCAACGGCAAAATATTCTTGAGGATGGAATTTGCCTTTATTAGCTAAGTTGCTGAAAGAATTATATGAGGCAATTATTTCTCACTTCTTTGAGGCTTTAGCCATATATTCTAACAATAATTGCTTGCGAGTATGTTTGCCTTTATGCCGTAATCCATTTGAGAGCAAGGATATTCTTTTCATCATTGTTTCCCCAACACCTGGCATGGTTCCTGACATAAATAAGCTTCCAATAAATGTTTGTTGAATGAATTAATAATTTATAATGTATTGTAATTGTTTATCCAAGTTTCTCTGTCTTATTAGGCTGAATTTGAAGATGATCAAATCTTATTAATCTTGGTACTACTCCTAGTCCTGCACAAACTGTTCATGTAGAAGGTGCTCAATACATGGCAGTGAATGAATAAATGAAACGAGTAAGGTAGAGGAGGCAGGACTCTGTGCTATTACTTGAGGCTTATGAAAAAACTCCCTCCAAAATTACTTTTCTTCCATGCTTGTCATTGGTGCAGACAATTCTACTGTGCGCATGTACTGTCTGCTGCTAAAAGGGCCTCTGGATGGAATGAGTCCATTATTTAGTAAGAACTAAAGGTCATTTTTAGAAATGCAATTACTTCATCACTGGGTGCAAGCACTGGCTACCTGAGGGTAAAAGGAAGTGATTAAGGCAGGCAAAGAACTCTAAAAGAGGAAAGCTTTGCTACTCTTGTAATGTTGCCTTAGATCAATCCTGGACACTGTGCAAAGACATCGAGACAGCCTAGTCTAGTGTGTGAGTTCTAAACCTAGAGATCAGATCCATAGGCAGCAACTATCTCTACAGGACTAAAAAGAAAAGAGAGTAAGCAAGAAAAATGTACAACTAAGAGGCTTCATGCCTACTGTGTCTTAGGAATTGTGGATATAACAATAAACAGAGTGTTCATTATGCTACAGAGTTTACCAGCTTATAGAGGTGACAGATATAAACAACCTCATAAAAGCTATATCTTTATAGTTGGAAAAGTGATATAAAGAAGAAATACCTGGTGTTATGATATGTATAAAAATGGGACTAACCTAGTCTGAAAGGACAGGGGTGACTTTCCTGAGGAATCTTTGAAGATAACACTTGAGAAAAAGCAGGCATTGACAAAGCAGAGAGGGAAGGAACGGTATTTCAGATGGAAGTGGGAGCTTATGAAAAGCTCCCAAGGCAGAACAAGTTTGAGTACTCCTGGAATAGAAAGAAAATCAAATGGAGAAATGGTGAAAGAAATGGTGAAATGGTGAAAATCAAATGGAAAATGGCGGTGGTTGGAGAAAGGGGAAGGATGGAACAAATTAAAGTTGAAGAGGAAGGCAAAGGTGTACGACAAATTATGCAATGCCTGAAGGCCAAGGAGTTTGGGTTTTATTTAAATAGGAAGATATTGAATAATTTAATACAATTTATGAAAGAGATATTGACCAATTTATGTTTTTAAAATGGAATAGCACGAACTAGCCTAGGCTCTCGTTTTCCCACTGAGAAACCAAGTAAGCAACAACAGACCCAAGTCCTCAGTGGTAACGCTAGAAATCAGTACAGGATCTGCAGCCCCTCATGGACACTCAGCAAGGACAAGCCCTGGTCAAAATGGTAGGGCATTTTGTGGCCTCTTTTTCACTTTTGCCTCATTCTCTTCCTGTTAATAACGGGAGGAAACCAAGCAATTCCTGGTTGCTCCTCCAGGAGAGCCTTTGTCTTGGCTAAAGGAATTATTAAAGGTGAATGAATCTGTAAGTCCCCTGCTCCCCAACTCAGGAACAATTTCTGGATTTCTGAGAGAAAACACATCCAAGAACCTTAACAGAGTGTTGTGGGTGCTGAGCTTTCTTCAGAAATTACATTTGTCCCAGTATATTCTATGTCGTTTTGCCTCTTCTACAGGTCCCAGAAATACATATTATTTCCTCATTATTCAAATGAGGCAATCAGAGTACAGAGGTTTAGAATAACCCAAGGTCACACAGGTACCTGGCAGAATTGGATCTAAAGCAAGGACTTTCTTCCTGAAGAGCTTGTGTTCTTACTGTCCCACCAGGGCAGATAAGTCCTTGAAAAAAATGTCAAAGTCTGACTGGAAACCTAGCTTGTTTTCTTTCACCATTTCTCCATTTGATTTTCATAAAAGAGGGCGTGTGTGTGTGTGTGTGTGTGTGTGTGTGTGTGAGAGAGAGAGAGAGAGAATAGGCTTCCACTCATTTTTGTTGGCCACTACTTTCTGTCTCCATTCAAAGTTTAAAAACCAAATGTTTTTTTAAGCTGATAGTGATGACTTCCATCTGACATTATCAGTTTTTCCAAACTGTTTTTCTCATATTCTCCCTGTCCTACACATGAATGTTTATTTTCTTGTTTATGTGTTTATTTCCATGGCCATTTTCTGTCCTCTTTCCCCAATCCCAATTCCCTTGTCCAAATTCAATATTGTTTATGGCATTCATAATATCTACTCTGCCTTCTTATTGTCTGGTTATTTGTGTCAAATAAGAAAACAATTTGAAAATGTTTTTCTAAGCATGATGAAAAGTGAAAGAGAACTAGAAATCTACATGATATTTCTTTCTGAAGCTCACTTATGCCAAGATTACTAGTGATATTGCTAAGTAGGAAAGATACCTTTCCCCCTTCTTTCATTTTTGTTTTTCCTACAATCAGATCAGTGATGTGGGTGTTTGGGAGAAGGAACTCATACTGTCAACATGACTTATCGTTGTTGATCTTGATCACCTAGCTGAGGTAGTGTTGGTCAGGTTTCTCCACAGTTGCCCCCACCTGCCTATCATTAGTGTACTCTATGGAACTACATATTTGTGCAAAGCTACTCCTTAACAAGCAGGGAGTTCTCCTTGCTTGAAAGAAGAATATCTGCATAAATTATTTGGAATTCTTTTGTAGGGGTTGCTTGTTTCTTCTTCTCCCTTTGTTTATTCAGCCAGTGATTAAATTAATATGGGTTCATAAGTATACTTCAGATTGTAATTCTACCCACTTTAATTTGTTGTTCAAATTGTTCCATATTTGGTGAGTGGAGGGCATTCGTTTAGTTTCTGCATCCCTGATATACTTTCATCATTACATGTGGAGTTTTTGCACCTCTTTACTTTTCAACACTAGAAAATACTCCAGGCTTTTCTTATGTATTTTCTGTGTCAGCCTCAGAACTGCCAACTCTCCAGGAAGTCTTGGGTCCTTTCATTGGAGAATGGTATTAGAGACCAAGATCTTGGAGCTAATGCTGGTCATTGTCACTGGGATGTCTTTATTTTTATGTCTTCCCAGTTAGTAGAGCAAGGAAATGTGTTTGACAATTTTTGATTGTGATATAAGTATAAATTTCTATATGTAACAATATGTACCTAGATTAAGCTAAAACACAATTTCAAATTTATGTCTAATCCATCAGCCCATGGATAATTCCAGGTGCTTACCCTTTTTTTGCCTACAACCTCTTAATCTGACAGTAGGAAATTTAGCTTGTACTGTTCACCATACTGAATTGTTCAGTTCTGGTATACATGTACAGTGGTTTCAGAATTCTTCAACTGTATCCTCATGGGAAACAAGTTTATAAACCAGTATACAGAACTAATGTACACTCTCATGGACTCCATTCCCTTCCACAGTTACTTAGATCAGCAGCTCCTCCCCTCCTGTGCAGTTGTTTCAGACCGTTATAACATGGTTAGATTCTTTTGTCATAATGTAAAATTTATCCTGGGATCCCCTGAACTCCTAAGTGATTTTAAAATTTTCATATATTAAAATTTACTCTTTGTGCCTCAAAAGTCTGTGGGTTTCAACAAACACACAGTATCATGTTTCCACCTTTACAGTATCTGTATGTCATTGCCCTAAAAATGCTCTGTACATTACCCGCTTAATCCTCCCCATCCCCTAAACCCTTAGCAATAACTGACACATGGGCTGAGGATGTGGCCCATTGATAGAGTGCTTGCCTGCTATGCTTGAGGCCCTTTGTTTGATCCCTAGCACCACAAAGAGATAAACAAAGAAAAGTAAAAAATGAATTAAAAAGAGTAATGACTGATGTATTTATTGTCTATACAGTTTGGATTTTTAAAAAATGTCATATACATGGGATCATACATATGTACCTTTTTCAGATGATTTTCTTTACTTTGCAATGATTTAAGTTTTGTCTATTTCTTCACGTGGTTTGATAACTCTTTTTATCACTGAATAATATTCCATTGTATGAATTTACCATAGTTTATCACTTACCTATTGGAAAACATGTTGGTTGCTTCTAGTTTTAGCAATTGTAAATACACCTTCTATTAACATTTGCATGCAGGTTTTGCCTAGACATAAGTTTTCAAATCAGTTGGGTAAATACCTAGTAATACAATTGCAGAATTGCATGATAGCGCTATGTTCAGATTTTTAAGAATGCTCCAAAATGACTTTCAAAGTACCTGTTTCACTTTACATTCACAGGAGCAGAGAATGAGAGTTTCTGTCATTCCACATGCTTGCCAATAATTGGATTGTCAATTTTTTAAAAAAATTTTAGTCACTCTAATAAGTGGGTCATGGTAAGTCATCATTTTAATTTGCATTTTCCTGAGGACATATGATATTTAACATCTTTTCATATGCATACTTTCCTTCTGTAGATCTTCTTTGGTGAGGTGTATATCTTTTACCCATTTAAAATTGTGCTTTTAAAAATTTCTGAGTTTTAAAAGTTGTTATATATTTTAGATTCAAGTCCTTAAACAGGTATATATATATATATATATATATATATATATATATATATATATATACATTGTAGATATTTTCTCCCAGTGTATAGCTTATCTTCTGAACCTCTTAACGGTGTCTTTCATAGAGTAGTAGTTTTACATTTCAATAAATTAGACTTATCAGTATTTTCTTTCATAGATCATCCTTTTGATGTAGTCTAAATATTCAGGTGGATTGGTCTGTCTCCTTCTAGAAGTTTTATAGTTATATATTTTTTATTTCAGTCTATCATCTAAGACTCCATAGGTAAAGTTGGGAAAAACTGATGTCTTGACAATATTAAAACTTCTAATCCATGAACATGACATATCTATTTAGATTTTCTTTCCATCATTAGGGTTTTAAAGTTTTCCACTTGAGTCCATATTTTATTGATTTATACCCAAGTATTTCTTTTTCTTTTTAAGTGTGATGGCAAATGGTATTATTTTAAAATTTCAGACTACAATTATTTGCTGATGATATATAGAAAAGCAATTTACTTTTATACATTGACCTTATATCCTGGAGTCTTTTTTTTTCCAAAATATATTTAAATGTCTCTTGAGATGTCTTCTGTGACTCATGGGTTATTCAAGATCGTACTCTTTAATTTTCAAATATCTGGAGATTTTCCAGATGTCTTTCTGTTATTGATTTCTAGTTTAATTCCATTGTGTTCTGAAAACATACTCTGTGATTTTTATTCTTTAACTTTTTAAATGTGTGATTTATGGCCTATGAAATAGTTTATCTTGATGAGTGTTCCAAGTTTTAGAAGAATGTGTATTCTGCTGTTGTTGGATGGAATATTATATAAATATTGGTTAGATCAAGTTGATTGATGATTGATAATTCAGGTCAGCTATATCCTCACTGATTTCTTTCATGCTTAAGCTACTAATTGGTGAAAGAGGGGTGCTAAAGTCTAACTCAAATAGTGTGTTCATGTGTTTATTCTTTTAGTTCTATCAGTTTTTGTATTTCATATTTGAATAGGTCATGTATTTTAATGTTATGTTGTTAGGTGCACACACATTAAGGATCCTATCTTCTTGGAGAATTGACTTTTTTTGATTATGCAGAGCCTCTGTTTATATCTGATTATTTTCTGTGTTTTGAAGTTCGCTTTCCCTAACAGTAATTTAGGCACTCTCACTTTCTCCTGACTCTTGTTAGCATGGCATTCCTTTTTCATCTCTTTACTTTTAACCTTTGTCCTATATTGCAAGTGGGTTTCCTGTAGACAACATAAATTGTGACAATTTTTTATTCTCTCTGGCACTCTCCTCTGCCTTTTAATTCATGCATTTAGTCACAATTAAAATGATCATTGATATATGAGCTTATGCTACAAAGTTGATAACTTTCCTATTTTTTACATTTATTATTTCTTCTACCTCTGTTTTAATTGAGCATTTATGTGACTTCATTTTATGTCTTCTCTGAGTATACTTATTATACTTCCTTTTTAATTTAGAAATTACTCTGGAGTTTACAATTTGCATTTTAATACAAGTCCACTTTCATTCAACATTCATACAACACTAGGCCACTTCAAGTGCAGTCTAGTTGCCTTGTAACAAAATATTCCCCATTTATCCCTCCTGTCCCTGTGACATTGCTGTCATTCTTTTTACCAATTTGCCATAATTACCCAATACATTGCTACTACTACAATTCAACAGGCTAATTAAAAAAGAAAATATTTTATTTTAACTTAATTCATTTCTTCCCTCTTTCCCTTTTTTTCATATGTCTATGGTTTTAACCTATATACATTTTCCTCCTGCTTGAGTGTTTTCCTGCTCTAGCCTCTTTAAAGGTTTTCTCATTTACTTTGGTTTTTTGAAGTCAGATGATATGTCCAAGCATGTGGGCTTTGGAAGTCAGAGTTTTTTCCAAGGACAGAATCACTGTTCAGCTTCTCCATCTGTACATTCCTTCTTTCATTCTTTTCTACAAGTGTAGATTCTAAGAGTACTACCTAATAGTCATGTTGTGTGCTGATTTCCTTCTCAGAATCTGAATTCCAGGGAACCCAGTCTCTATTAGATCCTAACATATATCACATGATCTTGATTTCAAGTCTGATGCTATCAGATTTTGAGATACATTTTGGCAACTTTGTGAGGAGTGAATATATTCCGTATGTAATAAGAATTATATATAATTTTGACTATGAGTAGGGAATAATGTATTGTGGATGGTCCCAGTTCTTCACTGCTTATGTTCATGCCCTTTAACATATTACTCTGCACTGTTCTTCTGTTTTGGTTCTATGTGGGCCATGTGAGGCTATAACATTGTTTGAATTTCTAATATATTTTGAATATTAACCCTTAGCAAGCATATGGATTGGGAATGTTTTCTCCCAACCCATACGTTGTATCTTTACTTTGTTATTTTCTTTGTTGTACAGAAACTTTTTATTTTGATGTGAACATATTTTTCCTTTTTCCTCTCTCTCTCTCTCTCTCTCTCTCTCTCTCTCTCTCTCTCTCTCTCTCTTTTGCTTTTGTTGCCTATGCTTTTGGGGTCAAATATGAAAAATATTGAAAGGATAATTCATATACTTTCCCCCCATGGTTTCTTCTAATAGTTTTATTATTTCAGGTTTAGGGTTTAAATCTTTAATCCATTTTGAGTGTTATGATAAAGTCCCAATTTCATCTTCTGCATATGGATATTTACTTTTCTCAACATCATTTATTGAAGAGACTGTCCTTTTCCCATTTTGTAGTTTTGGGGAACATTAATTCACTATCCACACATGGGTTTATTTTTGAGCTCTTTATTCTGTTCCATTCATTGGCCAATGTGTCTATTTTTGTGCCAGTGCTATGCTGTTTTAGTTACTCTTTGTTTGGAGGTGGAAATCAAGTAGTACGATGCCTCCAGCCTTGTTCTTTTTGCTCATAATTGCTTTAGTTGTTCAGATTTCTTCATGTTTCTGTATGAATTTTAGGATTTCTTTTTCTATTTCCAAGAAAACCAAGAAGGGGTTTTGGTACAGATTCTGTTGAATCTGTAGATTGCTTTGGTAGTATGGACATCATAACAACATTAAGTATTCTAGTTCATGAACACAGCACATCTTTCCATTGATTTGTTTCTTTAATTTCTTTCACCCATGCTTAATAGTTTTCAGCTAAAGGTCTTTCACCTTCTTGGTTAAATTCATTTCTAAATATTTTATCTTCTTTGTAGCTGTTTAAGTGTGATTTGTTGTTCTCTTGATTTCTTTCTTTCTTTCTGAAAGTATCTTTATAAGAAGCTACCTGTTTTGAAATGTGGATTTTCTCCATTTTATTTTACAATGTAAAAGGTTAAAAATAATTTAAAAAATTATAAAGCCAAAGCTTTCACTTTAACTAGAGAGGTTAAAAGGAACACATAACTGTTTAGCAGCAGATTCAGGACTAACATTCAGAACAAATATTATTCCAATAGATTTGAAAAATAATAGTGGTAGAGGGTAGTATTGTTCTCAAAGAACACAGAAATAGCAAGTTGTGGAGAATTGCAAACCAAAGCTGCTAAAATGTTCTGTTGGGGGAGAATATAGAATCCCTTCCCTGGAACTTCCAAGAAAACCACATTTCTGAGATGGGTAAAAGATATCCCTATTCAGAGGTTTATATTAGGGAATATTTTTTAAGCATCACAACTCTATAAGTCCTTCCCCATCTAAATACTTCCTAACTCAAAGGTTGCTATTTCTATATGGTCTATTTACGATGACTCTTTATTGACAAACATGGACTTTGATCTAGGGTATTATCCATCCTCTGTGCCCAGGCCTCCATGTGGACCTCACCTCTGACTCTCTCTTTTAACCTCAGATGGTGGATTCAAAAGCTTCTCTTTCACTTTATATATACTTGGCTCATGTTAGAAATATCCTTATGATAAGCAGTAGGTTCTCTAGGAGACATGGCTCTTATTTGTCAAGGGCAAATGTGGTATCACCTGTGGTATCACCTGTGGTATCACCTGTGGTGTTCTCAAGTCTGTTTAGTGAACACCTCAACTATATCTTTTTGACAAGTATCAGAAGTTACTGCAGAAACCACCAAACCATTTGTTTTTTGCAGTCTTTAAGATTCTTCTTACAATCCTTAAGATTCTTGTAGAATCCAATATTTTATTTAAAATTTCCCCTACCCTTCTTTCTTTGTCCATGCAGTTTTATATTTTGCTAGAGTGCAGTTTGATAATAAGCAATAGCATCCACCAAAGCTTAGTTTTCTTGGGGATTCCTTCATATACTATCCTGGAATGTTCTGCTGGTATTTTAAGATTTTACCATTGACAAGATTAAACTCAAACAGATGTGGATTCTTGAGTCTATCTGCTTTTTCCAATTGCTTTATTTTTCATTTGTTTATTCATTTGTTTTTTGAGATAAGGTCTTTTTACATTGACCAGGTTGATCTGAAACTCCCAGGCTCAAGTGGTCCTCCTGTCTCATTCTCACTTGGAACTACAGATATGTGGTCCCATGCCTGGCTATTGTTGTCCAGTCTTAAAGGGAGAGAATCAATTTATAACCAAAGAGGTAGGAGAACTTGCCCAAGCTTGTTAGGGACCCAGCTGTATGTGGAAAGAAGTTTCCTAGGGTAGGCCAGTCCTCTTTATGATTTACAAGACTGGCTCTTATTTACTTTGAAGGAGAAGAATGTGTTTGTATTTACAATTTTAAAAGGAGTCCTAATAATAGTAGTCATGTCTCCAAAATTTCTCTAAGGGATGGCTTAGGAGAGGGAATAGGGCAAATTTCTCTAAGGGGGATGGCTTAGGTACTTGTTTTGAAGTTACATTTGACAACAAGGTATGCTTTTTGCTTAGATATTTGAGGATAGGGGAGTAAGTAAAATCTCTATACAACACTCTTTGCTCTACCACTGCTTAAAATGTTAGTTATTTTTGCAACCTGTTTTAGAATGGTTTTCTCTTGCATTCTTATTTGATATGATTGCACAGACTCTGTGTAAATATTCCAAACAGATTAAAATATTATTTTTAGTCAATTTGCATGAAGTACTTTGAAAAAATGAACAGTTTACCAAAGATAATATTAGGTATCTTTACCTTACTATATCTGTAGTTATGTGTTTCCAAAAACCATCATATGTATCATATATATTCTTTCCCAGTAGTATAGAAAGAAACTATGACTCTTAAGTAGGCAGTTTGGGGAAAGAAAAATATCCAAAAGAGCACTTTGTGAATAAGCTGATGATAACAAAAAAGTATTTTTAAAAAACAAGAAAATTACATATACACCTGTTTTAAATCAACATCTTTCTCCAATCTGTGGATAAGATACAAGTTCAGTGTGTATTTTCTGCAAAGCATATAAAAGAACAAGTCTTCAGTTTAAGGGATCTAATAGCCCCACAGTCTCTTGAGAATCTAGATTAATGGAGGTTAGTTGGAGAATTGCAGAACAGAGGAAATCCAGCTAGTGAATGTGTAACTCTTGGATCCAAAAGCTAAAATGCTATCTCCTGAGACAAAAGCAAACAAAGAGAAATATCCACAGATGTAATAAAATACTGATGATGTAAGATTTTCCTGTTGTGTTTTGCTTTTGCAGATACACTGTAGTTTTACATATAAGTCTATCAATTAAATCAGCGTAAAGTGTAGATTATGGAGAAACCTATGTTAATTATCACTATTCAATAGTTTCCATATTCCCTAATGATCCTGCTACCTATAATCATCAAAATACCAGGCAGGCTTCCACCTGTGGAAAGTCATCCCTGACGGTAGTTATTTTCCCTTTTAGCATTGTAGAATATTTAAATTGCAGAATATTTAAATGCTACTTGGAATTAAAGTACTATCAAATCCATCACTGTAATTTTAAAAGGTAAATCTCAGTTCACATCCTCTTGGAAGGGTCAGGATTCCTGAAACTTCCATTCAGAGGAAGAGGAATCTAAGGTGCAGGAAAGATGATCAGCCTTTGTCCAGAAAAAGTGAAGGACTTCAGTGAGGACCAGAGATTGTTTGAAGAAGTTGAGCCTGAGGTATTGAAGTCTCTCTGACAGTCCTACCAAACTCGTCAAACTCATTTCTTTTAACTCCACTCATGAATATTGATCTGGTAGTACCAAAAATAAAATGAAATTTAACTTTGTAATAGATATTTTTTTAATTTGATGAGCAAAAGAATAGTACACCCAAGATTTTGGATACAAAAATAATGAGTGAGGTAATAAATCAATAAGATAGAAAAACTAATTTTTATAAATATTGAGTGTTTTCAATTCAACACCTATCTGAATACTCATAGAGAAGCTTCCTATTTGCACATAGCAGATAGTCTACACCACTACTACCTGTTGCTTTGTTACTGAACATCCTGGAGTTCGTGCTTGTTTTGGATTAGTCTATATTTTTAAGTTTCATATACTGAAGAATTCACAGAACCTGGAAATTCATATTACATTTTTATTATACCAAGCAGGGCCATTAAAGACAATTACCATATACAATCACTTTCATTTCAAAGAGAAATTAAACCTTAAAAATTGAAAGACATATTCTCAGAATCAAAAATAGTTTCCCAAATTGAATAATTGATTGAATTTGTTCTACATTATGACAATCTCTGATTTTCTCCTCCCCACCCCCTTACATTTTACTGAAGAGCAGTACCAATTTTGCCATGGGTTGGCATTGAGGACCAGTGTCTGTGGCTGATGTCTCTGAGACTTATACAAGATACAACCAGGACTTTCTAACAGTAGATTTAGTCAAGTGTGGCAAGAGTCGTGTATATCATTTCTTAGAGATAACCTAGAAGCAGCCAAGGAGCCTCCTTAATTGGACAACATCAGAACAGCTGGAGAAATAAATATATTTATGAGGAAAAGCTGGCTAAACACCAAAATACAGTGCTTTGTGAAGGCAGTAATGGAGGTGAGTGAATTTTAATCTTAAATGAGACATAAAAAGGAGAGCAAATTAATTCAATTGTTTAATTTAGAAATAACAATTCTCAATTAGAAGAAAAGGGGCTAACTTTAAAAATAAATGGTTCAATTTATGATAAGCCCTAGAGGTTTTACTATGAATTATTTTAAGGCATGTGTTTGGAAGCACAGTTTATATTTATCTCTGTGAGCTGTTTGGATCATGAGAGTCCTACTTTATGCCTTGTTTCAGCTTCTTGAAACGGGATTTTGTTGTCAGTTGCAGGAACACTAATATAAAAAACAGAATCTGTGTGCTTTGTTGGTACATATAGATCATTGTTGAGGGCCATGAACAATGTGCAGGTGTTCTTTCGCTGTACCAGTAAAGCCAATTTTTTTTTTTTTTGCTGTTACAAGTTTGTGTGCTTATACTTTCCTAAGTTGCTCCTTTCAGAATAATTTCCCCAGAGTCAAATCCCAGCCAAGTGCAGCCTTTACATATCGAGGCGGGCACAAATGCTAGCTCGAGGGTTTTTCTGAAGTTGTAAAAGGTTGATGGGTTCTTTATTGGTTGGCTCAAGTATGAAATTGAGGATGTTTTCATATCAGAACAGCTGAACTTAAATTTTCCATCCAAAACACCTCCCGATTTATTCAAAATCAGGGAATAATTGGAAAAGCAGCGTCCTAAAATTCTAGCTTTCTGAAGGAAAATAAAATTGTTTTAGAACATGCAAAGTAGATTGCTGACTGCGCTTTCTTTTACAGCAGTAACTGTGCATTCTTTCATGGCCTGCTTATCACCTGTATCTGTTTTGTTTCAGTTATAAGATGTTCTTTTACTCCAGTAAAAATAAATTCTTATTTGTTGTACCACAGTTAACAAGGGAAACCCTCATTATATGTATGGTTGGGTGAAACAACAGCAAAACAAAATGAATTTTCATGGATAGAATTTACATGACTGAAAACAGCACATTTTATCTCTAAGATAAATGTTATCATCTTTTTCTGGTTGTTGCTCTGCAATTTCTATGAAAAACAAAATAAAATATAAGTCAAAACGAAAAAGCAATTCTTTCTCTTTACAAAATTGCAAATACATCTGTCAAATTCCTTAAGAATGGCAAATGGTTTTTATTAGTACTTTTTAAAAATCTCAGATGTAATTACATTAAGTAATTTGGTTTCCAGAGGAGTTTGAATAATTAAAAAGCACCTGCTGATTTTCCTCCACTCTGGTAGTAAAAAAGGATTTTAATAATAAACGAAGAGCAGAAACAGAAAAAGAAAAGTCTTCAGGTGATGGATCATTTTAAGTAACAAATTTATGAATTTTAAAATTTCAAGCTTGTCAAGACACGCTATCTATTAGTCACAGATGGATGACATTAGCAAGAAACCAGTTATACTGTTGTGTTTTTTATGTAACAATGATAAATGTTCCCCCTTCCCCTTTTCATTTGTCTGTTCAATATCCATATGGGAGACTTGAACTCCAGTTGACTCTGTATGGAATTGGGGTGAGGGCTAGTTCGTACAAATGAAATTCACAGATAATCTCAAAACATTTTAGCTTTCATCTCCCCTATCTCTCCTGCCTCCGAATTATTTCAGAGATACTGAGATACTGCAAATTGTACTGAGTGTGTTTTTTCCCCATTTCCTGCTTTGGTTGATTACCTTAACAGAAATCTAGGGAAAATGGAATAGTCAGTGTGTAGGCATGAGGAAAAAGGCATTGACTTTAGCTCCTCATCCTGAAGTGAGCAAGGCTGTACTGGCTGCATTCTTTTCCTTGCAAAGCATGTTTTCAGCCCCAATTAGTTACAATCTACTTTCTGGTGAGAAGGACCACCATGCCAATAATCACCCAGAACCGGACTGAAATAAAGGAGCCAGGTGTTACCGAAGCCAGTTGCATGGTACAAGCAGGGTCAGTTTTTATTGTTGGTGGTTTGTTACACAAGCATGGGGATGGCGGTCTTATTTATAGTCCTAACTTTCTTTTGAACCCAAGAGTATTTTCTGCCACATGCTGTGGTAAAGCTGAGGTAGGAGGAGGTTCTGCCTTAGTTCACCATATCAGATGAAGAGAAAGAAAACATGATCAAACACCTAAAATTTGCCACTTAGCCACACAACAACTTTAATGAGACAAACCCTCATCTCCCTTTGGGGCTGTAAATATGAGGAGACCACGTTTGGTAGTTTTTTTGTAATGATCAGTTCTTTTGATGAAAAATACTCTATGTGGGGTTAGGAGTGACTGGATGACTAAAAATAAAACTCTGTTTAAAAAACTTTGATGTAACTGCTGCTGAAAACCAATCTGTTCATTGATTTTTAAAAATCAGAACTATCCCTAGCAATTCAGGAGGCTGAGGCAGGAGAATCACAAGTTGGAGGCCAACCTCAGCAACTTAGCAAGACTCTGTCTCAAAAAGAAACAAAACAAAAAACAAACAAAAATAAAAACAAACCAAGGACTGAGGATGTAGCTCAGTGGTAAAGTGCCCCTGGGTTCAATCTCCAATACCAAAATAACAACAACAATAATAATAAATGTAAGAACTATCCTGTAAGTAGGTATTATTTTTTATTTCTTTTGAAAAAACCAAGCTTCAAACCAAGAATCCTTGTATTTACTTCTTTGTAAACAACCCATGAACTTATTCATTCTTTATTCTTACTTTTCACTATAAAGAATCATTCTAATTTCTCTGGTTATAGGGAAAAATAATCTTGGGCATTCAAAATTTAAATCTTCTGTATCTAAACACAAGGAGGTGCTATAAGATAACATTAGGGAATGCTTCCACCTTTGATTTCTAGATTCTAGTTACATAAAGTTTATTTTAAAAAACTACTCTGAGAGGCCCTAAAAAACTGTTCAAATTCTAAGGCGTGCAGTGTAGTAGTCCGTCTTCTGGATTGGAAGGATTATTTCCAGGGAAGATGGTACCTTTGTTGAGAGTTCAGGGATGCTAGTAAAGTTTTACAGAAAGTTAATTTTCAACAAGCTTACAACAGGAACTATTTGTGGAAGGACACTAGTTAAAGAATGTTGATAACATTAATCATGTTTTCATTTTGTGTAAGAGTTTAAAATGCAATGAGAAATCTGGGTGAGAATATGAAATGAAATTCTGGAGCTGCTGTATGATCTTGTGCCTGAGTGAATATTTTCTCTTCCAAACCTGATTAGGTAAAACTGAAGATAACCTTTTCAGGTATAAAGAGAAATTTGTATTTTTCTAGCAGAAGCATTCTAATAAGTAATTTCAAAAAAAAAATCACCAGATTCATTGAGATATAATTTACATAAAATAAAAGTAACCAATTGGAATTATGTAATTTGATTAATTTTGACAAATGTATAATCTAGTCATGTCACAACCCCAATGTCCTCATAAAGAACAATTCTATTACCCACTCTTTTATATTCCCCTTTCAGTTAACATAACAGCCTCCCACACAAGCAACCTCTGATCTGTTTTCCAAGATTATAAAGTTTACCTTTTCTAGAATTTTATATTAGTCTTTTGTGGCCAACTTTTTTTTTTGCTTATCATAATACTTCTGAGATTCTCCTATGTCGTATGTATTAGTAGTTTATTCCCTTTTATTTTATGAAAATGTTCATACATTTCCAGAATGCATCATAATTGAGTTATACATTCATAACTTGATGAAGATTTGAGTTCTTTCCAGTTTGGGAGCAGTATGAATCAAGCTACAATGAAGTTTTATGTGCAAATCTTTGTGTGAACATATGATTTCCCTTTTCTCTTATGTACATGCTGGGAGTAGAATAGCTAGAACAGGGTGGTATATTTTTATCTTTTTAAGAACTGTTGCAATCTTTTTCAAAGTTGGCTGTACCATCTTAACATTTAAAAAAAATGTATGAAAGTTCCAAATCCTCCACACCTCACCACTACTTGGTATGGTAAGTCTTTTTAATTTTCATCATTCATAGTGATTTTGATTTGCATTTCCCTAATGATTAATGATACTGAGCATCTTTTTACATATTGATTTGGCATCAGTACATAACCTTTGGAGAAGATTTAATCCAACTCTTTGACCAATTTTTAATTGGATTGTCTTTTCTCAGCTGAGTTTTGGGAGATCTTTATATATAAAGATACAACTCCTTTATAGGATATATGCTTAGCAAATATTTTTCCCCATTTTGTGTTTTGTCTTCTCATTCACTTTTTTTTTTAAAGAG
The DNA here is from genome assembly GCF_902686445.1 of Sciurus carolinensis. Lineage (NCBI taxonomy): Eukaryota > Metazoa > Chordata > Mammalia > Rodentia > Sciuridae > Sciurus > Sciurus carolinensis. Next base: position 61,065,136 of record NC_062216.1, on the reverse strand, counting down.
TAGAAGTTGTTAGTTTTGATATCTTCACTTCTCTTTTTCTTTTATAAATCATGCCTTTTATATTCAAAGAGTTATCTCTGAAGTTTTCTTCTAGAAGTTTATAGTTTTCAGTTCTACTTTAGAACTGTGGTTATTTGTGTTAATTATGTATATAAGACTGGATCAAAGTTCATTAATTTTGCATATAAATATACAATTTTTTCAGCATCCTTGGTTAAAAAAGACTATAGTTTCCCCACTGCTTTTGTACATTTGTCAAAAATTAGACAGACATCATTATAGTACATGTATGGTTACACGAATGGTATGAATCTACATTGTGTACAACCATAGAAATGTAATTATGTACCCCATTTGTGTACAATGAATCAAAATGCAGTCTGTAAAAAATTAAAAACTAAATAAAAATTAATAATAATAATAAAAAAAATTAGCTGTCCATGTGTATTCATTTGTGAACTGTATATTGATCTGATGACCTAGTTCTTCCATGCAAGTACTAAACAGGTCAATCCTGCTTAACTTTTGATATGAGGGCCCTTCTAGGAGTGGAGCCTTGTCCAGCTACATAGGTTGCACACTCAAGAGCCAGCTCTTATTGCAGCATTGGTTTTAATTTTAACTTGGTTTTAATTTGAACTTCACTCTTCCTTTTTCAAAGTTTTTCTGGCTATTCTAGCTTCTTTGTATTTTCATATGAATTTTTGAAACAATTTGTTTAAAATATGGTAGAATTTTTATTACAATTGTAGTGAATTTATTATAGTGAATTCAATTCAAAGAGGATAGTTTTCATCACAATATTGTGTTTTCATATCAATTTAGCACTATCTAGATTACCTACTTTTCATAGTGAGTTTTGTAATTGGTGGTTTTCAAGGAACTTGTTTCATTAGCATTGTTAAATTTCTTGACAAAAAGTCACCTTTCACTGTATGTAGTATCTCCCATTTATGATATGGGCAATTATATTTTCTCTTGTTTCCCTGGACAATCTGACTAGAGTTTTATTAATTTTTTTATTAAAATCTTTTTTTTATTTTTACATCCTGAATTTTGATAATTTTATTGATTTTTTTCATCTTTATTTCACCGATTTTCTTTATTGCTTGTATTTTTTTCATTTTATCCATTTCTGCTCTTAATCTTATTTTTTCCTATTTATTTTTTGTTAATTTTCTCTTTTTTCCCCAGTTAATGTCAAGATGAGCCCTTTATTTTCTAAAACAGGTATTTAGTACTCTAATTTCTTATCTAATTATTACTTTAGTTCTACTCAGCAAATTTTGATATTCTATGTTTCATTTTTATTCCACTAAAAATATTTTCATTTTTAAAAAATCTTTTTTAATCTGTAAGTTATTTAAAAATGTGTTATTTAGTCAATAAATATTTCAGGATTTTCCAAAACTCTTATTATTTATTTTTCATTTAATTCTTTTGTGGTCAGGGAACATTATTTGAATAGCTTAAAAATTTATTGAGTTTAGTTTTATTTGTTTAGCTACTGAAGTTACATGGTAACTATTCCATGTACCCCTGAGGAGAATGCATATTCTATTTTTATGTGGGGTGTTTTATCAATTTCAATTATCTCTATTTGGTTGATAATGTTGAAGTATTTTGTGTTCTTACTGATGTTCTAGTTACTTTTTCTACTGATTTTTGATAGAAGAGTATTGAAATAGCCAAATCTAATCGTAGATTTGCCTATTTCTCCTTATGATTCTATCAGTTTTTTCTTCATGTATTTTGAAACTATTATTATATACAAAAACATTGGAATTGCTGTGCCCCATTATATTTAAACCCTTTAACATTATGTAATAAACTTCTCTGTCCTCAGAAATATTCTTTTCTCTAAAATGTATGCTGTCTTGCATTCGTATAAATATTCCAGCTTTCCTGTGATTAGTGATGAATGGTAATCTCTTCTTCAATATAAAAGTAAAAACTTTGAATCTGTGAGCAGCATATAGTAGAGTCTTGTTTTTAATCCAATTTAACAATCTCTGCCTTTTGAATAGGGGTTCTTAGACCACTTACATTCAATGTGATTATGAATATAATTATTTTAGTTTTTTTTCTTGCCATTTTTTTTTTCTGGTCCTCTGTTCTTTGTCCCCCTTTTGCACATTATATGCCCACTTTTGCATTAAGTTTACATTTCCTATATTTTATCTTTGTTAGATTATTAGCTTTAACTTTTTGTTTTGTTATTTTAGGGATTGCTTTAGGGTTTAATTTAAGTAATCACAGTCTACCTTCAAGGAGCGTTATTCCATTTAACATATAGCATGAGAACCTTATGTTAATATTACTTTTATTTCATCCCTTCAATACTTTATACTATTGATATAAAGTATTGAAAGTAGTATAAAGTATAAAGTATTGATATATCAGAATTTTATTATCCATGTTATAGACACCATGAGACATTCTTATTATTCTTGTATAAATGGTCAATTATCTATTAAGATATTTAAATAACATCGCACACATTTACCCATATAGTTGTGTTTCCAGTCTTCTTCATTCCTTAGTATAGATCCATATTTCTCTCTGGCATTATTTTCCCTCTGCCTGAAAGGGTTCTTTTCAACATATCTTGTACTATGTTAAACTATATGTCTGCTGGTGAGAAATTCTTTCTGCCTTTGGTATGTTTGAAAATGTCTTTCTTTGGAAATTTATTTTATTCAAGGTGCAGAATTCTAGATGGACAATTTGACCTTTTTCTTTCAGCACTTTTCCAGTTACTCTTCTGCCTTTTCATTTGCATCATTTACTATGAGAAATCTGCTCTTATCATTGTCTTTGTTTCTAATAGTATATTATTTAAGATTTTTTACTTGTATATAATGTGTATGTTTAAGATTTTCTCTTTATTACTGGTTTTGAGAAATTTCATTATGATGTACTTTTGTGTATTTCTTTTAGTGTTTCTTGTGCATAGTTCATTGGACTTCTTGAATCTGTATGACTATACTTTCCATTAGCTTCATAAATTTTTCAACTCTCTTTATTCTTTCAGAGAATTCAATTTCATGTATATTAGGCCATTTGAAGTTGTTCTATATCTCACTACTACTCTTTTTAATTTTTAAATTATTTTTTCCTTGTGCCTGTCATTTGTATAGTTCCTACTATGATGTACTTAAGTTCACTAATCTTTTCTTCTGAAATGTCTAATTTGTTGTGAAATTCCTTTGAATATTTAATTTATCTTAGGCACTATTTTCATCTACAAGTTTTATTTGGGTCATTTTAATATCTTTCATGTTTCCAAAATTAACTTTTGTGTGAAATACAGTTACATAGTTTTAATATTCTCCTCTGCTAATTCTAACATCTGGTTGATAACAACATTGACATGGATGATTTTTCGTGTCATAATGGAATATGTTTCCTCCCTCTTTGCATAACTAGTTGTCTCTGAATGCTAGTTTTGAGATTTTATATTGTTTGGCGCTCTTTTTATATTCCTACCACTATTCTTGAGATTTATTTTGGGATATAGTTATGTTACTTGGAAACAGATCTTTTTGCATCTTGCTTTTAAGATTTGTAAGAATAACTAGCAAAGCATTTAATCTAGGACTATTTGTTTCTTACCTTGAGACAAAACAATTCTGTGAACTCTATGAATGCCCCATGGATTATAAAGTTCTCAAATCTGGCCTGGGAAAATAAGAACTATTCTAAACACCTTGTGCCAGATTCCCTTTAATCCCCCTGGATGGCTCTTTCTTTGGACTCAGTTTCCTCACATGCAGATGCTGATTAGTACTTAAGGAGGAACCTCTTGCAGTCTTAGAATTCTCTCTCTACTCAGCATTTTCTTCTCTAGCACTCTCCAGCAATTCCAGCCATCCTCAGATTCTCAGCCCCCTCCCTGGGAGTCCGCAGAGTTCTTTTTCATAAACTCTTCCTTTCTGTTCTCTGGCCTGGATATTATCTCAAGGCAATATATCTGGGATGAGTACATGGTTACCTAGTTTATATCATTTCTTTGGGGTCAATGTCCTTACTACCTGATGTCCAGTATCTTGAAAACCATAATTACATACACTATGTCTGTTTTGTTTTGTTTTTGTTATTTCAGGTCAAAGGGTAAATCCAATCTCTTTTTGACTAGAATTCATTCCCTCTCTTAATACTCTCTCTTTTTAAATATTACTTTAATCATCAGTAGCTCTTTTCTAAAGAACTTCCTGCTTTTTACTGATGATTTTCTACTGTTTCTATTGGCAAGCGAAGATAATTCTTTTCTTCTCAGATTGCAGAAGTGAGTAGAACATTTTAATCTTTATTTGGAGTGTCAAGAAAAGTTTTGTTTGCACTATAAAATTATTGACAACACTAAAACTATGATTACACCCCTGAAAAATATTACATATGTAATTCGGGGTACATAATTACAATTTGCTTTTTGGTAGTTCTGTGATATTTATAAGAATTACATAATTTAAATCTAAGTTCTTCAGATTTGTTTTCATTTCTTTATGTTAATTTTGCAAATAATTTTTGAGTGTTACTGAATTGAAATATTCACAAATGTCCAACTCCTTATTACTCTTAGTTTTCAGGATGGGAAATCCCATTGATTTTTAGTCTAATAAGTATCTGGACCTATAATAGCTTAGTTCTGACAAATTTTAATTTTATTTTAAAATTCTGGCCCAGAGTAAAACTTAAAATATAATATTCTCCTTTTTAATTTATATATCTATCTGCTTCTAGAACATGTATATTAGAGTATTACACCAAATATTTTGCATTTGCTTTTTTTCATTAACATGTTTTAAATATTTTATAGTTCTCTTTTTTAAAATTGCTACAGACAGTTCCTGGTGTGTATGTGTGTCATATAATGTTTATGACCAGTTCCTTTGTAAATTTTAAGTTGAATTCTTTGTCCAACTAAAATGTCAGTATCGGCTCCATGTATTTTATAGTTGATATTAGATACGGTTAGTGTTTGTATTTCTAGTTATTGAATTTTTGGTCATTCTAGTTGGCACATTCAGATGATAATTTCTGGCTAAGGTAAAGTGTGGATGTCTTGAAAAATGCAGAAAAGCAGCCTCTGCAACAGCATTCTTTGGCAAAGCTCAGTCCAGAACCAAGGCAGTTTGTCTTTTCAGAGTGACTGCTATGTCTTAGAAGTCATGAGGTCATGAGGTATTCTCATCCTTTCTGTAGTTGTTTTGGAAGAATGCCTAAATCGGTACTTGTCTGGTGGGATTTGGCAGTTTGGCCTAAGTGAAACAGGTTCTAGTTTGGTGACCATGCATTACAAAGATGTTCAGACTTACGTTTATGTATATTTGTAAACTTCAGGTTTGAAATTGACATTCATTCTGTGAAATCAGGCAGAATGTTTTCCAAAGCAAGGTTTAGGGTTACTAAGAAATTTCTGATAATGTTTTACAATGGGTTTGATGAAAGGAACTTTTTGAGACGAACAAAAATAAGAATGAAAGGAATATCACCTTTAAAATAATAGAAATATGCCACACATTTACTGTTGTTTTCTCTTAAAAGGTCAAGTGTTTTCTAAGATAGTATCAGATTAAATGTCACTAGAGCCATGGAGGAAGTATTACTAATGGAATCACAGATATCTGTGGTCTCCCCTTTTCCTCCAGGAGAGAAAGGACAACTATTTATTGTGCAAATCCCTTAGGAAAGTCGCTTAACATAATGCTTCTACAATCCTCAAAATAACAGAATGAGAATAGTATTATTAGCCCTGAGATTCAGGGACATTAAGAGTTTGAACAATATCATTGCTAGCAAGTGAGAATGTCAGGGTTTGAATCCAGATGTATCTTTTCCCAAATGCTATGCTTTTTCCAGAAGGAAGATTTCTGAAAATGATCTCTGCTATAGGACACTTGTATATGTGCATATGAGACTACACACATGCGCATGTGGAGAGTTGCTCCAGAATTCTCAAGCATTTCCATATTCTAATGTTAAAAAATTGAAATATGCACATAGCATGAGAGAATATAAATTTTAATATGAGTATGAGCCCACTACTTGGTATCCGCCACTATTGTATTTGCAAAAATTGATGGGGATAGAGTCCTGGTTAAGAATTTAATTTCTGATAATTTGATAATTTAAGAATATCACATTTTAAGTCAGATGTGATGGAGCACACCTGTAATCCTAGGGACTCGGGGAGGGGATTGAGGCAGGAGGCTCCCAAGTTTGAGGCCAGCTTTAGCAACTAAGTGAGGCTCTAAATAAAAAGGAGTGGGGACGTGGTTCAGTGGTAAAGCACTTCTGGGTTCCATTGAACCAAAAATATCCCCAGAACCAAAAAAAAAAAAAAAAAAAAAAAAAAAAAAAAAAAAAAAAATTCTAAAATTTGTGCCCTTTCTTTGGTTGTCATTGGACCTGGAAAAAAGAGAACAAAATTCTCATGAGAAAAATGTCCTAGCATGAGGGAAGCAAAGCCTAAGAATGGTAACAATAAAAAGTGTATGATAGTGAACAGTAATGTCTGAAATCAGTTTAAACTTTGTTATGGTTTGGATGTACGATGTCCCTCAAAACTCATGAGCTCACATGTGAGACAATGCAAGAAGTTTTAGAGGTGAAATGATTGGGTTATGAGAGCCTTAACCCAATTACTGTGTTAATCCTTGATAGGGATGAACTGGTGCTAACTGTAGGCAGGTAGGGTGTGGCTGGAGGAGGTGGGTCACAGGGGAGATGCCTTTGAGGTATATATTTTATCTCTGCCAAATGGAGTTTCTTTTTCTTCTTCATGGCACCATGTTCCCAACTGCTTTCCTGTGCCACACTCTTCCACCATGATATTCTGTCTCATCTTGAGGCTCCAGGAATGGAGCTGGCAATCATGGACTGAGATATCTGAAACCATGAGCCCCCAAATAAGCTATTTCTCCTCTAAAATTTTTCTTGTCAGGTCTTTTGGTCACAGCAGCAAAAAGCTGACTAAAACAAACTTGTTGCCTATTCTGTGTAATAATTATCCTCTTTCATCATTAAATATTCAGTTAAATTATTTACATATAATATCCTGTGTTGGATTAAATATGGGTAATAGGGGAGAGGATGATGGCCATGGTGGGACAAAAGAGTAAGGGTAGGGGATAGCAGCCAGAGAAGGCTCACAGTGAGCTGCCATTGAAGAATGAAGCAGGGGCAGAAATTTAAAGGGAGGGATGGAGGAGACTTCACTCTTATTCCAGATTCCCATTTTGTTCTTCTTTGAATCCACAGCAATATTAGCACACTGGACTTCTCATAATAATTGGAATGAAGACTAGAATCTAGAAGGAGATTTTTGAAAGGAAGCTGGGAGACTTGGAGATATTTGATTTAAATCACTTTCATATTCATTTGGCTTTCTTGTTTTACTAGGGGTAGTTATAATAAGCCTCACAAAAGTATTTCTGAAGTTACCCACAACATCTCCAAAGCAATAACTTATTCCTTATTAATAAGTTACCAAGCTTACCAATAATGTCCTTATAAGAGATTGTTATGGTTAGACATTAAGTATATCCCAAAAGCTCATGCTTGAGGCAATGCAAGAAGGTTTAGAGAAATGATTGGGTTATGAGAGTCTTAACCAAATCAATGAATTAATACCCTGATGGAATTAACTGAGTGATAAATTAAGGTGGGTAGGGTGTGACTGGAAGAGGTTGGTCATTGGGGACGTGCCTTTGGGGTATATATTTGGTGAGCTGAACTTAATCTCTCTTTCTTTGCTTCCTGATCATCATATGAGCCGCTTCCCTCTACTACACTCTTCCACTACGATGTTCTGGTTAACCTTGAGCCCAAGGAATGGAGCCAGCTGCTTATGGACTGAGACCTCTGAAACTGTGAGTCCCTAAATAAACTTTTCCTTTTCTACAATTGTTCTGTTTGGTTCTTTTAGTCAGAGCAGCATAAAAGCTGACTAAATCAGAGATCAAAACCGCTGGGTGACTTTCTCTCTTCATTTCTTCTTTTTGCAGATGGCTGAGAGGGATGTTAGTGCAGATGGATAGAATTCCTTACATTTAGCAAATGGCTCTTTTACAAGGTGCTTCAAAGTCATACTGAGCATGTTGTAGATTTTAAACAACCTCATGGTAGTAAGACTGAGAAACTGAGGCACAAGACAAGTAACTTGTAGTGGAATATGGAGCATATCTATAACAGCATGATGTAAAATGACTTGTAGTATTTGCTGGATATTTTCCAAGCATCATTGCCACTGCATCCATGTAATAATCTTGGGTTTGTTTTTCTTTGGAATTTATTGTTGAAAAATGAACATAAGAAGATTAAAGAAAAATTTCATTTTCCTCTTAGCAAATTTAAATAATCCAACCCCATTTTCAGGAATATTATTTTATATACCTATTTTTATAATGAAATGCTCCAATTATCTATTTCTTTGAGCCTCCCTACTCTAAGTTTTGGTATTAAAAAGTCTTAACTAGATAAGCATCTATTCTTTTCATGTGGTGGGAATCTTTCCTCTTCCTGAGAGCAAACATATCTCATCATTGTTTTATCCTTAATAAAGATTCGCAAGACTGTCATTTATAATGCTTAATTTAAGTGAGCTTTTCTTGATGCCTACAATTTTAGTGCATAATACTTTTTGTTGTTTTCCCAGCTTACCCAAGTAAATTACTGCTGTCGCTCACCTTGTCTATATACTCATTAGAAACCAAATTGGTAAAATGATTTGAATGTTTAGAACCCTTTCCCTTTACTTATGTAAGTCAAATATTCAATTCTTACAGTACCCTCACTAAAGGGGGTAGGCATGGCATGACTAGGAGTGTGAACTTTAACGTGAGATACGTTGATTTGAATTGGAGTCACCAAATACCAACTATGTGAAAATGGACAAATTCCTTAATCTCTTTGAATAGGTTACCACCACATCTGGAAAACAGCACATCCCATGTCAGGTTGTTGTGAGAATTAAACCAGCGAATGCATTGGGAATAGAACCCAGGACACAGTTATTATTTAAGGTTTTAAAATATCATTTTAAAACCAAACCTAAGCAAAATTAGGTTAGTGTAGGCTGCTTAATCAGAGTGTCATTGGAATATCACAGACTTGGTGGCTTAGCAAACATTTGTTTCTCAGTTTTGGAGGCTGGGAGTCCAAGGTGCTGCCAAATATCAGGTTTGGTGAGAACATTTTTCCTGGTCTGCAGATGGCTGTCTTCTTTGCCTTTTTTTGTACCCTCACACAGCAGAGAAAGGGTAGGGAGCAGGGAGAAAGCTCTCTTTTCTGCTACTTTTTATAAGGGCACTAATTCCCTTTATAAGGACTTCACTCTGATGGTCTAATTACCTTCAAAAGGCACCACCTATCAATTCCATCACACCAAGGATTAGTATTTCAATACCTCAATTTTGGGGGACACAGTATTACAGACTGTGTCATTTATAATTTTAGCAATACTAAGAATTTTTGAAATGTATAAATTCTCTTTGTCTTTATTGCGAATCTTAGGAATTTTCTCTTCAATCTAATTAATTTTAAAATAAGGAAAACCAGTTGGGCACTTTTGCCATTATCTTTCCTTATTCCTGATACCTACTTTGCCATAGATGAGTTTCTCCATCCCCTTTTTATTGAGATCAAATATAACTTTTTGATCAAATCAATCTAACTTTTTAATGATTTTTTAATCTCTAAAATATTTTTGTTACCTTTACATGTGTTATTTTTCTGTGTAGTCACTACACTTTCTACTCTGACCACTCTCCTTTATGCATCTGTGAGGTAATGATGGGAAGAATTATTTCATGAATATGGAAAGTGATTTGAGAAACTTTAAATATGATAAATCCCTAGAATGAGGATTGAGAAGAAATGGAGATTCATTCTGGTCAAAGTTCTTCAATTTATACAGGGTAACCTTTTCCTGGTACATAGTAGACAGATTCTAGAGTGGTTCCATAATCTCTAACTCTTGATCTACACCAAGAAAACTAAGTCTCTCCTCTTTGAGTGTGAGCAGGACCTATGAATATGTTTCTAACCAATAGAATAGGGCAAAGGTGATGGGATGTATGTGATTACATTTCAAATGTTATGCCACATTGTTATGCCTGTCTTATGAGAAGACTTGTTCTCTGATTTGTTCACTTGGAAGAAGCAAACTGCTCTGTTGCAAGAAGTCTACATCACAGGAAACAGGTACTCAGTCTGACAACCCACAACTACTGAAAACTGTTCATACCCATGTGAGCAAGAAAGTAAATTTTTTTTCTCTGAAATTTCAGATGAGACTATCAGTCTGACACTTTATTGTAGTGTTGCAGAATATTCAGTTAAACTGTACTTAGACTCCTGACCCATAAAAACTGTGAAAGAATGTGTTTCTTAAGGTAGTGAGTTTGTGGTAATAGAAAATGTATTAGTCCATTTTCTGTTGCTATAATGAAATAACTGAGGCTGGATTCTTTATAAATAAAATAAAAGAGGTTTATTTAGCTTACAGTTCAAGAGACTCAAGGGCATGTTTCCTGCATTGGCTTGGCTCTGGTGAGAGCCCCTTTATCTATGTCACATGGTGGATATTATCTTGGTAGGAGGATGTGTGAAAGGCATCACATAGCAAGACAGGAAACCAAAGAGCAATTCATAGATCAGTCTTACTCTTATTACAATGTTATAAAATCTCAGTCCTTACCAGGTCCCATCTCTTAAAGCACGCTACTTCTTAACTGGTCTCACTGGGGACCAAACTGCCAACACATGGACCTTTGGGTCCATCAAACCAGATATAAACCACAGCAGAGAAGTAGATAAATAATACAGATTTTGGTGCCAGGAATGAATTTATATTGTAACAAATACCTAAAAAGGTTGGAGTGATTTTGGAACTGCACAGTAGGTGGAGGCTGGCAAAATTTTGAGAGGCATGATATACAAAAGTTAAATCACAAGAGACTGACAATAGAATTCAGTACATTAAGGATTCTGCTAAGAGTTCATGAAGAGGTTGGGAAGATGTTATTGGAAACTGAAGAAAGGGGAAAGCTTGTTACGTAGTGGCAGAAAGCCTATCAAACTTGTCTCTTGTAATTAAGTGGAAACAAGAGATTAAAAGTGATATATTAAGTTATCTAGCTAAGGATATTTTCAAGGGAGATATTTAATATACTCCTTGATTTCTTTCCTTTCTGTTCATGTTAAAATGCAAGATGAGAGAGATAAATTGAGAGCAAAATTGCTTAACAAAACAATCCAGGACTTGATGTTTTAGGAAATGCTCAACCTCTCCAGAGGTAAAGACACTAAATTTGAGAAATGACCCCAATCCTATCACAAATACAAGCTGTAGGGGAAAATATGAAGGTGTGACTGTACATTTTATTAAATACTTCCAAAATATGAAAAAACTGGAGTAGTGCTCAGTAACCAAAGTACCCTTTCAATAGATCAAGGTTGTACCTCAAATTTTTTTTAATCAAATGATAGGGTCTCTAGGAAGCATATGTGCATTGTACCCTTGTATAATGGAATTAACCTTAGTGAAATTCACAGAAAACCCACAAAGGATTTTTAAAAATAATTTTAGTAGAAACCATGGTAACTTAAGACTAAATGGGACAGAGAGAAGAATGAATGAAAGAAGTTGCTGGATTCCCCAAATTTTATAGGCAGAATGCAGTTGTTAAAAGTACTCAGCTGCAAAACATATGCTATTTTACACACACACACACACACACACACACACACACACACACACATACATATACACACACGGACAACTCATAGGGCAAAACCAAGAACCCAGAGGGCACAGCTGAGAGCTAAGAAAACTATTACAGACTTTGAAACCTAGACAGAGAACTCTCAATATTTGTCAGACTGAATTTCAGAATCTCTGTGGACCAGTGACTTTTTTGTCCTTTATAGTTCTACCTTTTTGAATAGGAATGTCTTTACGTTTGTCGATGGTTTTTCATGCTGTCCAGTAGAGGCTCAGACCCTGGGAAACAGATTTGGGATCCCAGCAGGTGAAGGAAAACGCCAGGTGGTGTTGGGATAGTAGAAATTCTTTATTCAGAAGTAGTTGCAGCCCCCAGCCTCCAGCTCTAGTCCCATTTAACCCCCTGAGCCATTTCCATAGGCCTTTTTTATATGCAGGTCCAAGAAGGCATGTTACCAATAGGTTACATAAGTGGGCATATGCTTACAAGCAAATGTTTATGACCTTGAGTACTTATGCTGAATTAGGGTGTTCATGACCTTTGCTACATACTATAAAACATAACCTGCTGGCAGCCTGGGTAAAGGAGCCTAACTATCAACATTTTGGGCCAGCATTCCCAACAATCCACCCCTTTAGGCTTCCTTAGCTTACAATCTGTGCTTCTGAAGTCTTCCATGATAATCCCTTAATGAGGAGGGCAGAGCCCTGCATCCACAGACTACAATAACTATAAGCTGTAACAACATACAACCAAAAGACAAGTCCCATCTCCTAGATCACTAAAAACCATCACTAGTTTAATCCCATATTGAGGTGACAATAAAAGTCTTTCTCAACCATGTTCAATTGTCTAAGGACATAATCTGGATTCACCAGGATAGCCTAGCAGTAGAACTCACAGTTCAGTGCTTATCCAGCAGGCAGAGGTGTTTGCTACTCTGGCATAAGTGTGTGCCCACAATGGCATTGGTAAGGACACATCTATAGATGAAAAGAAAAAGCAATTACAGGCACTAGTACAGGTAAATCACATCCATCTGGGACAGTACATGCCAGCTTTGAGTCCCGGGAAAGCACAGTGGCGTCCTGTGGTCACTCCCCTGGGCAGTGATACCATGAATGTACAACTTGATCCTGAACTTCAGGAGGCTGTGTGTGTACCAGGACCAGGAAATTAATAATTCACCAAAGGAAAATAACAAATGTGCCCTTTAAAATCTATGTTGCATCTGCAGGACCCAGCCAATTCACATGTACCCTGTAGAGCCATTCACTAGTCAATCACGGTGTCACAAGGAGATCACACTCCAAACCCTTTCCCCAAGGGGCTCATAGGGCCACCTACAATGAAGGTCAGGGGACCTTTATTGTTCAGGGCCTTATTCAATCCACAGTTTGCCCCAAATTCAATCCAGTGGGAGTAGGTAAAAGAATATTCCCTTGATTCAAAAACCCAGGCCGAAGTACAACATCCTTTGTTGTCACCTCAACCCGTATTGGGGCTGCTTTGTGGTACAACATAGCTTCCACAGGACCCGAACCCCCTTGTTTGGGGATGCTCATTTAGAACTCTCACAACTGCCCACAACACTGTGCCTATCCCTTCATAGAAGATGGGATGCTGCAGTCCTAAGTCCTTGCTTTAGCAGGTCATTTTATCTTTCTATCATGCCTGGAGCCTGTGGGTGATATGGGACATGCAACTTCCGTTGAATCTGTAACTGAGTTGCTCATTGCTGCACATCCTGTCCTGTGAAATGAGTACCTTAATCACTCTGTATTGTGATGGGCTGACTGTAAAAGGCCATCAACACTGTCAGGGCACAAATCATATGCTGATTTTCTTAACTACTGGACCAGGCAAACAAGAAGACTGTAGCCATATCAACTGCCATCAAGGCAAACATGGTCCCCTCTAACTTCAGTAAAGGGTCAATATAGTTAACCTGCCATTGTGTCAAGGGGACATGTCCATGTCCACAGATTACCTGGCTATTTTTAGCTCCAAGGCATCTGGGGTGTGGATATACCTGAGCACAAACCACACATGCCTGGCAGGCCTTTACCAGGATAGTCCATGTTAAAGGAAGACCCTGTTGTTTGACTACATGCCACATAGTTTTCATACCTGCAGAGATATAACTAAGCCACTAGATCAGTGGGAGGTGCCTGCCCTAACCATCCCACTCTTTTCAAAACATCTGCTTCATCACTCCCTGGGGTAGTCAGGTGGGTATAGTGAATAAAATGCACTATAGTCTCCCGTTCCTGGTGGCCTAGCTCCCAGAGCTCTTGCCACAGAATTTGTTCTCAATACACAGCACAACTGTCATATCACTCTAAGGGATGCTTCATTTGCTACTATTATCCAGCTATTTTGTCTTCCATTTGTATCAAACCAGACAGTGTCTCTGACTCCACAGCCACTGCCATTGAACAGGCAGTTGCCATGGCTGAAGTCATCAGTGTGCTCAACACTGGACAGTATAGGTGCCTTCCCTCCAAAGTTTGGACTTGTTTCTGGTTCACCTACATAGGTAACAGGTCCTAGCACCTCTAGAAGTCTCTTGTCTCTGCTGACTCCCAGCATATCTAGGCTCTCTTGGCCCCTACCATCTCCCAACACACTTGGGCTCTCTTGCCCCTCTAAACACCTCTGTGGCATTGTCAATTTTGCAACCTTTGCTGTAAGGAGGGGTTATAACCTCTCCATTTTTTAGGGCACTACACAAAATGCCATTCACCCTTAAATCTCAAAGGCATAACAACAAAGTGGCCAGAGGATTTCTGAGCCTCTGTCCCAAATGATTTTCCCAAATCCACCAACTCTGTCTGACAGGCAGATCTTTGGTGAACTTGTTTACTTGGGCTGGCCCTGTTGGAGGCTGCCTACCAGAGCCATCAGTTGCTGCTATTTCATTTTCTGCATTACCACTGGCTAGGTTTGCAGGTGTTAATTTTCCCCCTCCTCAGACTCAAACAGCACTATGGGGGAAGCCAAGGAGTTTTTTTGGGGTATGAAGATTTCCTCCAGTGATCATACTCTTCCTTATTTTTCAAATCCCTCATCTTGGCAGTCTCTTGCAAACCTGCATCAGTTTGTGCTCTCAAAGTTGTAAGAAACACTCATTCCATGGCCCCAGTGGCCACACATGTGACTTCTTAGGTCATTTCTCCATCTCGTCTGTACCACCACTTCCATCTTTCTCTTTGGCCACAGGCCAGTGTCTGGCTTTGGCCATTGCATTCACAGTCCAACCTCCTGGGTCCATGTTTGCTTGCAGAGCATCAGTTCAACTCACTTGCCCCATTGCCTTCTGAGTGGTGCCATTTTGCCAGTGGGAGCTAACTGCCTTCTCTATGCTCATGGGGACCCATCCACCATATACCAGTTCTCCACAGGAATCCATGCTAATAGGACCTTGGCAACTGAGTGCTACATGCGGCTCAGTGACCACATGTCCTTTACACCTGCCAGGGTCAATGTAGCTCTCGTCTGCAGAATATCCTGCCAACTATGCCAATTATTAAGCAGAGGCTCAGACCTTGAGAAACAGATTCAGGATCCTTGTTGGTAGAAGAATATGCAAGACACGGTTGGGATAGTAGACATTGTTTACTCAGAGGTGGTGACATCCCTCAGCCTCCATTAACCCCCTGAACCATTTCCATAGGTCTTTTTTATATGCAGGCCAAAGAAAGCACATTACCAATAGGTTACATAAGTGGACACATGCTCACAAGCAAATGTTTATGACCTTGAGTACTTACACTGAATCAGGGTGTTCATGACTTTGGCTACATACTAAAAACAGCCCATCAGAAGCCTTGATGAGGAAGCTTAACTATAGCCATTTTGGACCAGCCTGCCCAATACATAACTGTTCAACCATTGTATGTCGGGTGTGAGGGGCAGATAAATTTTTAATCATATTGGTTGACAGACCAACTCAGAGAGCTTTCATCAGCACCTGGACTTGATTTATATAATGAGATCCTTAAATTTGTGTTGATGCTGTAATGGGGATCTTTGGAGATGGTGAGCATATTTTGCACAGGAAAGATGACTCACTGGGGGTCAGAATGTGAACTGTTACAGAGTGTGAGGTGTCCTTATGATCCCCTTCTATCAGTAGTTATTTCTTTATGCAGCCACTTCCTTTTGAATGTGGGGACCTGTGACTTGATTCTAACCAACAGAATATGGCAAAAGTGATGGATAAATGTGATTACATGAATATTTACATTACATAAATTGTAATTTTATCTCGTGAGGAGAGTCTCTCCTCTGCTGACTTAGAAAAAGCAAGCTGACATGTATTAAGGTATCCATGAAAAGGACCACCTGGCAAGAAATTGAGGGCAACCTCTGCAAATAGTGACTAGAAATTGAGGCCCTCAGTCCAGCATCTTGCAAGGAAACCAATTGCTGAATGTTGCCAAAAGCGAGAGAGAAAGTAGATCTTTTCCTATTAAAAAAAAAATTAGTATGCTATAGTTATACATAATAGTGGGGTTTATTTTGACTTATTCATAATTTTATATTACATAATTTTCTCCATTTTAATCCCCAGTACTTCCTATTTCCCTCCCCACCTCCCTTCTCCTGATCCCTTCCCTCTACTCTGATTGGTCTTCCTTTTATTTATTTATTTTTAATGGATGCATTACATTTCTATATAAAATTGGAATGCATTGCGATATATTCATTCATGCACATAGCACAATTTTCTGCTATTCCCCATGTGAAGAATGAAGATCTTTCTCAACTTGATGTTGAGATGGGAGTGTGCCCTTCATCGACACCTTATTTGCAGCCTTACAGAAGATCTAGCTAAGCAGTATTCAGAATCCTGACCTACAGACATTGTGAAATGATAAATGTGTATTTTTTAAAAAATATTTTTTAGTTGTAGATGAACACAATATCTTTATTTTACTTATTTATTTTTATGTGGAGGATCAAATCTGTGACCTTACATGTGTGAGGCAAGCGCTGTACCACCAAGCCACAACCTCAGTCCCATAAATGTGTATTTTTTTAAGGTACTAAGTTTGGGTTAATTTTGCTGCATGGCAGTAGAAAACTAATGCATGAAATTTACTACACTGCAAGTTCCATGATTGTAAATAATTTTGTCACATACCTAGAAATATTTGACACATGGAGGTAGGTGTTCAGTAAATAGTTATAGGAAATGAAGAAAGGAAAGCAGGGAGAGAGGGAAGGCAGGAGAGAAGACCAACCAGTATGGTCTGGTTCACAGACTATTGATGTGATGTGACAAGTTGTGGATAAGGTGAGTGCGATAGAATGTGCTAAGGTTTTTCTGGATGTTTTTGTATAGGTGTAAAACTAATATGGTTATTTATACACTAAAAAGAGGTTTGCATGTAGGTGTTTGGGGCAGTTTGATAACTTCAGAGGTAAGGAATGGTGGGGCTATTTCTTGAGATTGGACTGCTATAACTCATTCTTATGACATTAGGAAATAGAGCAGTACTGGCACATTGTGGTGATGATGCCCATGTGCATTTCATTCTAATCCATCAAGTGTGTGACTGAGAACAACCAGTGAACTGCCCTGAGGAATAGTGCTGAGGCCTCTCTGCATACGTTGATGGAAATGAGGTCAGATGTTCCCTTTTACATTTTCAGGTATTACATACCTTTTTTTTCCTTCAAGCAGCTTTATTGAGATGTAATTTACATACTATAAATTTACTCATTTATAGTTCATAATTTAATAGTTTATTTAAAGTAAATTTATAGACAGGAGCAACCATCACTGCAATTCAGTATTAGGATATTTCCAACATCCCATAAAATACTTTGTGCCCTCTTATAGTACCTCCTCATTCTCAACCCTGCTCCAGAAAACCATTCACTAGTCTACATTCTGTCTTATAGATTTGCCGTTTCTGAACATTTTCTGTACATGGAAACAGAGTATGTGGACCTTTGTGTATGACTATTTTCACTTAGTCTAATATTTTCTAAGTTTGTTTTTGTAGCACAAATCAGTGCTTCATGACTTTTTATTAATAAATGAAGCACCATCATACGAATGCATCACCTTTTATTTAGCCATTATTGGTTGATGAACATTTGGATTATTTCAGTGTTTTAATAAAAATAATGCTGCCGTGAAAATGGCAAATATAACAAACAGTCTTTATGTGGACACATTTTCATTTCTCTTGGTTAAATTCCAAAGGGTAGAATTACTGGGTCATATGATACATGTAAATTAACTTTTGTCACACTATCTTCAGGACAAGATTAAAAAAAACCTTTTAGGGAGTAACATTCTCTTTATAAATAACATTTATTAAAGTCTTACTTACCTGGTTTATGTATTTAAAGAAAAAGTAGGAGATATACTGCATATTTTATAGAACACAGAAAAATAAAATATTAAAAAGTATACTTTTAAGTTGAAGAGAAACATAGTACTAACTACTAGCTCACTACTAATGAATAATGAATGCATCTGTGGACATTGATTTAGAAACCTTAAAGTCACACAACATTATTTACTTAGAGGAATACTTGAGACTATATTAAACGTAATTAATTTTTACAAATTATATAGATCTAATTAGCATACACCTTAAAGAAGGAAAAACAATCCATTTTATAAACTTATATAATCCTTTAAGTTTAGAAACAAAGCTAATTAGTATAAATTGATATACAAATAGAGAATTTATATCTAATTAAATGAGAAACTATGCTCAGATAAGATCCATTGCTTCTATGATAATGAACTCTTGAGTGTCTTATCATTTTCATTGGCCAGGTGACAAGGTCATTGATGAAAATGAGAATCATAAGAGTAACTGGTCCTTCAGAAGCAAATATTACCACAGGATTTATCAGATTAATAAAGTTCTTTAGGAAGTAAATTTCTGGAATAGTAAAGTCATATTAAAAATATCTGGAATGTCTTAGGCTTTATTTGTATGACTTTTTCTTATTTTAATATTAATTTCCTTATTTGTGAAATTCCAGAACAAAAAGGCACTTAGTGAAGATTTAAGTATAGTTTGGAGGATAAATATAAAAAAGAAAGTAATACATCTATTACTCGTCATCCTCATATGGTGGAATAGATTAAATATATACCATGATTTAAGAAGGATTGGCAAAATTAATGACTGATAGGTGGTGGGTACATGGAAGGTACACAAATTGCTGTATACCAGTTCAATGCCTTTGACTGGGTACATGGTGTGCGGCCATATTTCCCCTAGAGCTCCTAGTTCCCTTGCCAAAGATGCAATGTTGAGCTGCAGAGGCAGGGTACAACTCAGTGTGACATTTCTTATGTTCTAAGCTTAGAAAGGCTGGGCTATTCAACAGGCCCAAAGTAAGTAGGTCACAATTCTTTACAATACCAAACTATTTAAAAAGCTACTTGATTTTTTTTTCAGTGTCCAGATGTTATATACACATTTTTCAATGGTAGAAAACTTAAGAACATTAAAAAAAAAAAAAAAAAAACCCATCATGTACAAATAATCGCTTACTTGATAAACTAGGACATTAAACTTGGGGAATTTATAAGTCAACTTCAGTATGAAAAAATTAAGTGGTAAACAGGGTAGCTATTGCTTTTTGGATGTTTGGATGTTTTCCAGGTGCTAGGTACTATTTCTAATTGTTTATATGTATAAATACATGTAATCTTGTGTAAAAATACACAAGAATCCTGTTATGTAGGTAAAATTATGAATGTTTCCATTTATTACTGGAGGAAGCTAAGACACAGGGAGCCAGGTAAAGGAACCAAGTTTACTCAACTGGGAAGTGGTGAGGTCAAGACATGAACTCAGGTAATCTGTCTTCAGAGTCTGTGCTCTGCACCAATGTCCGGCAGAGCAAGCTATTATGGGAAGTGAGATATACCTATGTGATTATTGCTTTGTTATCTAAAATATCTACTGCAAGAACATGTTTAAGGATGTCCCTCTTGAAATTAAAAATTTGTAATCATTTGAAAGATAATAACATTAATACTTAACACCTATAATGAGAAAAAACTGTTTTGTAACTGTTTTGAAAACAGAAATTACTTTTCTGTTTATTATATCTTCTTAACAAAAATGCTTTCTAGAGTCATGATTATTATTTTTTCTATTGCTGATTCAGTCTCAGGGTTTGGTGTTAGTGAATGTCTCATGGACAAATTTTTGTATGTTCTCTCTGACTTTGGAGTTCACACTGCATTTGAACTCTTGTGTCTCGGGCAGTGCCAGAATTGAATCACATAGTTATTCATAAGACAAAATGTAATGAGGGAAAAAAGATCACTTAGACAAAGGGCATTTTCAAAATCCAATTTTTTCATGCTCATTCATTTTTTTTTATTTTTAGATATATATGACTATAGAGTGTATTTTGATGCATTATGCATTCATGGAGTACAACTTCCCATTCTTATGGTTGTACATGATGTAGAAAAGTTCATTTTAAATTAAATGTTTATGTTCGAGCTTAGATATTTCAATGATGGGGTTTTTTTGATAGAAGGAGTAGTACGCTTTAAAGTATGCTTTAAAAAAGCATAATATATGTCTTTCAGAAAATTCACATGAGACGGAAATCTAGCAATTGATATCATGAAGGTGCCAAGCTGTGGCCTGGCTGAATGGAAGACATGACACCTGGGAGGGGCATGAGTCAATTCTGAGATGTGAGTTTATAAACCTCAGAGTAAAACTAGTACCAAACTTTACTTTAATAAGTCTAAATTAAGGGCTGGGGTGATAGCTCAGTTGGTAGAGTGCTTGCCTGGCAAGCACAAGGGTTCAATCCCCAGCACTGCAAAAGAAAAAAAAAATGTCTAAGTTAATACAAAAAATGAGATTGTTGGTGGGAGAAGTTTTTCAATTTTTTCAGTAAACAAATTCATTTTCAAACACTGAAACTGCAGAAAAAGCAACTGTTCACCTGTCAAGAATCAATATGCTAATTTTGGATAATTCTTTTCTCTAACCCCATAAGAACCACTATTATGGAGGTCTTTGATTAGTTTGATTTGTCTGTCACTTGCAATTTTTTTCAAAGATTGAATTTCTCTGAAAATACCTTGTAACTTAACATTTCCATTATTTTGGCTGTTCTGTCCTTGGTTACTTCAAGGAGTTTCACTGAAGTACTGCTCTAATTTACAGTGTGTGCATTTTCTATTCCTATCTGTAATTCTGTGAAAGTAAAGCAATTGTTCAGTGGTTTATAATATGAATGTAAAAATATGTCCCCATTGAAGTATTAACATAACTTAATGTACATTCAATGAGATTAAAGCGGCCAATAAGGAATATAATTCTTATTTACATTTTGAAATGATGGTAACAAAGGACTTTGTTACCTGTTTTATAAATGCAAGCTGCACACTGATTTAAGCTTTTTAAAATTCTATGGATAGCACGAGCTACTCAATTTTAAGTTCTCATTGCTGGATTCAAGTTCTTATTGCTGAATTCAAGCTTCTTTAGTTAGGGGAAGAATAAAAATAAATACCATAAAGAAGAAAATATAATAATTTACTTTTTCCTGAACTCTTTATAACATGGATCATTAATCTACATCAATGTGTGGTGAAGATATGTAACTAGAATGTACACAGTGTGAATTTTGCGCATATCAAGATAAAGTCTGTAGTAATACTTATTTTAAATTCCATAGATCCATTTACTCTTTTGGTTTTATAATTTGTCTTGTTTTGTTTGCCTCTATAATTCTGCTTATTTATTTCAAGTTTTAAAATATATATTTCTCCTTTGAGGAAAGGTAGGCAACTGATATTGGGGGTAGAGCTTGAATTGTGAGAGATACATAATTATGCCAAAAAGAAATACATAAAACTAATACTGACCAACTTAAATCATATTAGGATTGAGTGTTAAATAAGCTAAGATGTCCAAGAAAGAGCTGATGGGCTATGAATTAAACTTTGGGTTGCACTCCTCATATCTTAGAAATCAATTTAAGACATAAGGTTTCAATACATTATTATGTAAAACTAAAAAATAGAGATATATAATATTTTGTATAATAAAGATACATATGTTCTGATCTCTTGAGACATCTATCCTCATAGAAAAGATTAAAAGTCCCCATTCTACTTATAAGTATGAATAAATGTCAAATATAAAGACCAACTATCATTTATTATATACAAAATATATAATTTTTCTTTGACATTTTTTCTGGATCTACACAACTACAGATGACATTTATGAGAAATGAAGTGTACTGAATTCACCTGAGACAGTAAGACTCTGTATCTCCATTAACTTGTGAGAGATTTCATCATTCCAAACCTTCTCTGGAAAACCTAGTTATCATCACTTTCTCTGAGCTGACATGCTGTCTGACAATTAATCATCACCGAGTTAACACACAGTCCATGTGTTTCAGTGGAGAGGTAGTGTCATTGTGGGTGCTTGAGAAACATTTGGAGGCCCTGAGATTTACATGAAGAAAGTTTATTGGGGAATTCTTTTGTGAGGAAATGCAAGGAAAGCAGGAAGAAGTCTGAAGAAGAATCCTGCCCAGTCCCTCAGGAAAGGAGCCTCACCTTGACTGAACAGCTCTCTTTGCCTGAGGGCAATTCCCAAGGAGGGACCAAGCTCAAAAACACTGAAAGTCCATGCTTTTGGCAGTTGATGAAATGAGAATCCTGGTCCTGAAGCAGGGACTAAGGAGGTGCACTTACAGCGTCCACTACAAGAGGTAAAGTAATGAGGGTTAATAGCACAGCCTCCAGAGTCAGATGGGCTGATTTAAACTTATTGTTTTCTAAATTCTGGCTATGTAACCTTGACAAGGTATTTAACCTCTCTGTTCCTATGAAGTAGAAATAAGAATATTGTAGGTAGTCTCACTGAATTATTGTGAAAAATGAATTAGTTAATACATGTAAAGTGTGTATCTGTTCTTGGAATCTGGTGATCACTCAATAATAGCTATTATTATTAGAGTTTATCAGAAAATAGTGAAACTATCTTCTAAACTAACTCATATGAATATTTTTTCCTATATAGGTCAGGAAAGGATAGTAACAAATTATCCCCAAATCTCTAGTTGCTTAAAACAACAAGGAATTATATCTTGGGCATGGTACATAAATATCATGTGTTGACTGGTATTTTACTAATTTGAGGACTCAAGCTGACAGAGCTATTTCCAGTTATTGCTGCTACCATGATAGAGAAAAAAATAGCATTTGAAATTCATGTGATTCAAATACTTTCACTCAGAGTGACATGCCATTTTCACCCACATTTTATTAGTCAAAATAAATCATGGGGTAAGTTCTTCCCAAGAGTGGGAAGGGAAGTGTGATCTTACCCTTTCCCTGGAAGGAAAACCAGAAGTACTTCATGAGTAGTATTAATGACCAGTACAGTTTAATTTTTAAAAAATCTCCTGGGAGGATATACACTTGATAATGAAAGCTAAGTTTTCTTGAGCATGTATTATGTGCCAGGTAACATATAAAGAACAATACTGTTAAATCTTATTACTATCATAATGTCCCATATTACATTGGCTCTGATTGTAGTGTACATCGGCTGTACTTCAGGTCTGATTGCGAAGCTTTTACTCATAACTACTTCCAAGAACTTCAGTGACAGCAACATGACTCAAAATATTTTCAACACATACTCTATTTTTATTTTTTTTAGGAATTGCTTTTAGATTCTATTATTTAGAAGGACATAATGTTCCAAATGTATGAAGGAGAAACTTCTTTCTTGTTCCAGTGATGGTATGTGATGTGCAAATAGTAAGTAGAGAGACCTATTTCCATTGGATAACTTAGATTGATGGAGACTCCACCTTCTTTAGCACAAAACATCCATGGTTCTTCCTTCCAAAAAGTCAAAAGGATACCCATGGACTAGGCCTGGAACTGATGTACATAACTTCAGTTTACACTCTGTAGGTAAGAAATTTAGGTCCAGAGCCACACCTACCTACAAGGAAGGATGGGAAATGTGGTTTAGGTGTGTGTCTAGAGTTTGACCCATGGCACAGGAATTGTGCTTTCTGTTTCCATGGAATTGAGGAGAATGTAAAATCAGTAATTGCACTTAGCTGGGAAAACCCCCAAAGTATTTCACTGTTCCCCATGCCTTCCTTCCTCATGTAGAACTCCAGAGCAGTATCTTCAATCGCTATGTGAGATTGTAATTTCCTCTTTAGCTAATGCTAAAGGATGACACAGAGGGCAGCCTGGTAATAAGCAATAAATGAGATTGCAGTGTGACCTGGAGGAGGTTTTCACACACTTCTGGGTCAGCACTGTGTGCTTGAGGGACCCATCACACCACCAGAAAGCTCTGAGATTTGATAGGAGAGCAACAGATCCAGACTTATCTTCCTCACAAAGGAATCACAATATTTTGTGACTGCACCTCACAAAATATATTTTCCCAGGGCATGGAACAGGGGTGGACTGCTGCACTGAAAGGGAATTTTGAAAGCTGTTGTAGTTAGTTGGGAGGCTTATCCTTGATTAACTTTCTAGAAGCTTCCTCCTTTAGATTGAGTTGCAGCTATTGTATTTTCTGCTACCATGAAAATCACAGGGTTAACAGGACTCTTAAGATTGGGTTCTGTACCAAACCATGATTCTAGTGAATCGTATCATGATCATTTCTGGAAACATGAGGGGTCTGGTCCAACAACACACATTATTTTAAAAAAATTAAATGCTTTCATAGATATTATGTAATTTTGATTTTGTCCACTAGGGAGATCAGGGCATATGTTTTTCTTACTATATATTTTTAGCCTAGTCCAGGGTTTTAATATTTTGTTACATGGAATATAGATCACAATAGCTCTAAAAATTAACAAGGCAGATCCCTGTATTATCATTGTTAGGGAAAAAAAACTGGATGAGTAATATTATATGTTTTCCCCAAGTCATGTATTTGGTAATAACTTGTCCAAATTTCAAGAAAATTCTACTGATTTGCTTTTCATTGTTCTTTTCATAACCACCTGTTTATCACCTTCTTTTGAATGTACTCAAAACAAGCAGATATTCATATTTGAGGATGAATTCTGGTTTGGGAAATAACCAGAATGGTCCAGTTTTAAATGTGTTAAAAAAAGTTGGTGACCAAATTAGATAACACTATTTTGGATAAAAAAAAAAAAGTATATCTATAAACTAGAATGTTCTTTGAGGGTCCTAAGCTATCACATTATACATATCCCTAAAATATTGGCCAGTTTGAGAAAAATGCACAAATATTTTAAAATGTATATCTCAACTACATAACCATGTGACTCTTACCTATGTTAAGATCAGAACCAGATTCAAGGAAATTGAAAACAGAAACTGGCTGAAACCAAAATGTGTAGAATGCAAACCATGGTCAGGTTTAAAAGCTGAACTTTTGTTTTAAGTGAGTCTTAGTGAAATATAGCATGCAGAACTTGGTTTGTGATTTGGACTGAGAGGGGTTATTTATAAATATGGAGGGTGAATGGGCAGCTCTTCATATCTACTATGTGTTATGTGATTTATTTCATTTAATTCTCAGACCTCTCTATGAAACAGATGATATTTCTCTTTTAAAGATGAGGGAAAGACTCATGGTTTCTAGTAATGAACAAAGGTCACACAGTCAGAATCTTACAGCCACAATAGGAGGCAAAGCTAGAATTAGAATCCAAGTCTATCTGTTTCAAAGTCAAAGTCTTTCCTCTGAAGAATACTGCTTCCTTTTCAAAGGGACAAGAAAGGATGGAGGTGATGTGAAGTAGGTTGAATGGTGGTTTCATTCATGAATAGTTGTTCTGAGGGTCCAACCATTACAAAAAGGGAAGAATAAAGATAGCAAAAGAGGGTGTAAAATGTTTCCTTTTGCAGATTGTTCACATAGCAAATATGTAAGAATTTCCAGATCAACTTTGAGAACTAATCAGCAAATTTAGCAAGGGCATAGGAAACAGGGTAAGTCTGTGTGTATATATATATATGTAAAATATGTATATATATGTAAAATATGTATATATATCAAGTATATATCTCAAATATATATGGCATATATATATTTGAGATATAAATATATATTTGATATATATATTTGATACATATATTTGATATATACATCAATCAATATATATATAATTGTTCATTTATATAAAAGCAGCAAAAATTTAGAAGCACATTTTAAATAAAAAAATTACATTCATAAGAACATCAGACATTTAAAATGTCTATGAATAGTATAATAGAAAAGGTCCAAGACCACTACACTGAAAACTATAAAAAAAATGCAGAGAGAAAAACAAAGGAGACATGGGTTAAATGTTCATGAATTAGAAGGCATCTGATATTGTTAAAATGGTAATTCTCTCCTAGTTGGTCTATAAAATCAATGTGATCTGAGTAAAAATTTGAGCAGACAATATTTAGCACATGCTAATTTTAAAACTTATATAGAAAGGCATATTTTAAGAAATGTTTATAAACAAGAATGGAATAGATAAAATTATGTTACCTGTTTTCAATATTTCAAACAAAGCAGTAGTAACCAAGATGGTATGTTCTTGGTAAAAACATACACAGTTCAGATTAGAACAAAATAGAGTCCAGAAATGAACCTACATGAACTTGGTCAGCTCATTGATAAAGGTGCTAAGGCCAAATAATAGAAGTGAAAGATTTTTCAAAAAATGATCCTAAATCAACAAAATATTTGTGAACATCTACTCTTACCTCACACTACATGCAAAAACTAAATTAAAATGGATCACAGACATCAGTGAAAAGTGTAAAGTGTTATACTTTTGTAACACTATAAAACTTCTAGAAAAAAATACAGTATAGGAAATATCCTTGCAAAGTTGGGCTAGAGAGTTTTTTTTTTTTAAGGTGCATGTTCCATAAAAAGAAATAATTGACAAGTTGAATTTCATCAAAATAAATGTACTTCATTTTGAAAGTCACCATTAATAAGATGTTAAAGCAATCCACAGAGTGGGAGAGATTATTTACAACATATATATCAAGATAGTGACAACATATGTATCAAGAATATATAAGAAATTCTTATAACTCAATAATGAGATAAACAACTAAATAAGAAAATAAGTAGAAAGATATAAATAGATAGTTTACCATATAAGACACAGATAGCAAATAAGTGCATTAAAAAAGTTGTTAGAGACTGGGTGCAGTGGCACACACCTGTAATCCCAGTGACTCAGGAGGCTGAGATAGGAGGATGGCAAGTTTAAGACTGGCCTCAGCAACTTAGCAAGACCCTAAGAAACTTGGTGAGACCCTATCTCAAAAATAAAAGGGGGAGGGGCTGGGGATGTAGCTCAGTGGTAAAATGCTCCTGGGCAAATCTCCAGTACTAAACAAATTAAAATTTTAAAAAATCATTGGGAAAGTATCCCTTAAAATCGCAACAAAGTGCACCTTCATACATACGTATTAAAATGGCTAGATATTAAAAAAACCTGACCATTCCAAATGTTGGTGAGGATGTATATAAAAGAGAACTTTTATACTTACTAATTAGAATGTTAAAATTGTACAACCACTTTGAACAATGATTTAGCAGTTTTCTAAAACATTTTACATCTACCATATGACCCAGACATTCAACTTCTAGGACTTACTCAAGGGAAACAAAAACACATGTTCATCTAGGGATAGTTCACGAATGTTTATACAATTGTACATGTAATATCAAATGCCCATTAACAGTTGCATGGATAAACAGCTTGTGATATATCCAATGCAATGGAATACTACCCAGCAATGAAAAGGGATGAACTGTTGACACATGGAACAACAGGTATGAATCTCAAAATAACTATGCTGAGTTAAAAAGCCAGGAAAAACTAGGCCAGAGCATATGCTGTATTATTGCATTTTAATATGTTAGAACATGTAAACTGATAAACAGTGACAGATCAGTGGTTGCTTGGGGGAAGAAATGATGGAATGAATGTTTATGACTAGGCACAGAAATTTTTCAGGGATGGTAGAAATATTTTCTACTTATAATAATGTGTGTATATATGTCAAACTGTACCCTTTAAATGAATGTAGTTTTGAGTACTTCAATCATTAATCCAATGAAGCTGAAAAAAAAACCAAACAAACCATAGTATCAGGTCTATAGAATTTCCTGCCATGGAGTAGGTTAGCTTCTGTTCTTGAGAAATCTTATTATAATTCCAGATGAATGTGGCATAATCTAATTTTATGCATTCTCAATACGTAACCAAAACAAGATAAAGGGATTTTTTGAAAGTATAAATCCACAAGAATAAGGAAATGACAATCATAACATTTTGAACACTAGAAATTGGATGGACAAGTAGAAAATGACTTGAAAAGGCCAAATTTAAGCTGGCAATGAGTACGGTCAAGAAAGAACTCAATGCTGTAAAGACTTGGGAATTATCAGTACCAAGGACTTCTTTGAAAACTGCTTGAAACCTTATAAGCTGTTAGATGCCTGGATTCCCCTTACCTGCTCCATCACTGTAGATGACTGTTCCTTTTCCAACTAGACATGAAACTGGAGGTTCATTCCTTGGGAAGGTAGAACCAAGGGTTCTGGACTGGGGATACCTGACATAAGAGGAACAGATCAACCCTACTGAAAATAGGGTGCTCAAGGCTTGTGTGCATAGTGAGAGCTGAGGCTCCTACTCTGCTTTCCTCAGGGGCTCAAGAAACAAGGCATTCAGGTCTCTGCCTTCCAGAAAGGGGGCTGCTCTATGGAATCTGAACAATCCAAGAGAAATGCCTAAGAAGACTGAGAAATAAGGTTCCAAATGGACAGCACCCCCGCCCCCATTTCTCTCAACTATGAAACTCTTGGTTCAAAAGCTCTGCCCTTGGGCACACAGGTTCTATGAGCTTTTTTTTTTTTTTTTCTTTTTCTTTTTTTAGCTCCTTTACCTTAAGAAGAGAAGACAACTTAAATACACTACAAAATAACTGAGGAAAGTTTCCAAAGGAAAGATAACAACCAAAAGAGAAAAATGCAACATAGTGCAAAGAATATTGTTAAAAATTTGTTGTTATTCCAAGAAAGAGAAGATAAAAGCATTTATCTTTTTAAAAATTTATTTATTTTGATTCATTGTACACAAATGGGGTGGGGGAAGGAAAAATAACAGAAAGCATTATCTTTGTAAAGATGCTTTGAATTAAATATCCAAATACATAAAAGGACATGAAATTTTAAAAAATACAGAAAAAATACTAGAAAACTTGATTTGGAAGATAAAAATGAAAGGAATTTCTTCTTACAAGTACTACAAAACCAAAATCCAATACTAAAACAAAACAAAAAAAGCAGAAATGGAAAATAAAAGAAAAAAAGTAGGAAATCAGACCACCAGTCTAAAGTCAAGGAATTGCAGAGAGAAATTTCAGAGAAGTGGAGGGAAGGATTTATCAACAAAATGATTCAAGGTTATTCCCTAAAATTGAAGGATATGCTTTTCTAGAATGAAATGATTGATCTACCATAAGTACCGTCATATTTCAGAACACTGGGGAAAAAGAGAAAATTCTCCAACTTCCAGAGGAGATAAACCATGTTATATAAAAAGGAAAAAGAATTAGAATGGTCTCAGATTTCATAAAGGCAATCTTTAAAAGTACAGAAAAAAAGAGCATTATCTTCTATATTCTAAGGGAAAAATAATTTCCAACCTAGAAATCTATATTCAGTTGAATGTCAAATATTAAGTGTAAGGACAGTTTCAAAACATTTACTCCTATGAACTCTTTCTTGACAAGCTATTGGAGGCTATAACCCATTAAAATAAGATTGTGAACCAAGAAAAAGGGAGACATTCTGTTATGGTTTGGATATAAGGAGTGTTTCCCTCACACTCCATCCCCCCAAAAAGCTCCTGTGTTAATGCAGGAAAGTTCAACTGTGAAAGGATTAGATTATGAGAGCTGTAACTTCATCAGTTGATTAATCCACTTGATGGGCTAATAATTTAACTGGATGGTAACTGTAGCCAGGTGGGGCATGGCTGAAGGAAGTGGTCATTTGGGCATGCCTCTTGTTCTCTCTCTTTTTCCTGGGTATCATGAGATGAGCAGCTTTCCTTCACCGTGCCTTCTGCAATGATGTTCTGCTTCATCTTGGACCCAGAGTAATGGAGCTGGGTGACCATGGTCTGCGACTTCTGAAACTGGGCCCCAAATTAAATTTTTCCTCCTCTAAGTTGTTCTGGTCTGGTATTTTGGTCACAGCAATGAAAAGTTTTTTATTAAGGAAAAAACTTCAACTCAGGAGATGGGCAAGCTCCCCCTGCTTAATGATAAAAGGAATCTTTGAGGGAGAATGTTGGGCATAGGTGTGTCACAATTTCAGGGACAGACGACTTTAAGAAGATGAAATTTGTAGAATAGCTAAGATAAAGAAATGTATTGAGAATATATTTAGACAAGTGGAGAAGGATTTGAGGTTGACTTAGGGATAGGTACATAGAAAATTAAGCAAATGAAAAAAAACTCAAAGATTAGCTCCAGGGTGAATAAAATATTGGACAGAGAAGGAATTTTAATAATACTTTATTGCCTGGCTCATTTCTGAATTATACACATAATGATATGGTAAAAAAATGATTACTGAATATTTAATCTAAATTTTGATTTATCTTTCCTGGGAAGGACTAGGATATGAGGAATATGCATGCATTTGGGATCTAAGAGAAGAAAAAGAGCGAATTCCTTATTCTTCTGTTAATAGATACCTAAAATTGGAAAAAAAATCTAGAAATAACAATATAAGTATCTTCTTGGGTTAAATACCAAGAGTCAGCTCAGAATTCAAAGTTATTTTATGGTGGAACCAATGGAAGTGGGGTACCTTGAAAATCCTGTGTGTATTAACAATCTTATAGATGTGCTTACTCTTGAACAATATGCATGTATTGCTTTGGTAAGAAATATTTTTTTTTAAAAAAGTCATCCTTGGTTCTAGAGTTTCTGACCTCCTGATATTTCTAGTTGTTCTGGTGAAAATCTCTAGACCCTCTAATATTCTTCCTCGTTAAGAGTTGAGATCACAGATACTGTAACTAAGCTCTTTGCTCTTGGATTCCTGACTCTAGGACAATTTCAAGTGTAGCTTACATCTAACATAGCCAACTTTCTGGTGAGTGGTAGAAAAATAAGACTATCCAGGTAATATTAGCTCTTAGCAGGGTTGAGGGAAACTACATTTTGTTGCATGGGGGATAGAGACAAGATGAGGGTGGTTGCTCCATCAGCAAGCTCATTACTGGACTATTTGTGTTTGAGGCAGATATGTAGGAGAAAAAAATGCTGCATTGGGTAGGTTGGTGGTGTGGTATGGTCTACATGTATTTTTTCTCCTCAAATTTATATTTTGAAATTTAATCTTCAAGGTAATGCTATTAAGACATCCCTGTTTTAGTCTGTTTTTCTGTTGCTATGACAAAGTACTCATTACTGGATACTTTATAAAGAAAGGAGTTTTATTTAGCTCACAGTTCTGGAGGTTCAAGAGCAAGCTGCCAGCATCTGTTCAGCTCTGGGAAGGGCCTTATGGTTGTATTACAATGTGGCAGATGGCATCATAATGTGGGAAACACATATGAGAGGGAGAATTCATATGGTGAGACAGGAAATAAGAGAGATTTAGGGCCCAGGCTTACTCTTTATGTAACAACCCACTCTGATGGGAACTAACCGGGGTTCCATGCGAACTACATTACAGAGTGATGCCCCAGTGATCTCATTACTTCCAGTAGGTCTCACCTCTTAGAGGTTCTGCCACCTATCAACATTGGGGACATTCCAGTACATGAACATTTGGGGGACATACTCAAAGCATTGCAGTGGTCTTATAAAAGAAGCCTGAGGGAGATGGTTTACCCTTCTGTGTCACTTGAGAACATGAGAACACAGAAGGCATTATCTATGATGCAGCCTTCACCAGACAAATCTTCTGGCATCTTGATTTTAAACTTTCCCGTCTTCAGAACTGTGAGAAGTAAATTTCTATTGTATATGAATTACTCAGCCTAACATATTTTGTTATAGCAGCATGAATGGACTAAGACATGGGGAAAAGTAAAGATATTAAGAACAGGTAACTTCAGTTTATTCCTTTATCAGATCATGAAGGTAGAAAGGAAGATCTTATTCTTCATTTTGAACCAAGAATTAATTTCAAGGTGAAGTTTGCTGCTTTATATGAAATAGAAAGTGTTGAAAATACTTCAATGTGGTACTATGGCAACAATATTCCTTTGAAAAGGTTGAACTTTATAAGGATCTTTTGCTTCTTTGATTTTTCTGTTATCTGTTAAGAATTCAGGATTTCTCTAATTTAGTTTTTCTTGTTCACTGTTTGGAACTCTGGACACATTTTTTTTGGTAGAAATATTTGCAGGTGGTTGGATCTATAATGTCAGTCCTCTGATGACTCTTTAACCTCTGGTTTCCACAACAGCACTGAACTAAACCAATATTTCCATGAAAAATTTCAAATATGCATTCATTTTAGGAAGCCAGGAATGCTTGTAACATTTTTTTTGGCTGGGAGCATATATATTTTTTCATTTTCCAAATATATATTTAAAAATAAGTAAACATTGTACTTTTTAATTTCCTACTCCACCCTAACATTATCTTAACCTAATCTTCATCATTAACAGAATTATGAGTTTCTTCTATCAAAATAAGTTGACATTAAAGTTATCATTAAAACATACTGCTAACCTTTGTAACATTTTTGTAAAGGACATTATAAAGGAGTGATGTTGTGGGATCAGGAATGGAGATGCTCTTTAAGGACAAGAGAGCGTTACTACTGAGAAGGAATCCATTTTAACAATGGAAATTTACCTTTCTCCTCTTAATACCTCTAGGCAGAAAAGTCTATAGTATCTAGAACCCATTTTGAATCTGATTTGAACACGTTCCTCTATTAGAAGAGAGTAAAGGTGTAGTTAGGCACATTTCTAGGGAGTAATGGGGTTGAAGAGATAGGGAGGGTGCATTCTCAAATAAGGAAGTGAGGAGGATGAGAGCTCTTTGATCACAGGGCAATCTGGTTCAACAACTCTGTGTGTGTGTGTGTGTGTGTGTGTGTGTGTGTGTGTGTGTTTTGTATATATTGAGCTCATGTAAATCAGAAAAAATGATGCCTGTGCTTCACTTTTACATCCTGTCAACATAACAAAAACTAATATCAGTGCATGTCTTGAAATTTCACAATTAACTAATAACACAGTTTAAGAGATAAAAATGCAAACTCTAAATTCTCTAAATTAAAAAAAATAATTAAAAACTTTTGCCTTGGGGCAAAGGAAGAAACTCAAGGATTATATATTAATTTAACTTAATGGAGAGGAAAAAGAACTATTTAAAGAGTAACTATTTTCTAAAATTTTAGAACTAATAGTACACATAATTAGATGATTATAATAAAATAGCAAAGGACACTCAGTCTCAGACCCAATTTTGATCATTTAGGCATTTCATCTGCATTTTTAATATTAAGATAAAATAACTAAATACTCTGATATCTTCCCACATAATTGTTTCTGGTAGATTGAATTTTTCTACTGATGAAAGGTGAGATATAAAGACATTTTTCTTTTTGTTTTCTTTTTCTTTTTGATTACTACATAATATTTGTATGTACTTTTTGGGTACAATGTGGTATTTTGATTCATGTTTACATTGTGTAATAATAAAATCAGAGTGAGCCTATCCATCACCTTAAACATTTCTTTGTGGTGATTACATTCAAAATCCTTTCTTCTAGCTATTTTGAAATACACAATATATTTTTATTGATGATCATCACTCTACTATGCTGTGGAACATCAAAATGTATTCCTCTTATCTGTTTATTATGCAGTGTTGTAGCCATTGATCATCTTCACTTGATCCCCACCCTATTATCCCTAGACTCTGGTCACTACTATTCTACTCTCAACCTCTACAATATTAAGAATTTTAGATTCCACATGAGTATGATCATGAACTATTTATCTTTCTGTGTCTTGTTTAACTCACATAACATAATGACCTCCACCCACATTGTTGCAAATAACAGGATTTTACCTTTTTATGGCTAAAATTATATGCCTTGTATATGCATACTGCATTTTCCTTTATTTAGTCATCTGTTGATGGACTCTTAAATTGATTTTATATCTTGGCTATTGTAATGGTGCTGCAATAAAATGGCAGTGTAGGCAAAATATAAATGCTTTGGAGGATGTGGATAAGGGGAAACTTACACACTGTTGGAAGGACTAAATTAGTACAGTCTTTATGGAAAACAGTATCGAACTTCCTCAAAAAAATTAAAAATAGAACTATCATGCATTGAGACATTTTCAATCTTATTTACCAGAATGATTTTGGGTTCATCTTTTATATTGTATATGGCTGACCTCTAAAAATACTTTTCTCCCTTCCCTTTTAATTTATAGAACATTTAAAATAGCTTTCTTGCTGATTTTGTGATATTGTCCTAATTCCATGTCTGGTACAAAGATTAAATAAGCAGTGGGGTCCTTCCCGGACTCACTAACATGGCCAAGCTTGTCCTGGGATCATATCCTTTTACACTATTTCCTTGTGATTTACTCCTTGCCTACTCATTCCCAGATACAAAGTCAGAGAAGCAGTAAGGGATGCAGAGAGGTAATGAGCTGTTGGCTCATCCTGAGAAGGATCGTGGCACTTCCCATCTCATTTCAGATAAAGGAATGGAGTCATCCTCTTTCACCTCCTTTAAGTCAACTGAGGGAGCTGCAAGAAAAGTACAAGGAGATAGCAAAGGTACCTAGAATAATAGGAAATTGGCATTTCTATTCTCAGCTGGAAACTTGTTGGAGTACAGATGTCCTTATGCCTTTCCTGGGACTATCAAAGGAGAACAGAATATTGAGAAAGATCTTGGGAGGGTACACGTTGCTCCTGGATGTCTGAACTATACCTGAATATGGAGAGTGGGGCTTGCTTCTCCTTTGGGGGATTCTGAAGGCAGCAAGGCAGCTGAAGCAGCCATAATGACAGAATAAAACGAGGGAGCAGCCTGTCTTTTTATCATTTGGCATGGGAAGGATGTTTGAGCTTCCCATGGCTTTAGAGGATGCTGTGGAAGGCAGACAAAGGGGTGGCTTGCTGAGGAAAGTGAACACTGTGATAATGGGTTGGGATGAGGACATCTATTAGTAGGAATGTTTTAAGGAGGAATTTTAAGAGGTAGGTCAAACACTGGATCACCTTTGTCTGGGAACTGCGAAGCATGGAGTGCTTATAGAGTTCCTAGGGAAATTTCCTGGTGCCTCACAAAAGTGCTAGTGTTTGGATTTCTCACCAAAAGAGGTCACTGACAGCTAATTATTATTAACCAGAGAGAAAATACGTGTAATCTAAGTCAACAAAAAGTGGATTTGTCCTTTAATTTCCTCTTCCTCCACCATTATTATGGAAAGTCAGAAGAGGGAGAGAAAAGATAAGAAGGAAAGAGGGAAGACTCATTTCTTATCCCCCACTGCAGTCCTGGAGTTGGAGCAGTAGGGGAGAAGCTTGGAATGGGATGTGAGATGGAATTTTGACTTAGAATGAATGGGACCTGCTAAATCTCTGCATGTAAGTCATCATTAATGAAAGGGGCTTTTCATTTATCTGAAAAAATCTGGAGACTATGGGACCTGAAGGACCAAGAGAAGGAGCAACAGCGCATATTTAAAAGTAGTGATTGGAGAAAAGTAAAGCCATTTCCCACTAATTTCAGATTGTTCAGTAAAATGATCACATGGGGACAGACTAAGTAGTAAGGTTATTTTGATGACTATTAAAGAAGCTTTGGGGAGGTTGTGCCCAGAGCATAAGGTTAAGGAGTTGGTGCCTTCCTTCCTGAAGAATCACTGTTTGGAACTTAATCTATTGGGGATGATTTATTACCAGTGCTGAAGTCCATGTTGTTTAAGTCCTTTAATATGATCTTCATTTGTTGTCTCATCCGTTCAGACATTTATTAATTGACTTTGTCTTGTACACACAAAAAAGTAACTCAAAGGCAGCTGCCTCTGTGCTGAACAATAAGAATAAAGATCACAGTAATTTATATACTACCTATTAGACATTTGCACTTTTCTAAATGCACTATGCACATTAATCTAAAATAATCACTTTAATCCTGAAAGGTAGTCACTGTATTATCATTATTTTATAGATAATAAAGCCAAGGCATGAAGAGGTTAAGTAATTTCTAAGGATATATTATTAGTGAGGGTTGAGGCTGAATTTGAACCCAGGAAAGTTGTTGAGCTATATCTAATGCTGTACTGTCACTTGTGATATAGGGTATTTCCTCAATATATATTCTAATTCAGAATATGACTGAGTTTAAAGATTAGATTGGAGGGAGGAGGATTAATGTGGCCTGGAAGGCTTGAAACTCTCATGTTCCAGTGCCACTGGCAAGTTGCCATAAATGGCAGCTATACCTTTAGGACCTGCAATAAGAGTATACATTAGGCTCATTTCAGAGATTCATCTCTGTGTAATATCCATTAGTATCTTCTTTGGTCTTATCACCCAGAGACATATCCTTCAGAATAAAACAATTTGACAGATTTCTTTATTCTTATTTAGAAACAGACATCATAATTTCATTTAGACTTTCAGTCTCAGGAGATATCTATGTCTATATCTCTTTCATCTGTATCTATATCATCTATATCTATCTACATTTGTGTCTAATAATCTAAGTAGTCATTGGGGAGTTGTCCTTGAACCCTGGGACAAATCTCTTCTTCTGCATTCTAGCAAAAGATGATGGAAAAGTCTTTAACCCTTTCATGCCCTAATATGGTCTAAGAAAGATCAAAACAATGGGAAAATGACACATCCAATAAACAGGGAAAACCACAAGAAATCTGTTGCTTGCTTTTTGGGAACAGGTTTTTGGGGGATAGTGAAATGCTGTAGGGGAGGCTACTGAATGTTTTGGGACTTTTGAATGGATAATTTAGCATTCTGGCTGCTGAGAACTCAGTATTTTTGAGTTGCTCAGATTATGTATCCTGTTACTGCAAACATGGTTTTTTGAAAGGAAAGTCTAGACCAGTGGTTTATTAGTCTTAAGACAGGGTTTTTAGTTCAACTATTGTGGCTCATGGGCAAATCACAGAGTGCTGGAGTTTGAATTCTAAACCTCCAAGGAACACAGTCAGTTTTTGACCCTGAGAAAGGCAGTCAGCATCTCCAAACTTTTTATCATTTATAAACATAAGAATTTCAAACTAGATATCTATCATCTTTTCCTGATCTAACCTCTAAAGTGTTTCTCTGTGATTCAAAGCATAGTCTAATGGGGAAGTTTATGACCTTCTATTGTGGCACTCAGGGGTTAGGTGGTGGATAACAAAGTATTTATTTTACCACACCTTCAAGGGCAAATATAGTAAAAACTGTTGTGAAACATACATTGTGTGGCAAGAAATAGATCGTTTCTCATTTTGATAACTTTTATTATATATTTTTGTTCTCCTGGACTTCCATGTTCTCTTTGAACATGGAAAACTCTCTTCCATACTGAAACCTTGACTGACAATTTCAGAATAGAAGTTGGCATAAAGTAATCATGATTTTCATAGATCTCTGTATATGATAAGAAGTTGAAAGTGTCCTATCAGCAGGTGTGGATTTTGCTAAAGCAAGAATCTGTAAAACTAATGGAAAACAAAACTGACAAAATTGGAAGTGTTTCATTCTCATGGAAACAGGTGAGTGAAGTAAGGTGAATTGCAATTCCACCTGAGTTCTAAAAATCTATTTGTTTTCTCTCTGTGTGGCTGAAAGTGCCATCTGTATTCTAACACTTTCAAGGGAAAGATGTCAAGAGTGTCTGTGGCAAAATAATCAAGAATTGGTTAAATTGTTAAAAATTGAGCATTAGGAATCTACCTTTGAGACTCATGATTCATGATCTGCCTTTTCTTCCTTTCTTTGTATTCAACAGGGGTATCTATTACTGTAAATGTTTAGAAAAAAATTTTTCATAAATGACCATTTAATTCCCTATAAATTTTTCAAAAATTTCTTCCCAGGTTTCATTTATCCTTAAGGAAAATTCCTTAAAAGGTTTCAGTAATACCCAGTGAATCCTTTTGGAATAACAGAAGGCAAAAGTGCTATTTCCTTTCACCATTGAGACAGAAGGAGCTCAAAACAAGTTTACCATTATGACCCTTCTTTAACCAAATTTCGTGTACTTATAAATAGCAACAATAAACTCCATGAAGTGTTCCTAGAAATAAATAAAATGAATATTCATTATTCCTGAATATCAGTGTGCAATGAGATTTTTCAATCAACTTTTAAGGGGAAATGTTTAACTTAGGTACATAATTTTAGGATCGTAAGAAGCATATTTACATTGAATGGCTTATGTGCTTCACTTGTAAGACATGAGAAAGACTTGCCCTTGAAGAAAAGTGGTAAAAATAGTATTTAATAAACAACTTTGATAATGTGCCAAGTGATGATAATAACAATACCTTCTCTACCTCAAGTATTATGTTAGTTAATAATAATAATATTAGTGACATTAATATTCATCATCTCAATGTCCCCAAGAGGGGGTAGTAAGGAGGTTATATTAACATGGTGCTGTATTTTCCAGCTCATTGGCTTACATGGGTAAGATTGCAGGGTCTCACCTTCCCCCACCAGCTCTTCCAAAGTGTGTCTTGACAATGGCTGGGAATTCCTACCAGGAGAGCCACTAAACATGTGTGAGAAACCAAATTTGCCATTCTCTTCTGTTCTTCCTTAAAGGGAGCTGCCATGAGGACATAGATCCCCAACTTTCTCTGACAAGGACAGTGACATTCCCACTGCTGTGTTGTTCTCTCTTGGTTGCTGCATGACACATCTGCAATGTTCCTTCCTCCCAGAATTAGAAAGAAGTCTTCCTTACATCCATGTTTTCTTCACTGAGTTTTATACCAATATGTATGGTATGTGCCTTTGAGTTCCCCAGTGTTCAACAAAATTACCTGAACTGCAGCTTTTACTTATAGTTCTTCTACCTATAAGAATGAGCCCCTGTTTTATGCTAGCCTGGGAGTCCTTCACATTCTATCTTCCATTTTCCACCTTCCTTCCTCCTTGATTTCTTTCTTGGGTTCTCTCTCCATTAGAAAACAGAAACTTATGCATACTTACACACAGATAACAGTTACAAAAAGAACTCAACATTATCCTGTAGATCTACCCAACCAAATCATTAATTCATGGAAATAGATGAGAGAGATGATAGAAAAGACAAGATTACCAGTCCAGATTAGTGATAATGAGTAACTAAACAGATAATAATGTAATAATGGTGCACAACAGGCAGCGATTGTTTGAGTTTTATGTCTATGTCTTTAATAAGTATCTTATAGCTTGTTATAGAAAAGAATTTCATCCTTAGGATGTAGTCAGCTTCCAGCAATAGAAGCATCTAGGTAGACCTTATGGAATCAACTTGAAGGCAATTTCCAAAATGTGCCACTCTTGTTACTGGACTGAAAAGATGTTGAGGGCAAGATGTCATTCATTCAGCTTGTACTTTACATAACTTTGGAGGTTATAAAGCGTTTTCACATATACTAAGTTACTGTAATCTTTGCAAGAATCCTGGAGAATAAAGCAAGGACTGTGTTATTTAATAAATAAGGAAACAGGCTTAAAAATTTCATAACTTTTCCTAGAATTCTAGGGCTGATGAATAGCAGATTTGCAACTGATTCCAGCCAATTATGTTCCTAAACTTCATATGTTTTATCCAATGTAAATTTTCAGTGACTGCTGCATCTCTTTGTTGGCTGGTAAAGGTCATTGTTTTGGTGGGTTAAGGAAATTAACTTAAATGAGACTTATGGATCTTCTGTACTGGCTGCAAAGTTTCAAGATAATTGTGAATCTCACACACACACACACACACACACACACACACACATACACACAAACATACACACTCAAAAGAATAAAACATAAAATCCTCTTATTTTCATTCTCCTTTTCTCCTTTCCAGTTGAAATATGTGAAATCCACAGAATTTCACATCATCCTATGTTACAAATGAGTGTTTCTTCGGGGTAGGATCATCTCCATATTCCCTCCTATGCCACATCTAGTGGCTTTTAAAAAGAATTAAACACATGGATGAGAGATAGATGAATGGGTGGATCAAAGTCACCAGAAACACCAGAGTCTGTGACTCAATGAACAAGGCCCAGTTCTTTGTTTTTTTTTTTTTTTTCAAGGCCCAGTTCTTGAAGACCCATATTGCAGCTGGTCTTCATGAGTCATCCTAACATTCTAGCTACTCTTTGGCAGAGACATTCTGCCACACTGCTTTTCCTGGGTGGCCTCTATGGTTCCACACTTCCCCAGTTTGTTGTTAATGTGCTTGATCTAAATCATCCTGGACCCTGTGTCTGCTCTGAGACAGGCTGTTAAATAAGCAAGGGTCTTTCAGAGACTACACATTCAGAACTCCAGGACCTGCAGTATTATTTTTTCATGATTTATGGCCAAAGGTGTGCGCTCCTGTGTCTTTTGGTCAATGATGATAAAGCAGACATCAATGCCTCTGTGGATTTTCCGTTGCCCCTTCAATAGTCACCATTTAGAAGCATTTAATCAGTGCTGGGGTGGGGAAACCTCAAGCTGCTGTTGCATTGTGGAGCAAGTTTGTGGGCTTCCTCTTCTAATTTTCTAAACTAGTAAAAACAGTATTTCATGCTTACTTGCATAAATTTGTCTGTTCTTTCCCTACTTTAGCAGATGAAATATTCCAGGTAAAATGGTGACAATTGCTCTGATCCTTAATTTTATTTGCAACTTTGACCACAGAGGCAAGCTAATCCCCCAGGGAACACTCATCTTTACTATTAACAGGTTGTCACCCATACTTCCTTAACTGGTAGAGTAAATAATAGCAGCCCCTAAAAACCAAGGAGGTAATTAACAATTCCTTATTGAAATTGGGCTTGGAAAGTCATTTTGTGGAGGTCATACTGAATATTCAGATGCAATACCTAAGTATGCTTGGAGGTTATTATGAAGTGGATATTGAAGTTTATAAATCCTAAGTTTTTGGCAGTAGTTCACAAAGTGTGGTCTTTCCATCAGCAGCATTAGCAGTATCACCTGAGAACTTGTTAGAAATGCAAATTTGGGAGGCCCCACTAGACATACAGAATGCATGTGCATTTTTGATGCATAACCAATTATACACTAAAGTTTGAAGACTATTGGTTTTAGGCTGTTTCCTACAATAAGCCCTTTTTCTGTGTTTTTAAAATGATCATATGATCATATAACAAATTAATTTGTCCCTTTTCTGAACAGCATGTAATCACACCAAATAATTATCCATACCTTTATTCAAACATATTAATCATATTAGAAATGCCATTTCCCTCTCATTCAAAATGTGAAATAGGTAACATCGATCCAGGATGAGTGCCCAGGTAAATCAGGGGCTCCAATATAAGAACTGAAATGAAATG
This sequence comes from Sciurus carolinensis, assembly GCF_902686445.1. Classification (NCBI taxonomy): domain Eukaryota; kingdom Metazoa; phylum Chordata; class Mammalia; order Rodentia; family Sciuridae; genus Sciurus; species Sciurus carolinensis. The sequence goes on along the minus strand of NC_062216.1, from coordinate 61,023,812 downwards.
CATGCATAAACTATTATTAGTTCTGAACTGTTCCAAGAAGGCTTACCTTTGCATCAAAAGTGTATATACAAATTATTCCTTAATACCATTTAGCAGAGAGAAAAGTAGGGGACGATGTGGGAGTAAGACAAGGGCATTTTTAAAAAGGTACCCTTTTGGAGAAGAAGCTTATGTTTGATGATATATAAAATGCTTTGTAAAGTTCTAAGAGGAGGTATCTATGCATTTAATGACTCTGTAAGCCAGTGCTTTAACATTTTATTGTTGTCTTTATTGCCCGGAATTCCATCTCTCTGTGACAGTGTTGGGGTAATGTGTGGTAAGAACATTTCCATTTCAGTCCATGATTAATTAGCTGACATTTATTGAGTACTTAATATGTGCCTATAACTGAGTTAAAATGGAATACTGAAAGTATGGCCCATGCTTTCTAACAAGCTTACAACCTATTCAGAGAGATGGGAATAAAATTCCCGAAACTTTTGAACTCAATAAAATATCATGACCACAAGTGAAGAGTCATGATACAGACAGGGAATGAAGACAGAGTTAGTGCACTATGGGGGTTGGTCACCCAGGGTGTTTAGTATTTATTTAATAGGAGGCTTTGTAGAGCAGGTGGATCTCAAAGGATGCTTTAGATCAGTGGTGAGTCATTTGTAAAAACGGCCTCAATTTTTCTGCTTCCTCTATCTCTGCCTTTTTGCAATGCAACTTTTTAGTTTCTTACATGAAGAGGTAGAGCATAGTCCTTCACCCCTGGAATCTGAGCTGACCTTGCAAATGGTGAGAGTGACGAATTGCTAGTTCTGAACTTTTACTTCAAGAGATCTTGCATGCTTTGGACCACTCTCTCAGATTGGATTATCTTTAGCAGTTACAAACAAGCCCAGGCTGCTTAAGCCCAGGCTCTTTATGAGACAAGCTGTCTCACCTGAGGTCAATGGAGAATAATCAGCCCCTAACAGAAAAACTCCACCGAGCCCAGTCATAATCTTGGGCTAAATGAATGTATACTGTTTTAGACCAACAAATTTCAGAGTGACTTGTCATTTAGTTATAGATAATTGATACAAGAGCTTAAAGGCAGAGAGGAAGAAAGAAAAGGTTCTAGGCTAGAGTTGCACCTCCAAAGAAGTCAAGAGTCAGAAATATGTGAGGCCAGATCAAAGAAAAATGGAGAGACTAGTAGGATTGAGTGTCTGAGTCTCTTTCTTTCAATAACTAGCTCCAGGGATTGAGAACATAAACTGGAGGCCAGAGATGCACCACTATTTTCATATATAATGATCTTTCTTGAAGTACCCCATCAGGCCACGTTTTGGGCCACACAGTGTGCATTCAGACCCTGTTCTTCCAAGCTAGACTTTGAGAGAATGAAACATTGCTTTTTAGCCAACTATCAGATGCCAAGAACAAAAGATCTTTGTGGTTTATCATTTCCTTTTATTTTTCATATAAAATTATGAAAGCTCACATGCCATACTTTCAAGAAATTGCAACTTGTAGAATCCCAGAATAAGTTAGGCTGCTTTCCATATTTCACTTTTACAATGTGGATCTACTGCCTATTGAACAATAATTTTTAATTCAGCTCTATTGGGTCACTAAAAATATTTTTCACTGTAAAAGAGTTTAAGAGGAAAAATTTACCTTGAAATACTAAAATGTACTCTCTTTCTCTCAGATGGTACTGCTGGAAAAGAACATCCCTGCGATATGAGGAATTCTTGTTTTAGAAGTAGCCCTTTATACGTTTGGCAGAACAGGTGGTCAGTAGTGGGGGAGAGAGAGGGTGGAGTGAGGGCGAGGAGTGTGGTACTCTGGTGGAACAATATTGAACCTATAACTCCTTTTGCCTGGGATCTTTTGTTCCAGTAGCCACAGAAACTTCTTTCAGTTTTTTGGAAAACCGGTTAGTTGACAAAGTGCCATAAACTTCATACAAAATGGCTTTACTGAGCAAATGTTTTACTTAAACTATGCTTCAACCACACACGTCCTAAAATTGTAGTGAACCAGGAATTTCAATAGAAGAAAAGGCAGGAATAACGAAGACTTAAGTGTCACCCAGGCATGGAGTCAAAGAGGCGTCATACCTGAATCAGTGCACACTGTGTGCGCGTTGGAAGGACAGAGGGCGTGCTTTAAAGTTGTTATTTTAATTACTGCTTGTCTCCTATGAACATGTTGCTCCTTTTTGGCTGTCAAGTAATCAGCTCACCCCAAACTTTTCTGAACCGAGGGCCCGCGAGTCCTGTGTCCCACCCTTCCCTCTGCGCCTGCCTCTCACCAGCATTTGGGCATCTCGCGCCGGCTAACAGGTCCCTGCTTACTGAAGCGTCACCTCTCACTCCCCAGTAAATCTCCGCAGCCCACTCGGACTGCAGCCTGTTTGCCGCCCGTCCTCCCATTGCAGCAGTCAGGGCGACAGAGAGGGAGGAGGCGCGCGGGGAAGGGAAGATCCAGGAGGACCAACTCGCGGGCCGGCTCCGGAATCAGCATGGGGAAGGGAAGCGCGGGGCGAGTTCGCACCACAGGTAAACAGGCTGGCGAGGCGCAGGGCGCTGCCGCCGCCGCGGCCACCCAGCGATTTCCAGGCACGCAACTCCGCCTCCAGGGCTCTCTCCCTCGCGCTCTCGCCCAGCCGCTCGCTCGCAGCCCCAGCAGCCGCCGCAGCATCACTTCACACAAAGGACTGTTACCCGCTGAGCAGCTCCTCCACCTCCACGTCCTCCTCCGGTGACAGCAGCCCCGACAGCAGGGCTCCGGCGCGGCGGCGGCGGTGGCGCGGGGGGGGGACCTGTCACTCCTTGCAATCCAGGCAGTGGCAGCGGCTTTTTTTTTTTTTTTTTTTTTCCTTTTCGCTTTTCTTTTTCCCCCGCTTTATATCTCAGCCTTTTTTGTGGTTCCACCCATATCTTCCCCACCTCCTCCTTCCATAAACAACTCTCCTACCCCACCCCCCCAATAAATAAATAAAAGGAGGAGGGTAAAGGGTGGGGGAAGGAGGAGTGGTGCGGGGGGGGGGGGCGTGCAAGGAAAAGGGAGGCAGCGCGACAGAGCCAGGCAGAGTCCGAACCGACAGCCAGGAGCCCGCACGCACCTCAAACCATGAGATGGCGACGCGCTCCGCGCCGCTCCGGGAGTGCCGGCCCTCGGGCCCCTCGTCCCGGCTTGGTCGCCCGCTCGCCGCCGCTGCTGCTACTACCGCTGCTGCTGCCGCTGCTACTGGGGACCGCGGCCCTGGCGCCGGGGGGCGGAGGCCGGCGACGAGGCGGCTCCCGCGGGGGCCTCGGTGTGCTACTCGTCCCCGCCCAGCGTGGGCTCGGTGCAGGAGCTGGCTCAGCGCGCCGCGGTGGTGATCGAGGGAAAGGTGCACCCGCCGCGGCGGCAGCAGGGGGCACTCGACAGGAAGGCGGCGGCGGCGGGCGAGGCAGGGGCGTGGGGTGGCAAGCGCGAGCCTCCAGCCTCCGGCCCAGGGACGCTGGGGCCGCCCGCCGAGGACCCACTGCCTACCGCCAACGGGACCGTGCCCTCTTGGACCACGGCCACGACGCCCAGCGCTGGCGACCCCAGGGAGGAGGAGGCACCCTATCTGGTGAAAGTGCACCAGGTGGGGCGGTGAAAACCGGGGGTTTGAAGAAGGACTCGCTGCTCACCGTGCGTCTGGGGACCTGGGGTCACCCGGCTTTCCCGTCCTGCGGGAGGCTCAAGGAGGACAGCAGGTACATCTTCTTCATGGAGCCCGATGCCAACAGCAGCAGCCGTGCGCCGGCCGCTTTCCGAGCATCTTTCCCTCCTCTGGAGACTGGCCGGAACCTCAAGAAGGAGGTCGGCCGGGTGCTGTGCAAGCGGTGCGGTAAGTTCCTCGCCCCTGGGGGCGTGCTTCGCGGGGCTCAGAGGGCGCGGTGGGCACCAGGGTTCGACGGCTGCGGAGCAGAGGAGGTCCCAGGAGTTGCTGGATCTGGGTGAGGAACTTGAAGAGGTCCTCAGGGAGATTTCGCGGGTTCCACCGACAGCCTTGTCCACGTTCCTGTTTCCTAGGTTTTGTCACTGGTGAAAGCCCAAGTTTGGTTCTTGGTTGGGGCCGCCTGAAACTTTTTAAGCCTTTGGGGTTTGGTTCACCTAAGTAGAATTGAAATGTGCCTGCTGCTTTCTTGCGTGTGGATTATTGAATTTGACTTTGATTAGGAGCTGCTGATTATGGGCCCCTTCGTGGGGCTTTTCCTCTGAAGGAGGAAGGGTGAGGTGGGCAGGATTTTAACGCCTTCTCTTCACTTTTGAATCCTGAGTGTGGAGATGAGATGGGCAGGGATTGTTTGTGTCCGTGGAGAGTTCAGGCAAGGAAAAGACACCACTCTGAGATTTCTCTACGCATGTGGCAGAGTTTTTGGTGAACTAATGTCCAACAGATAGGTGCACTGTATCATGTGTATATGTGTATGCAAGAATTATAAAGCAGTTTTTTGGTAAAATGATCTTAAGAATTTTTGTTTTCTCAATATTTTGGTTTGGAGTATATTTTGGCTCTTCAGTGAATCAGAACAGATGAACATAATTATGGAGCTTCACATGTAGGCCCTGAAGAAGAATTTCAGAAAAGAAGTTTAGCAATGGATTTCCCAGACCTTTTTCCATTTACCATTGAAAAGTATTCTTCTTAGGTCTGTGTCATATTATCAGGTTTGACAAATTAGCTGATAATCAAATTACATTTCAGGGATGACACTTCGTTTATACTATTCATAAGATAATTTCTAGGATCTAAATATCTGTATTATTTCCTGATTACCATATAATCACTAACGCATAGCAGGGTTTCTCCTCAAACCATAAATTAACATGATTACACATTGCAAAATCTAACATGCATAATAGCTTTTTTCCTTGGTCTTTATATATTGGTCTAATAGATAGTTGGATTAATTGAATTTTCACAAAACTCAGCATCATGCTATGTTCAGTCTGCCTGTGATGCAAAGTGTATCAGTTCTTTTAAATTTGTATCTAGTGAAGGCCAATTATTTAAATTTCTGGTTGGTTCTTGTGTCCTGCAGTTAATTAATGCCCAATGATTTGGTTTTAGTGACAAGAAAGAGCAGTGTTCACCATCATTCCCTTATGTTAACAATGTACTTTATGTGCCAGAGACGTGTTAAGATCACACCACTTTGTGGACAGAAGCTGTTCAGAGTGGTGCTGAGGAAAGCTGAGTGACGTTGGGATTCCCCATGACTGGCTGATAGATGTCACTGTAAAACATGAGAAGTGCTCTGCTGGGAGCTGTCTTATTAGGGAACACAAAAGCTCAACACCATTGTACTGCAGCTTATGTTATTCTGTTGTAGAATCTGAACAAAACCTTTAAGCCATACTGTGGTCCAGTTTTCACATATTTTATTATATGTAATTCAGGAAGGATTTTGACTTTAACCCTAACCATATGAGTTTCAAATCATTGACTATACATGGTGGGAAGTTAATATAGAGGGGATTGTAGCTAGCAGTGATGCCTAGCATTGGGGGTGTATTACTAGATTAGCAATGGTGTTGGTTATGTCTTTTAACTAGAAACAAATGTCAGACTTTGGAGGTAAAGTTCTTATAAGCATCCAGAGAATGTTTGGACATGGTAACTCCTTGTTGTCTGGAGGAATAATATTCTATTTTGTGCTTCTAAGGGGAGAAAAGCTCCACTGAAGGTCATTGGATTTTGCCCTTTTGTTTGCCAGAGGAAATACATAATTGTAAACCGTGGCATATTTTTAAAAATTGGGATTTTTAATGAGTTGGAAACCTTCCTGCATCTAATAGAGGAGATTACAAAATCATGAAATTACTGTTCTGGGGTTTGTATAATTATTGTGTGTTTGGTTATTTTAGTGTTATGTAATTTAAGGTAGGGTAGTTATTATGTTAGACCTCAACTTATGGTTTAGCTAAGGACTGAGTGCTAAAAGTTCCTCTTGCATTATTGCCCACATAGTAATTATTGCAATATTGGAGGATAAGAGTAAATAGTATAAGCTATTTTTTGTAATGAAAACTAAGAAAATTCTTACTTGGAATATTAGGTGTAAAAGTGTGTGAGTGTGTATATTTGAAAACTTGTAAATTCATCCAGTTCCAATTTTATGGTCTCAGTTAACAATGTCATTCAGAACCTACCACGCAAAGCAAAGGAGCACAGACAAGTGGAATACATATAAAGACAATAGGGGCTGATTTGTCCTGGTTGAGCTGTTTCTGTGTGCTTCCAGTTAGGAGATTTCAGGGAGAATGATGGAGCAGAGGGCCCTTATCTAATGACACGAAGCCGCCCTGGGGGTGTGACGGTTGTATGCAGGTTTGAGCCATGATACTAGACTGGAGAGGAATACAGCAAAGTCATTTTGTGATATCATACCCTGGGGAACAGTTTCCAGATCTCATGCTCTCAGCTGCAGTGTCATTTCCTACAAGTTGCTTACTAGTGTAGAAACTACACATGCAACAGATTAGCCTTAGGGTTGAGCTAATAGAAAGCTTCCCTGAAAAAATTTCCCTCCATTGAATAGAAACTCCTGAGTAGTGTCTGTATTAAAAAAAAGCTCTTTGAAAAATGGACCTTTTGAAACAGAAACTGTTAGTGTATTTTAGAAGACCCAACATAGAATTTCATAGCTTGTTTGTTTTACAGTTGAAGTTTGTATAAATTACACTTTCTTTACATTTGATTAAATTCTTCCCAGTCTTTACTTTTTTTCTTGCTCAGTGAATGACCTAAGAAATATTACTGGGTTTTATGTTCATCAGAATGCAAAATAACTTGCTCTTCAATTAAATTTCTGATATTCAGGCAAATCATTGTTTGATGTGCTACACTTTTAATTTTCAAAACATTGTGATTATACTAGTCAGAAACTGGTTTCCAAAGAGGAATAAAAATATGAATGCTAAATAATATCTACAACTGGGCTGTGACAGATTTGCACATCAATTATGTTCTTAACAAGTCAATATAAATATTCTATATCATACAACTTTGGAATGAAGATATATATGTATATGGATAATATAAACATGTTTATTAAATATTTATGATAAATGGCACTAGCTCTTTCCAATATTCTCAATCACCATTTAATAACGTGTGCTGACCTTATGGTGTTATGAAAATGAAAAAAATGCTGCAGGGATTTTCTAGTCAGCATTGAAGAAAATTATTCTTAATAAAAGCTATATTAAGGAAGTAGCAATAGGAACAGATATGGCTTGACTGTGTATTTCGTGAATACACAAGTAAATTTAATTTCCCTAGTGTTTGTGACTGCTCTCTTTAAACCATATAAATCTTGCTGTCAAAAATCTATATCAAATTTAACTTCCTTCTATCAAGGAGAGAAACTGTATATGTATTTATTTATACTTATATTAAAAAGTGAAACCAAGATAGGTCATTTGGGAAAACAAGTCTTTAGATTAAAAATATTTTTAAAATAATTTAAATATTTGAGTTAGAATATTTTACTAGCAAGGGGGGATAGTCCTCATCAGTTGGGATAGATCTATAAATCCTCTGAATCTAGGGAAAGTTTTACCATATGTCTTAATACATTAGTGACGACTGGGAAGCTTAAATAACCCTGAGGATCAAAACAATGAGCTGTGTTTCCCTTGGCCTGTGTATTTATAGCAAATGAGAGCAAAAGACATGATTGGACGGGTTACTGCCCTTGTCAAATATAATCTATTCATTGTTCAGGAAATCTCTTTTGCTTCGATACCTATTTTCTTCCTGTTATTTTCCCCTTAATTATAAACATAACATTTTAAAACCTATTTTTACATTTCAGTGACAATTTATAAACTGGCCAGATGTTCAGAGATCTTCAAATGCTCATCTGCCCTTAGTACTTGGGTTTTTATGGTTTGTTTTTAATGGGCTTAAATGATATGAAAAGTCTCTAGATAGCTCTTATTCAATGGGTATTCTATTAGCCTTACATAAAAAATGATAGTGATGAAAACAAGAAGGATGTGATTAGTGTTATTAGTGAGTCAAGCAATTTGTTTCCCAACCCCCAAAATGTTTAACATGCCTTAGTCAAAGTTTTCATAAGAAAATGAAAACTAATTTTATTGTTTTTATTTCTAAGTAACAGAAATAGGCCCTTGTGAACAGTTTTCAACCCATTTATGAATGTTCTAAATTTTTGCATGTATGTTACTCTGTGTGTTCTTATGTTATTGTAAAATTTAAGGTAAAATTAAAGTAACAAGAGAGAACATATAATTTAGCTAGTTTGTCCCCATTGTCCTGCAAATATCAATCACCTTATAGCATTTGAACAACTTCTTAGTGATATGTCTTGTTTAAATGTGAAGTTGAATTATTTGAAAACTTTCAGGATATGGATGAGTCTTACTGAGTTGAATAATTGCTCTAGTTGACTGGATGTATTTCAAATTACCCAAGTTGTTTAGCGCTGGTTTGCACTAGAGGCAAACCTGTTTTTGAAGTCTTCCTTCCTTGATTTCTATCTTTTAATAATTCATACATGTTCAAGTAAATAAAAGAAATTTTAGTGAAGCTGAGAACTAAAAATGGTTGACTAGTTTCTACTTGACACAGATCCAATTGATAGGCACCCATTTCCCCTAATATTGACTAGCCATCCAACCATCCTAGAGAGGGCGATATTAAGTGATAATTTATATTATTCTTTTCTCTTTAAGAAGACTAGGGTATTTTTCCCTATGGAAAACAGTTACCTAGAAACTGTTTCTTAACCTTGATCTTCTCCATTAGGGCTTAGTAAAATGAATAACTTTTTTTTCTTAATAACTAAAAAAACAAAAACAAAAACCAAAAAGAAGAAATTTTATCCACAGCTTAGATGGTACATGAGAGTGAACTGGCACTTCCTAACTCAGTCTTCATATGTTTTCCCTTCATCTCTGTTTCCCTTATGAAGATACTGCAAGGAGAGCCTTAGGCAAATGATGGGGCCATGAGTGGATCTCAGTCTGTGAGTATAGGATTGCTGTTCATCATCACATTGACTCACTTTCTTTTGACATCTTGGAATTTGGTTGCCTGGGTCCAAGTATTTTGGAAAATAACGGTCTGAAATCACGGGACTGTGAATGCAGACAGTCTTTCTGTTCCTGATAGGCTCCTTGTTTATCCCATGAGGACACAGATGGTAACCTGCATTGCATCTCTAGTTCAGAGGCTTCTCCCCCTGAGCCCAAGTCTCTGTCTTGGATGTCTGCCCTGATGTGTTGGGAACTGTAAGAAAACAGCTCAGAGTGGTGCATGATTTCAGAGGTGTCCAGATTTAGGAGGTAACGATAGGTTGAGAAAACCTAGAGGAGAGAATTGTTTCTTTTCCTTTTGCTCTGTGGTGCCACAATGTGTGAGCTGAACAGAACCCAGCACAAAGAAACATGCCTGATGAGGGGACTGGAGTCTTGGTAGTGGGTGCATCCAGGATCCCAGGGCATGGAGTGGTCAAGCTAACAGAGGCAAAGCCCTACCTGCTTTGCTAAATTTGGAAAGCCCTCAGCAGTATGCTATTGTCCTAAATGTTTGTCTCTAATCTGAAAATTGCCATTAAGGCAAAGGAAGATAACAAATTGAGGGATTAACTAAAACCATTTGGTTTTAATTACCACTGATTGAGTTAGAATCTTTTTTGCCTTTTTAATAGCTATAACTTACTTTTTAAGGTTTAGATTAAATGCCCAGTAATAATTAATTAAATGATAAATCACTGAAACACCTCAGTTAGGTTTTATGCTTGGCAATGACCGATCTAGGCAAAATTTGGAAAGAAAAAAAATACCTCTGATTCTTCTCTTTGGGTCACTAATTTGATGAGATGGGTGTCTGTAGGAAGTAGCAAAGAATTGTAAACTACCAAGACACTACTGTTCTCCTCTTACTACACAGAGCCTCACCTCTGGATTGATCTTTGGCTTTCAGAGAAAGGTTACTGAATTTTCCCAAACTTCTTTTCCTCAATTGTTTTTGGACAACATTTATTCCATGTAGTTTATAGCCTCATGGGGAAAAAATTTCTGGGTTACAAATACTTGAAGGTACACAAGAGATTTTGGACAGTCTATGAATCCCTACCACCATTTTGGGCCGACCCATTCCCCAATCATCCCAGTTTATTTTGAGTACTTGACCTCAGTATGCCGAAGTGTGTGTTCTCCCTTGATCTCTCCTCACAGGTGTTTAAACATGTTAGTACAGTAAGTTATACCTTATGTGGAAATTCAGCTCTTGCAACTAAAGATGGAAAAGCACTGCTTATATCTCAGAGAAGTAATAAAAAAACCAAAAGATTTTGGGTGAGTTACTTTTTGCTTACTTATCTTGTTTTTAGTATCACGTCAGTTCTTTGTTACACTGCAGGTGGGACAGCACATGGCATTTGGCCTGCGTCGAATAATGAGATCCTTTCCCTTCAGTTGGCCCTGGAGGCACTGTAGGAGAGGAGGGCTTACTCCTGAAGCAGCAGATGCTGTGGTGGCATTTTTTCCCACCACAGGGGGCCTCCCAACTGCACCTTTGCACAGAACATGGTGGTCATCAACAAGGAGGAAATGGATGACTGTGTCTGCATCACACAGAATTTGTCATTAGACTTTGCCCTTGGGAGGTGATTCTGGCAGTTAAAACCCCTTTTCAGGATGGAGGGGTTTAACTCAGAGTGGGTATGCTTATTGTCCTGTCATTAGCACACCAGGGTCCTCATGTTGAGATCATCTAGGTCTCTTTCTTTTTAAGTTTGGGCACCTCTGGAAAGCTCCTTTCCTTTATTGTCTTCCTTCCCATCTGCAGGGTTGGGTCACATCTTGTTCTCAAAAACTCTAGCAACTTTTCTTTCATAGGAATGGGAATTTTATTAAAAATTCTAACATTTTGGAATATAATTTTATGTTATATTTTACTATATTTACTATAAAATTTACTATTTTATCTTTTAATTACCAAACTGAACTTCTGTACCTATTAAATACTAATTCTCTGTTTTCCCCTCCTCCTCTCCTTTGGTAGCTGCCACTCTACTTCCTGTCTTTGTGAATATGACTACTTTAGATATCTTATCAGTGGACTTGTATAATATTTGTCCTTTTGTAGCTGGATTATTTCACTGAGCATAATGTCTTCAAAGGTCATTCTTGTTGTAGCATGTGTCAGAATTTTCTTTTTTAGGGCCACTTTTTGTTAATCCATTCATCCATCAGGGTAGCTTGGTTTACTTCCACCTTTTGGCTATTGTGAATACTGCTGCTGTGAACATGGGTGTATAAATATCTACTCTACTCGAGTTCTTGCTATCAGTTTTTTGGGTATATATCCAGAGGTGGAATTGCTAGGTCACATAATTCTATGTTCAATATTTTTAAGGCATTCACATGGAGTTTTTCACAGCAGCTGCACATTTTATATTTCCATCAGCAGTGCACAAGGGCTCTAATTTCTCCACATCCTCACCAACTCATGTTATTTTTTATTGTTTTGATAATAGCCATCCTAATGACTGTGAAGTGATGATGAACAGTTTTTTATATTTTTTCTATACCAAGTTACTATGTCTGATTATACTATTGTTAATAAGAAACAAAAGTTCTAAGAAAATGAAGTTGTTCATCTCTTCAACTCTCAATTTACATGACATTTAGGAACCTAAATCTGAATCCACCAAATAACAAAATTTCAACAGATATTAGCTTAATAAAAATGATGAAAGATTTTAAGAGTAAACTTGGTCTTGAAAACCTGGGAAGTTCAATGAGGGTTATAAAATACTATATTTATACTGCTAACATTAATCCAGAGAGGTGACTTGTCATATTTGAATACTATCAGAATCTTTTAATTGATTTTGTTCATTTATTATTTTCCTTCCTAATTTCCTTGTCTGTATTCCTGTCCATGGCTCCAGTCTGCCTGCGTTAAGTACTGTACCGGAGTCTGAGTCATTCTAAAATGCTACTGTGTTAAGCCTCTTTCCCTGCTCAGAGACTCTCCCTGGATGCACTATAGTTAACTTCCATCCTGACAGTGTCCTCCTCATTCCACACTGAACCTCATCTTTCTCATCTTACTATATGAAGACTTTAATCCCGTCTAACTGCTACATGAACAGGCCTTGTGTTTTCCTAACTTTACTGATTTTATGTAGGCCATTTCCTCTCCCTGGATCTCCTCCCCCCATCATTCCTACCTGAGAAAATTCTACTCCTCCTTCAAGAGACTGCTCAAATCCTCTTGTCATGATGGTCCTCATGATGATTCCTGACAAAAATACTCCAGTCTTTGAGCACAGAGCATCTTTTTACTTGTACTTTATGTGATGATATTACACATTTTCCTTACATTTTGCTTTTTATAATTTATGTGTTTTAAAAAATTTTCTCTGTTGTGTGTCTGTTTTTTCAGTTGGCTGTGAGTAAAAGACCTGACAAGAACAATTTTAAAGGAGGAAAAATTTATTTGGGGGCTTACAGTTTCAGAGGTCTCAGTACATAAATACCCAGCTCCATTCCTTGGGGCTCTGGGTGAGGCAGAACATCATGGTGGAAGAATGTGGTGGAGGGAGGCAGCTCACATGATGATCAGCAAGCGAGAGAGAAAGAGAGAGAGAGAGAGAGAGTCCACTCACCAGATACAAAATACAAAGCCCAAAGGCACATCCACAGTGACCCACCTCCTCCAGCCATACCCTGCCAGCCTTCAGTTACCCTTGATTAATGCCCTGATGGTCAGGGTATTAATTCACTGATTGGATTAAGTCTTTCATAACTCAATCATCTCTCCTCTAAACCTTCTTGCATTATCTCACAGGTCAGTTTTTGGGGGACACCACATCCAAACCATAATGTCTGTCTTGCCTCACCCAGGGGCTGCACTATTCTTGTGGAGAGATGCTTGCAGTATCTTCTGCCTTTTTAGGAGTGAAAAGTGTCTTAACCTCAGAGTGAGGACAATCCTTTTCACTTCCAGGTTTGCAATTTAGTACCTGTGTAGTTTTGGGCACCTATCTTTATTTACTAGTTTTCTAATATACCAAATAAGAAGGGTGAACCAAGATGCTTTTTGAGGTTCATTCAAACAGTCCCTAGTTCTTATTTCAGAAATAACCAAAACATAGACTTCTGCTCCTGTCCCTGGAACTTTTTTACACTCTCATTTCACTGTTGTTCTAAGGAGAGTAATCTTTGGAAAACAACTGTTGAAATTTTAGATTAGAGAGGAGAAAGAAAATGAGAAGAGAGGAAGCCTTCAAGGGACTGTGTCTCCTTTCTCCAAATCCTTGTACCTTTGTTTTAATTTTATTAAACTGTTCACAATACTAGCAGTTCTTTATGTTCACCAGCATCATCTTTTCAAAAAGCAAAGACCACAGCCTCTGCAAGGCTTTCTTTGAAATGATAAGGTGTGATTAATAGATGAACCTCCAGCTGTAAACTTTTAGAACAAGGAAGTTCAGTCATTTGTTGTAATAAAATGAAAAAAATGTAAACTCTTTGACTAGAAATTTGTTTTAACAACATAAATGTGACAATTTGGGGATTTAATAATTAGCATTGTTACAGAAATGGATGAGGCCTACAGAGAGTAGGAGGAGTTTGATCTGCAGTAGGTTTGATGATAGGGGCTTCCTGCAATGATGCAGAGGTTAAGAGGCCTATTTTCTCAGCTTATGATTATTGTGGTTTGGGCCAGAAGAGGATATACTTAGTCCTTTTATCGGTAAATGGAACAACAAAGAAACAAGTTATCAAGTGAAGAATAATATGATCTGACTTTTTAAATTACTGCATGAAGAGACATTGGCAACTCCATAGCCTGAGGGTAGGCCAGGCAGGACTCAGCCAGGCTGGGTCCATTTTTTTCCCTTCAGTGCAACCTCTTTTGCACTGTGGGCTCATCTACTGAAGAGGAGTCAATGCTATCAGTCTATACCTTGAGTACAGACCTTTCTTTTTGGCTCTAGATCCACATAGCCACATAATGTACCCCCCACATTTTATATTACATACATTTAATAGTATGTGCCAGTCTGTCTGCACATCTGAATACTAATAATGAAATTACTGTCACTAGTGTTAAAATCACTGCTATTGTTCCCAGTGGCTTCTTTGGTCAACAATTTTTCCTTGCTAGAGTAGTAGGTACTGATATAAAGTCACTTAACCTCTCATCGTTGGATAACATTACTGTTTTCTGAGTTACCCCAAACCAGAAACCATCTTCTGCCCTGTGTCAACTTGATGACTTAATTCCATTGGTTCTAACTCCTTAACAAACCTCAGATTCCTCTTCTACTCCAACTCCAGTGTCTCTGTGATAGCACCCGTTCTTACTGTAATAGCATGTCTTTGTCCATGCATTCTCCCCCTCTTAGTATGGTCTCTCTACTCTTGCTAGAGGGAGCTTTCTAAAATAGAAAATATCATATTATGCCCTTATTTAAAACTTTTGAGTTGCCATCAGGATAAAATCTAGGTTTCATAGAAGGGTACATAAAGCCTCTATCAGCTTTTGTACCTTTACTACCCAGTGATCCAGATTGAGTGTGTCCTTCAGTGTGAAAGTTAAATAAAACTGTATGTCCATGGATTATTCTACAGAAGGAATATGATGACTTAAAAATGTAATCGTAATATATTGTTAGCTGTTATAGTACAACATATGTGTGATTTATGCATCTATCCCTCCCATCTCTCTGTCTGTTGAAAGAAAAAAAGAGCCTAGAACTCTAAATGTGAAAATATTAACAGTGTTTATTTGTGGGTATTGGGATTAGTGATGTTTAAAATTTTCTCTATTTAATTTATTTGTATTTTCTGGTTTTCTTTTTTAGAAAACAAAAGCAGTAAATGCTATTTTTAATACAAATACTGACTTGTGACAAGTGCTGTATCTTTACTCCTTCAGAACACTCCCTTTGTCATAACAGATTTATTAGTTAGGGTAGGCTAGCTGATGTAATGAATGGCATCCCAAATATGTAACAATTCAGATACAGTAGTTTATTTCTTCCTAGTGAATGGAAGGAACAAAGATTCTAGTCTGCTTTCCTCTAAGTTCTGTGCTAATAACACCTGGGGCATAACTGAACCTCACCTTAGACCAAATTTTTTGGAAAAATTGGTGTTCTAATTTGTGATGGTCATTTTATTTTCAGTGGCATACCAAGTTTATGAAAAGTAGACAAATGTTTTCTCCTGCTTCATTGCAATGGGAGAGCCAATGTGGAGAACAGATCATAAAAGTATCTATGTTTATTGTAGATAAATAGCACATTAAACACATGCTCTTCCTTATGTTCAACTTAGCATTTTATGGGTGAGTTTTGCAATAAATCTTTAAGGTATAATGCCCACTATGTCTGGTTTCATTTGATATCATTGAAAATGCGGAGGGTCAGACAACCATATTCACTGTGTCTTTTATGGCGTGTTAGGATGCCTTTTTGAGCTCCATGTTTAACACATCATTTTGATATACGGACTGTGGAGAAATACTCTCAGACTTTATCACTGCTGACTTAATTGAGTTTCATGATGCACATTTTTTCTTAGTAGGGTAAATTAAAAATGGTGGATAAAGATGCCTGTAAAAGCAAAATTGTTAGGTTAAACCTCCCTAATATATTAAACGTATTGATGAATAATCTGTCCACTGTTTTTAATCACTTTTATTAACTCTCCACTAGTTTTATTTCCAGTAACTTGCTAAATAACTGTCATTATGTACTCAGTAATATTTCTCTTTAAAATACTATTGAAAAGTCCATGAAAATGATTAAGGTGCCAATATCATCCACCTACTTCCTGTTAGCAAGAATTGTTGGAGATTTTATGATTAGCTGGGACTAAGGAGGAAAGGAAACCAATTCATAACAGGTGAACAGACAACGAATGGATTTGAAGCTTTGTAAAATAGTCTTTTGCACATTTACATCTTTCATGTTATTATTACAAAGATCTTTAAATTATTTTCATTAAATATTGAGGAGATAAAACACTTATGAATTATGTGCATGGTGTAAAGAATAGTCATATATTTTGTTGTGCTTTTCAGTTTGGTTTTGTCATGGGCTATTTGGTTTTGAAAGGTTTTGAGTTAACTAAAGAATAGCTTAAGGCCACTGAAGGGTTTTTGAGTGCAGGAATTCCAAGGTTTCCTTTTTATAGATGTTACCACTGGTTGTCCTGTGGACAGTGGAGTGGGAGGGACTTAGAGTGCATGCATAGGATGCAGGTAGGGCTCCAGGTGAGCTATCATGGAGCCCTAGAGGCAAGAAGCCAAGGATTTGAGATTATTTCAGAAGCATCTTTTGGTCTGGACTCTGAAGGGGAACTACTTTCAGAAGCGGGTAGAGAGGATGCCTCCTAGGTTTCTGGAATAAACAATCTGTATGCATGGTAGGTAATGAGTTGGGGAAGGAGGAGGGTTAAGTTCAGTGTGATTTTGATATAAAATGGAAATGTTGAATAAGCCCTGGAAGGTACACAGAGCTAGAGATGGGCAGAGAAGTGAGGGTTGGATCATGAATATGACAGATATGGACAAGGATGTGATATTTCTGTCTCATTATAGTTGATCAGTTTGCTCAGAAAGGAGGGTAGAGGGTGAGGAAGAGTGAGCAGAAAATGAAGCATGAGGAATAGCATCTTCAAAATTGAGGCAGGAGAGAAGATAGGGTGACTGGACAGGGTCAATCAGGGAAGGTAGAGGAAGAAGACCTGACATGGCTTCCTGATGGAAGAACTGTGTCTGAGTCCCTAGAATGTCCTTACTGGAAGATGGGGAAAAGAGAGTCAAACCCAGCATTTTTTGAGTTCTGACAACACTGGACACTTTATATTGAAAATTACACATTGTAGTTCATAGCAAGGAGGACTTACAAAGCAGTTCTGGCCAAGTGCGGGGGTGGATCTCAAATAGGAGTGGATTGAACTACTCATGGCCAACCTCTGGATTATTGACGTTGAGTTTCAGCAATCTTTTTATTTATTTGAACATAAGGAACAGGAAAATATTTTAAGTACTCTGAATGTTTTATAGGGGGTTGGGGGGTGAGAAGAATATATTTGAGAGATCTAATGGTAATTTGTATAAAGATAAGACATTTTAAAAAATTATCATAATTGATTAAGTTATATGTGCTGTTATTAAAGCATTGCTGAAGGTCACCTTTTTATCTGTGTATTTTCCCTCAACTAAAAATTCTTTCTTACATACCACACAAGTGATAAATTACTGTTCAAATTTTTCTTGACACAGTGACTTGAGAACTAACTACTGTCTGTATAGTTGGTACCCAGGTCCTATGAGAATATAATGCAGTGTCACATAAGTACTTGTGAAGTGACACCTATCAATCTAATTTAAAAGAATATTTGAATCAAAAGGTCCTTGAATCACATCTTAGGTTGACACAGAAGCTACCTTTACCGGGAGCTATGACTGAGCATTTTAATGAGCGGCAGTCAAGAAATTCAAAGTTATTATTCTGACAGTAACTGAATGCATTTTTCCTGCCTGTCTATATGCAGCCTTTTTATTGCCCTAGTAAGCTGTTGAATTGATGCATTCTAGCTATTATTTGCATAAGGATTTCGTACCACCACGGGAAGAATGATTTTGACTTTCCTGCTTTCATTTGTTTACTTTCTGAGCAATAATAGTGTTTTCATGTGAGATTTTTTTTTTACATTGGGTTTTCCTAATTTTGATACAGTGTAAATAAACTGGGAGTTATATTTCTGAAGTCCACACTGCACAAATAAAAGGAAATGAAGGGAAGGACAGAAAGGAAGTCTCCAAAATTAGGAAGAAAATTTCTGAATTCTTGGACCTCAGCAATAGGCTCCTCAGTCCAGTTGACTCTAGAGAGCCATAGATGAGTTATTGAACTAGGTGTTCTGATCTCAGACAAACCAGTGACTTGCAAATGGTTTGCACATCAAAATATTCATATTCCTGCTAGACTCTTGGAGATAACAGTAACCCATTTTTTCCAGGGTTTGTCCTGAGAATCTGAATTTTTGAAGCACTCTTGGTGATTTTAATGTGGTTTAGGTTTGGGAGCCTTTGGATTTTTGTCTTTTTCAACTACTAAGGTTGAAACTTCTCTGAAAAAGAGGCCATGGGTAAGAAATGGGGAATTAGAATTTACTGAGTTTCTATTATGGACTGTACATTTTTACATATTTTACCTAATTTATTCCTTAACACTATCTTGCAGGTATATCATTTTATTCGTTTTATTCCAATTTTAACTCAAGATTCAAAAAAGGTTTACAGAACTTTAAAGGTCATGCAGCTGCTGGGAGGCAGAACCTTTATTTGTATTCAGCTCATTTGATATACTGTTAGAATCATGTCGAGGTTCTGAAGAATGCAGTCTAATGGAATTCTAGTCACACCATCACCTGGGCCGAGTTGTCTTGCCTCTTAGTTGTGGTGTACACATTGCCAAAGGTAGACTTTCCTATTTAAAGAATGTACATGTGGATTGCCTAATGGAGAGGACTGGATTTGTTTTAAGAGTCCTGAAGTCAGATGCACTTGGACAAACCTATGTCTTCAACAGTCTACAGTGAACATGCTGTTATTGTGACCAGAGATGATCTGTCTCTAAAAGATCTATGCTAACAAGTTCACTAATTATCTGAAATGAGGAATATCACACATAAAGGAATGAGACACGGTGGGGCCCCATAGGGAAAAACCTGGAGTCTGGAGTGGGCTTAACATGCTGTTTAAGGGGCAGGCCTTGGCTCCTAGGTCTCAGCCTGTTACTTGTGATATTGGCAACATAGCTTGATGTTTATAAACTTTATTTTTAGTTTTCTGTTTGTAAAATGAGAATAATATGTCCCTATAGAGATGAGTGCATGTCGGCTGAGTCCATGAGAGCACCTTGATCCTCTTAAGGACCCTGTTAATATTAATTCAGAGAGGCAAGAGGTAGCTACCTTGGAGGCTGACTCTAAGCATCAAGAAAATAGTGGGGCTGGGGATACGAAGGAGGTGGCAACAGGAGGCAGAGCAGAGAGCTGTACCTCACCTACTTGACTACTGTGCTTGCCATTCTATATCAATGGGGGAATTCTAATGTGTGTCCTTTAATAGAGTGCTGCTCCAGGTGTGGTTTGCAGATCAGCAGCGTTGTACTAACCTGGTGCTCTTCAAGGCTGCAAGTTCCTAGGGCCCCTCCAGACTCACTGCTCTCCAGGCGTTTTTGATGCTAAGTGAAATTGAAGAAGTACAAGTTCAGCAGGCACTTCCCTCAGTGTGGATCACATCTGGGACAGATATTTGGTCAGAGGGAAGCATTGTCTAGGCTCAGTCATACAGGAACACCACGTGTGACAGTGGCAGCTGCAGCAGCAGGCGAATGAGAGTGGAGAAAGAAAGACAGGAAGAAGAGAAGGGAAGAGGAGAGAAGAAGACTTTTCCTAGAAAAGTTAAATGATAGCATGCCCCTTTCCAAATGGACGCCACGGCATGGCACCAAGAATGAGCAATACTTTAGACCCAGAAAAGGTCCTCCTCAACATAGCTAGCATCCTGGGAGAAGATATAATGCTAGGAAGGGGTTGAGAGAGTGTGGACTGGCTCTTATAAAGAGGACAGAGGAGACCTTTCTGAACCTCATGCCAAGCCTTGAGCCCCAGCAGCAACAGAGTATGGCAGATGTCCTTGGGGAGGGGATTCAAAATGTCCTGGTTCTCAGACTCAAAGGGAACTGTACAGCATACACAAGGAAAAACAAAAACAAAAACCTAAAACCCAAAACCAAATATTCCACACTTCACTTGCCTAACTGGAAGGGTGCATGGTTGCTCGAACACTTTTAGCTCAGGGGTTTGGGAGGATTTCCCATCTTGCTGTGAGCTCTGTGGAACTAGGTTGAGAAAGCAAAAATGTTACATTTATTAAAATATCTTAGCGAAATGAAGCAAGATGAAAAGCAACCTTTGTGTAGCTACAAAGAAAAAAAAGGGGGGGATATTCTACTGCTTTTTGTCTTCTCTGTACTAATGATAATGATTTGAGTTTGGTCAGTGTGCTTGATCTGTACTAGGCCGTTCTTATGGGTTATGTTGCTAACTCCTGATCATAACCTAGAGTTTGGATCATTATATCCATTTTACCAATGAAACTGTCCCAGAGCAGTTGCAGAATTTGTCTCAGGTACACAGCTAAGTGCATGGTGAAGTTGAGGTACAGAACTAGGGTAAACTTGTTAGAAAAGTACCTTTATGTAGCCAGCCACAGTGTGGCACATCTGTAATCCCAGGTTCTCAGGAGGCTGAGGCAGCAGGATGGCCAAGTTTAAAGCTAACCTGGGCAATTTAGTGAGATCCTGTATCAAAATGAAAAATAGAAAAGTATTAGGGATATAGCTCAGTGGTAGAGCACCCCTGGTTTCAATCCCCAGTGCCAAACACACACACACACACACACACACAGTATCCTTTTATATTAAATGCAGGCTCCCCATACCTGATTCTTAGGGAAAAAAAGTGAAATGCAACATATGGGACAACCACTCTAATGTAAATAATAAAAGTAACAATATTTATTCCTTGCCCTCCCTAATACAAGTACTTATTGATTACTTACTGTGCCTGGCCTGCTATGATTGGTTGTTTTTCTGTGAGATCTGAAGAAGTTTGAGGAATTTGTAATACAGTTGGGAAAAAGGACATGAGCATGTTCAACCAGAATAAAGCCATCATGCCCCACAGGTGTTGAGACAAAGGGAACAGCACCTCCGCTGGGGCACTCCCAGAGAATCTCTAATTTGAGACAGAACTTGGGGAGTAGAAGAACTGCATTTCATTTTATATTGACAGAGTATTAAAACCATTTGCAGAGTGTGTTAAATAAGAAAGGTGTTGCCTATATTTGCTGTGAGTTGGAAAAACAATTAGAACAAGGAGAGTCTTATCAATACTAGACGATTGTCCCTTCTTTGGGTAACGTCTGTGGTAATATAGATTATATAGACTCACCTGACACTAGAAATATCGAGCTTTCACAAAAAGAACCCCAACAAATGAAAGAGTTTATATCTGATTTCTTTTTGGATGAAAAATGTCTATCAACCATTTTTCTTGGAAGAAATATAATTTCTGTTTTCATAGGGGACTTTCACTCTGACTTAAATTCTGTTACCAGAAGCATAGCTTTGTCTGTATCTTGAGGTAGGGTTTTTCTTATATACTGTTGGGAGTTTGTAGTGACAGTCATTTTCTGTGATACTATTTGGCCAGTATTTATTCTTTTAAATTCATGTCTCTGGCCTCATTTTTAATTGTTTGCATTTTTTATTAACTAGCATTTAATAGCGACCACCATTAAAACTATTGCAGTCCCTAAGTATATTATAAATTTATCTGACATGTTATTGCTTCTGGATTATAAACTGGAAAATAATTAAAATTCTTGTTCTTGTTGTAATGCTATTATTATGATGATTTAGTATTTCCCCTAACAGTTTATATAATTTGGTTGTTTTCTTCATTTGTATGTTTCTTTGTTTGCTGGACAGGATATTTAATAGTTATTTTAAAAGGAATAAACTCTCAGAGCTGTTGGTTTGAGAAATCCTTTTACAATGCCATATTAATCTATTTAGTTCTCAGACATTTCTTAGCAGGTCAAAGGAATTTCCTGGCCACTCCCAGAAGTCTGACTGACTTTTATCTGTCTTAATGAGGTAATTAAGATTCCTCAGCTTACCCAGATCTGGTCCCGGTCCTGAGTAAATCAGTCCCCAGCAGAACTTTGGGAAAGGAGTACAAGCAAACAGAACTGTTTCCAAATCTCTAACCTTATTTAATTTCAGTATGTGTGTATTAGGGTAGTTCTTGCAGTGTAAGGGCAAACTCAGGTCTGCATAGCCTGGACTTGCCAATATTTGAAGAAAAATGTGGGTCCTTTTTCAAACTCAGATAATTATTCTGATTCCTTCTTTTTCAAACTCAGATAATTATTCTGATTCATTCACTTATGATGGATCTGGAACACTTTATAGACATATAGGAATGAAGCAAATAGATCTCCAACCAATAACCAAACACTCAGCATGTTCACTGTATCATTGAATTCCACAGATAGTTTTATAGCATATGACTTTATAAAAAGTTATTAATTAAATGATATGTTCTGACCTTTTATAAGCAATGTCCTATGGATGTCCAAAGTTTTAAATCCTCTACAACAAAATATTAAAAGTCAATGAAAAGGTCTTTGGTGTAAGCACTGTTCTCGATCTCCAAGTCCATAGTCATTTATTGAATAAATATGTTTGGAGCACTTATTATGAGTCAAACACTGCAAAATGCTTCAGATACAATGTTGAACAAGGACCCTGTTTTTATGGTGAAAATTCACATGTTACAATCCAATCTGTCTGCTCAGCCAGTCTTTTGAAGGCCATCTTTTCCTAAAGCAGCTTATGAAATTAAAAGGAAAAGAGTCATTTTAGGATTTAATCTGAGTTCTAGTCCTGTTCCTGATCACACAGTGGGACCTTGGGAAAACAAGGAACAATAAGAACATTCTTAGTAGAGCATGATGACATTCCATAACAGGACATGACTGGGTACTTTCAAGACAAACTAATCCATAAAATTAAATCGTGCAATAGGTGGACAGAAGCAGGTAGCCTGTGAGAATAGGCTTTCAGATTGTCATAACTGAATGCTCAAGAGTTCTAAGTAGCATTCAAGCACTCTTTCCCATAAATTTTAAATTAAAAATATAGATTAATAATATGTAGCTAACTTAAAATGAGCTGTCCTTTAACAAAATAACATTTGTCCCCATGAATAAAGAACTCTTGAAAACATTAGGAGAAGGTTATAATTGACTTAACCCATGTAGTTTCTAGCATTGTTTCAAAATGATGGAAAAACCTGTTGAAGCCTTTGCTTCCGATGCCTGTCAGTTCTACCCAGCTCCCCTGCATTCCTGGGTTCTGCTTTGATCCATTTCTACCTCTCATTTGATCTACAAATGTCTGAGTACCTTTGTGTTCCAGGATCTGTACATATGACATAGATGCAATAGCAATAAGTCAAGATCTCCATCTTTTAGGACCTCCTTCAGGTCCTTCCTGCCAACTTTGTGACAGGTGCTGATGGAGCCTCATATGTGTCTCATTGTACAGGATGATGTGAATGAAAATTCTCCTCAGAGTTCATCATAACCCTGGGATGGAATGGAATTATGAATGTTAGAAACACTTATAGGTCAGAGAGACAAAGCATATCAAGAACTTGTTGGTAAGTAAAGGAATCCTTTGAGTCCCTCTTCTCTCATTCTCCTTACTTGCTCCTCCCCAAGATGGAAGAGTTGGTCACATTTAATTGACCTAGGCTATCATTCCAGAGATGGCTACTGTGCACAGCAGGCCATCTAGTCCTTCCTGCCCATGGTGTGGATGGTACACTTGGCAATGCCTGGGGATCCATGTGTATTGCCTGTCAGTGCCATCAAGTTGGTTTGGTGAAGGGGCTATTGGTCTGCTCCAGGGACACAGGACAAATTGGATTGGAAAGGTAGGAAACCTTACTTAGTACTTGTTGCTACACTTTGTACCCAAGCACTATGTACCAAAGAAATTCTAGATTTGGAAGTTGTCAGATTTTCAGAGCCTGTCCAACTACTTATGGAAATGATGCTGATTGTTCTGTTTGATTCCATCAGTTAGGAAACCTTAGAAAGGAACGGAGATGAGGGAGAAATACAGCATCAGGACTCTTTCCCCTATCTCCAAACCACCAGCACTAAAGAGGCTTCAGTATTGTCACCCTTACTGTGTGTTGGGTACCTATGATTCATTTACCTGTGGTTGATGGTGTATATTTGTTTTGTTTTCCTGGTTAGGATATAGGTAGGAGATGGAAGTCACCCTTCTGTGGGTCTCACACAGAATGTAAAAGAGTAATTTTTAGAAAGCACAACTTATTGCATCTTTTTAGTTTTCACATGTAAGATTTTTATATAACATTGTGTAGAATTAGGAGTAGGGGTTTCATGGAGGTAAGGGTCTGACCAGTTATTGGACAGATACATAAATGATGCCAGGTTTTTGACTGTGTGAGGAACTCTTTGATGTATCAGCTTGCTTCTTGTCATGCTTCCATTTCTTTCCATTTTTGAAGTTGGAGGTCAGGGAGGAGGGTGCTGCAGGTTGCAGTGATGGGGAAAAAATGATAGAGAAAGTGAGACAATAGGTAGACATACTTAACTTTGTTTACAGCATCAACACCTCAGGTTCTGAGTAGGAATGTGTGACTTTTCCCTGCAAAGGATTACTGGGATTCTCTGATTGATTAGCTGAGACAAATAGACAAAGGAAGCAGGTAAAAATGTTTTACTTTTTTGCTATGTCGTAGACATTTGTTATTCTGTCTGTCTAGTACTTAACTTCTCACTATCCTCATTCCTACTTTGTAGTCCCCTTCCTTCCTTCTCTAGCAGGGAGAAAAAAGAAAATTCCCCGCTGTCAGCCTTCACACAACTGGGAATTTCCACAAAAAGAAGAAATTGATTAACCAATTCTGCTCTTCCACTCCACGATTAGTTGGGCTTATTTGAAGAAAGAATGATTTAATTGAGTATTGAGAATTAACTCAATAGAGGGAATCAGGAGCTACCTATTCATAGAGTGGAATAAAGTTTGAAAATTTGAGGGAGAAGGTATAATTGATGTGATGGCAAAAGTTTGCTGAGAAGTTTTTTTTTTTTTTTTTTTTGGTGGTGTTGGGAATTGAACCCAAGGCCTTGAGCTTACAAAACCAGCCCCTACCAACTGAGCTACATCCCCAGCCCCTGGTTGCTGAGAAGTTCACTGGGAAGTTATTCCAGTCCAGATGGAGGGATTGTTCTACCAGTTAACTCAGAGTCCTTCTAGCAATAGTCTTCATTATCTGTAACTTCTCTTTAATCTCCAAAAAGGGTAGTTAGTATATCATATATTTTAATTCTACATAGCACTAGAAAGAAACAAAAAATATCCTAAATATTCTACTAGATTCACTAGTGATGAGACCCCAAAAGAAGATAGACTGGTGTGGGAGGGGAATGAAGATTGGTTTGTAAAAATTGGCACTGCAGTCAGTAATTTCTATTGCAAAGAAAAAGAATCAGGCAAAACTCAATTAGAGTATGAGTGAATTAAGGTACCACACTCTGCTTGGTTCTTTTGTGGGTAAAATGATAAAGCATGGGCAATAATCAGTGAGCTTATAGTATAATTATGGAGGTATCTGGGCCCAGGAAGATTACTATTCCCCAAGATTATTTTTGGCAAATGAGTAGGTCATGGATAAATAATTTAAGTGTTTTGAGAAGCTGGAGCTCTCTTCTATTTGGAAGGGTCACAAGAAACTTTTTTTCAGGGAAGACTGTTTTAATCAGGTTTGTTTGGTGCCTTTTTTTGTTTTTGTTTTTGTTTTTTTTCTTTTTGTGACCAAAATACTGATGAGAACAACTTACATAAGGAAAAGTTTATATGGGGCTCATGGTTTTAGAGCTCCCAGTCCATAGATGACCAACTCCATTGCTCTGGGCCCAGGATGGGCAGGACATCGGCGAAAAGGCCCAGCAAAGAAAAGCGTCTCAGCTCACGGTGGGGTCAAGCAGCAGAGCTGATGGAAGGGCTAAGGGGTGGGGGACAGAAAAGACCATAGAGTAGCTGCACCCTTCTCGGACACAACCCCAGTGACCTGCCTCCTCCAGCCATGCCCCAACTGCCTACAGTTAACACCAGGCCATTCAAAGTAGGGTAGACTGATTTGGGTCACAGCCACCATAATCTAATTACTTTACCTCTGAAATGATTAGGTGTCTGCATTAATAGGAGTTTTCAGGGGACATCTTATACTTAAACAGAGGGTGAAGTTGGAGGTGGACTTAAAGGGTGGGTGGGGGGAATGGGGATGAACAGGTGTGAGTGTTGGGCATTGGGTAGGGCAATTTATATAAGATAAAACTGACTCAACAATTCTGGAAGAAAGCTTTATTATCCTCATTTTGTAATAAGAAAACACAGGCTCAGAAAGTATAAATAGGGGATCCAAACTTTTTCATCATTAATGGTAAAAGTGAGAGCTGGATTTTAAACCTAGGTCTTCTGACTCCTTTCAATAGCAACTTGCCTTTATGGCTTTCTGTGCAAAGATATGGTGTGTGAGCAAGAAAGCAAAAATTTTTACCCAGGTTGGAAACCTGGTGAGAGTAATGAAAAGAGCCTGGAAAGGTGAACTGGGAAGGACAGAGACCAAAGAAACCACTAAGGGAATTCCAGGCAGAGTGGGATCTATATTTTAGATATCTTTCAGAGAGAAAAGCTATAGAAAGTATGCTATTTTACATGGTGTTTTGTTTTTTTTAACAAAAAGTGTTGTTTAACTTATAGTTTTTAAAACCTGATTACTTCTAAAGTATAGATCTGCGTCTGAAAATCAATTATTAATATAATCTGTATTCAGTTTTTCTCTTGCTGGTCAATATAGAAAGCATAGACTTTCTTCTTTAAAACTTTTTAATTCTCTTGGCTTTGTATTGTTATAATGCGTTCATTCTGGATGCATTAATGAGCTGGTGTGATATGACCCAGGGCTCCCATCTGTTTAATTTTGTTAATTTGCTCCATTTTCAAATGAGTTTCCTTTGCTGCAAGAAGCAGCAGCAGAGCATGAATCCTGCTGAAAGGAATTTTGGTTACACCTCTACTGCCACCTCTGGGGCCCTGGGATAATTTTCTTATCCTCTTTTTGCCATTTGGGAATGCAGCCACGTTGTTTGCAATTGAAATATAGTTTTTAAATGTACCTCCCACTGGGTTTTTATAGGAGAGCCTCTTCTCCTGGAAAATAAAACACCATTGATTGAACCAAGAGCCCTCGGAAAGGGCTTTAAGTACTGCATTAATTGCAAACTTAAGGACAAACCCAGGGCCCAGGACCAGCAAACTGCTAAACTTGGGCAGTTGTAAAGACAATAGTAAAGCTTTTGGATGTAGACTGCAGCTGCAGTTGAGAGGAGGTGGGCTTGTGGAAAGCATTGCTTTCTTCAGGATTTGAGCTTTGCAGTAAGTGAGTGGTGGTTGTGGGGCAAACCTTTCCCTCTCTGATTTGTGTTTCCTAGGGCAGTTCTAAGGACATGGGCTTCAGGGCCCTCCATACTTCCTACCTAACATTGACTAGAGGAAAGTGGGGAGGAGGTCTAAATTTTGCAGATTAGAACTTCTCCTGAAGATAGGTGGCAGGGAAAAACAAAAACAAATGCTCTGTCTTAGTCCTTTTAATATGGTACTCTTTGCTTACTTTTATTCTAAAGGAAGAAAGAAAGAAAGAAAGAAAGAAAGAAAAAGGTTAGGGTTTCCCTTTTCTGCAGAACACGTATCAAGGAGTTTTCTTCTCATTCTGCTGTTTTGATGGTGGGCTATTGGGTAAATTGTCTCAATGTGAGTAGAGGTTTGGAAACTACTGGAAGATTCTGTAATTTAGTTCTTAGGATTTGGTCTGTTTCCCAGGGAAAATAACTCATTAAATACTGAGGTGACTAGATGGAATTGAGTTCACACCTCACTGGTTCTTTCAGATTGGTGTTTTCTGCCTTACATCCTTTTGATAGGATATTACCATATGTGTCATTTCTGGCAGGTTTAAGGGATGGTTGTAGAGGCTAAAATGAAACTGGTGGTCATACCTGTTTTCCTGATGTATAGTATTTATCATGTCCAAAACAACATTCTAAAACTTTACATGTGGTAGCTCATTTAATCCTCACAAGCAGCTTAAGAAGTAGGGACTATTGTAATCTATTTTTCAGGAGAGGAAACTGAACCTTAGATTCCATGGTGGAGAGAGCAGGCTATTTGGCTTTAGGGTCTCTATTCTAACCAAGTACTCGAGAAGATAGATATTTAAGTCATTTACTATCACTTTGAATATTCATTGACTGTTGATTCTTCTTGTCTCACACCAGAGGCTTTCTCAGTCTATCCATCCATCCATTCATCCATCCATCAACGTAACAAATGTTGATTTAACAATGTTCTCAGACCAAGATTAGGCATTAGGATATGAGAAAAGACCCAATTCCTACATTTGAGGGTTTTCTCACTCTAGTGTAGAGGATAGAAAAACAGAGTTCCAAAAGGTCAAGCATCTGGTCCAGACTAGAGAGGGCCCATGCATCAATTCAGTATCTTAACAAAGTATGTGCTAGAGTATACTGGGCACTGCTGACTACATCCTCAGTGATTATAGTCTGGTTAAGGGAAATGGACAAGTAAGGAGCATATTACTGTTTGGTGTGATAATTGTTGTAATTATTCCCAAGTATCAGTAGGGGTGCAGCATTTGTAAATGTACAAGGCACAAGGTACATTATAAAGGTACCAGGAAATGTAATGATCTGTTCAGGGAAATGCACAGCAATGTAACCTGGCTGGAGAGTCCAATTTAAGTGGAGTGGGAATAAGAGGTGAGGATTGGAGACACCCTTAGATTGGAGTCAAGGGCAATATTGACCATTTAAGGAACTCTAGATTCTCTGAAGACAATGAAAATGAGACTGTGTACCTAGCACTAAGGGTTCTGCTTCCTTCAAGTCACTTGCATTAAAAAGTGGAAAAGAAGAATTAAGAGTAAATTAAAATTAAGAAATGATAGGCTACCACAAATTACAGAAGAATGGGAATCTTGCTCTCTAATTTTGAGCTTGTAGTTATTTTCTTATTGGAGACAGGCTAAAGAAGAGGTGTCTGTCTCTATGTCAGAATCTGGGACATCAGTTCAAAATAAAGATGTTTAAAAGGGAGGGATGAGGATAAAATCAATGCACATCAAATTAATTTCTGATTCTTGTATTGAGAAAATGATCACATTTCAAGGTCATGATGTGGGTCAGTGAGACTTAGAGAATTTATGGGTGAATACCTGAAATTTCTCTATATGTCAGCAATGAGAAATTATGAGGCTACCAGATTTTGCACTTTTTCAGAATTAAAAAGACTGTAGTAGAATTGGATAATGGGTTGTGGAACCTCTTATTCTTGGATCATTGGTTTAGATAGATCCCAGATTGGCAGTAACCAAAATTTATTTCAATTTTATGTCTGCCCAGTGGTTGAAATGAAGTGGGCTAATAGGTGTGGTTTTGCTTTTTTTTTTTTTTTTTTTTGAGAAATGCTCTTGTCACTTATCACAGAAATCCCTAAAGCTAACTGGGATCCCCCCAGACATTTTCCCAGGATACATGGTCTGACAGATGGCTCTTTCGTCTCAAGATCTCCTTGTTGTTGTGTCAGAATGCCCAGTGTATTAAGAGTACCATTTAAAAGCATGGATCTAATTTCAGTTTATTGTTAAATTCAGTGGATTAGAAAGTACTATATCCCTAACAACAATAGCTGATTAGAAAATGGTAAACTGGATATTTGGAACTGCCAGAGTGATGGAGACAGGTGGGTGGAGGTAGAAGCCTGGCTTTCTGGCACATGACCCTAAAGTTCTTTTAACCTTTTGTCTTATGCTTCATCAGAGTAGTAGATATGCACCTTAGGATACTAGTGCACTTAGGGTACTACTATCCATTTCTATGACTTTGTGTCCTCAGTCCCTGGTGTAATGTGTGGTATACCATTGGAGTTTAGTAAACGTGAAAGGAATGAATAAATGATATTATCAACACTGAATAGTTTGGATGTTCCCTATAGGGATAAGGACTCTTGGTGTAACAATGTATTGTAGAAAAGATAATTTTAGGTACCAGATACTTACAGACTTAATAGAAATTCAAGACTAAGGCACTTCTGTGCATTTAGTTCTCTTTTTCTACCCCATCACCTTCTCTAAACCAGTTTTTTCTCTTACAGCTCTACAAGTCAGGAAAAAAAATTTCCAAACTACTTTTTTTTTTTTTTAAGATAAGAACCTACTGAAACAATCCAGCCAGCCCTGAGTCCTTCTGCATTAACAATGTCACTCCTCTGGTTTAGTACCTTTCTCTTTGTTTTGCTCACAGGCCCATTCTGTCCAGTCTCTGTCCACTCCCTGATCTTCTGCAAGGATTGTAGGCCTTTTTCTATATTTTTGTTTTATCGCCCCAACCAGACTTTGTCCCTTTAATCAAAAATCACTAATGAATCTTGAATCTCTGTTAACCTCATTTAAAAATAGGAATTCCATTCCATTCATTACCTATAAATCTGACATTAGGAAGATACCAGAAGGCTATAAGTAGGAAATGGGTGATTAGCAGAAATGCCCTACTGTACAAGCTGATACTTGTCAGTCTTCTATTATTTTTATTTTTTGTAGAAAGCATACCTTCCAATAGAGATGGCAGAGAAAACTATCCTAAGTGTGGATCTCATACGAAGTCTAACCAAGTTACATTTTATTAGCATCTCCCTGATCCCGATGGGATTGTACTCGGTGGGCACAATGTGGGCAAGTGTTACAAAAACTAGGAGGACTAGGTTCTTGCACTTCTTTCATTTTATCCTGAATTTTGAAAGGTATTTTCAACACTTTGCTTTGAACTTCATATGTGACTTCCTGGAGATAAAGCATGTGTGGCAGCATATTAACCTATTCTCCAGTGAGAAGAGATGACGGACTACCAGGGCAAAACACGAGATGAAAACTCTTGTGATTTATTTATCTTTTATTTGTGTTTAAAATACCTGTTTACAAATACCTACGCTTGTTCAAAAATTCATGTGGTGAAAGCAAACTTTCTTGTATCTGTCAGTCTTATCAGAGAGAAGAAAATCATTATAAGCATGCTCATTTTAGCTGCAATTTGTGACTAGGTTAGTTTCTAAAGGATACACATGTATTTGGGGGCTTCACTCTTAGTTTTGTTCTTATTAATATGCTTAATGATCCTTCTTCCTACAGGAAGAAGGAAATTTAGGTCCAGCTTTTGTTCTACCTGTGGACTTGGAATTAATGACATTGCTCTGCCTTAATTGAGACTCCTTAAATGAGCATTTTTTTTTTTTGGAGTGTAGTAATAATACTGTGAAAGAAGCAATGAGAACATTTTTCTGGAAAAGAAAGTAAGAATTTTATGAGATGGTGGAGTTCATAGCCAGCTATTCACTATGCAAGAGGAGATATTCATTATGTAGGAATAAGATACGTACAAGAAGATGGCTTACTGATTTGAGGGACCATTCTCAATACCAGAAAATAGAGTGGTTTTCAAGACACATGTTAGGTTTCTCACAATCTATTTGAAACAACATCAACAACAAAAGATAGTGGTATGAAGCTGAAAGGGAGGAAGAGAGAAAAAAAGATTGATATTGTCAAAATGATGCATGTAAGAATGTATTGACTATCACTATTATAAGAGGTCTTACTATAAAATTACATTTCCTATCTACTCCAGTTGTGCATCCTAAATTCTTTGCAGTTGTCAGTGTGGAAAATATCTCTCATCCAGGTTTCCTCTTCCTGTTAAACATTAGCACAGCATAATTCTCCAAAATTTGGGTAGGGTAGTACTGAGACTGTTTCCTACCTCAGCAAGCCCAATATATATCATTGCTTTGGGGTTTTATTTCTGTCTTTTCTTTTTCTTTTTTGTTTTTCATTCATTTCTACCTTAAGAAAGTGTCAGACCCCAGCCTGGTAGTAGGTGAGCCATTAGATCAATATCTCAGGAATAAGGGAGTTCTGGTATTGGCATGCGTTATCTCTTTTAAAAAATGAGATAGTCCCTCAACAAAGATGAAGTGCAGATAGTTTCCTTGAAGCTGTGAGTGTGATACACACGGTGGAAAAAAGATATCTGTGAACTAACTATCCAGACTAGTTTAAGTGTTAGGATTTCTGATGTTGTTTTAGGACCAGTGCATGAGAATTAAGACTAGATTAATATAAAAATGTGACTTGTAGCACTGTAGATATTCGTCTTCATAGAAAAGGGGTGACATAATGCTCAGTAATTTGTAAGAATGATGATTTCTTTTTTTGTCAATAACTTAGATGTTTTCTTGAAGATAGGTTTATGGGGGAAAAGCACAATAATTAAACTGAACATACCAATGAGGAAAAATAATTTAACTATTATGATGACTCATTTAGTTGGCATGCTCAAGTAATGAGGTACTCTGGATTAATTTTCCTGAGAGCTGAAACATATCCCTTTAATGATTAAGCATTTTATCTTCATCAATCTTTGAAGATAATATTTCCAAGGTATATTGTATGTTCCCCTCTGTTAGTAAATTGTTTCACAATTTATAGGACTCAATTCAGTTTTTTGTTTTGATGTTTAAAAAAAATGTTGGGAGATCTTGAAAAATAATGTTACCATATTATCTGCAATGCTCTTCTCTATAAGATTACATGATCATTAATGTTCCTTCCAGCGCTAATGTTCTCTATGTATGGGACTCACATTTTGAATTTTCATGTGCATAGGAGTCTCACTTGATATTTGTTAAACATGTAGATACTCAGGCATCATCCATGGGGGAGGGGAGATTTGTCTTAGTGGGTTCAGAGGGAGACAAGAGAATATCTATCATAAATAAGCGCCCTGTGCTATGCAGATGACTTTATTTTGAGAAACGCTCATTCTCCTTCCACTCTTGCACAACACATGCCATTTCCTTGTTGATGACCACAGAGTTTTGGAAAAGATCCCTCCTGCCAACCCTCAGTGGTGTTAGGTTGTGGGGTTCTGATCAGAAGGTGGGGACTGATCAGACTCCAGCAGCTGTGCTCAGTCATCATGCTTCCCATCTATTCTGCAGTCATTACCTGTCACTTCCTAATCCTATCTGCTGAAGAAACAAGATCATGAAGCTTATTAAATCAGGTGCCCCATATTTGTCCATATGTTTTTAATCTCAGACCTGGGTAGGGACAAAAGAGGGACTTCCCATTTTCAACTGTCATCTGAAGTGCATACATTTAAATGGCTATCACAGACTCTGTTTGAAGATTTTGTTGTTGTTGTTCTTTTGTTGTGTTCCTTAAGAGTCAAGTTTTCCAAAAGAGTGATACCAGGGTAAGTGGTATATTATAAATATTTTAACTTTCATGGTGAGATTTGTAATCAGAGTGGTCCATGACTTCTTTTTAAAAATTTTTCTTTAATTTTTGAACATACCATAAGATTTACCCTACAAGCATATACATTTTAATGATTTTTAGTAAAGTCTATAAATTTATAGTTGCAACTATCAGCATAAACTAGTTTTAAAACATTTCTTTCTCCTCAAGAAAGAAACCTTGTACCTAATTATAGTTGCTTCTATTCCCACCCTCTCAAACCCATTCATCCAATAATTTATTTTTTATCTCGGTAGATTTACCTATTGTAATCAGATTTACCTATCCTGCAAATGGGATCTTTTGCATCTGGTTTCTTTGACCTACCATAATGTGTTTGAGGGGCATACATATTGTAGCATGTATAAGATTGTCGAAGAATTCTATTGTATGGATGTGCCACATTTAATTTACTAGTTGATGGACATTTGGATTGCTTCCACTCTTTTGCTAGTATGGCTAATGTATGTAAGTTTTGTGTGGACACATACTTTCATTTCACTTGGGTAGTTACCTAGGATAGAATTGCTAGGTCAAAGGTAAATCTGTGTTACAGTTCTACCTACAATGCATAAGACTTTCAGTTTTTCTATTCTTGCCAACACTTATTATTCCATACAAGTCACTTATTGGATATATAATTTTCAAATAATTTCTCTAAGTCTATGGCTTACTTTATGCTTTTTTTTTGTTTTTATTTATTTTTTTCAGTACCAGGGATGTAACCCAGGGGCACTTTACCACTGAGTCATATCCTTAGCCATTTTTACTATCTTGAGATAAGTTCTCACTAAGTTGCTTAGACCTCACTAAGTATTTGAGGCTGGTCTTGAACTTGTGATCCTCCTGTTTCAGTGTCCTGAGATGCTGGGAATACAGGCACAAACCACCATGCAGGGCTATTTTACACTCTCTTAAAGGTGTTGTTTGAAGTACAGTATTTTTTATTTCATTGAATCCTAGTTTATCATTTTAAAAAATGTATTTTAGGTGTTGTATCTAAAGGGACCTTTAATCCAATGTCTAAGACTTCTTGTGACTCACTTAAGACCTTGTAGGCTTTGTTTATTATGAAATGGCCAGTGATACCTAGTATTTGGTGCCTTATTTAAACAGATTAAAGTTTGATATTTAGAGTTTGTGACATGCAACCACTCTCATTAAAACCAACCATCAGTTATCCTAAAGTCTTGAACATTATCAAAACCATGATATGCTCATCCCCAATCATGTGATGACCATGTCCTTTGTAGTCACTATCTTAGCCTTTACTGTTAGCTGATGAAGGAGAATGTAGATCTTGAATTTACTTTGTTGTACTCTAAAATAGCACTGTGCCTTACTTTATTTTTTAGAACCCTGGGTGCAGAACCCTTTCCTGAGGCTCCACAGATGTGGGTACACAGCTTTATCTTTTCAGATGTTAGAGCAGAAAGTCAGGGTGGCTGTTCATAATCAGGCGTGTCTCCATTAAAAGGAAAACAAAAGTTACTGTCTTGGAGTTTGGTCATAAGAACATGCTGTTTGCAGTCTCTGAAGGCAAAGACTAGGCTTTACTGAAGTCCTGATACTTCTATGGAATCCTGGTGAACCTGTCATCTTTGCCTAAATCCTAAATGGTTTGAATTCTCTTCTAACTCTGAATCGTGTGTGGATCTGTATAGCTTTGGTCAGGTTCCAGTTTCAGGAATACCTGATTTCCAGTTGGAGATTTTGTTCTCTTGAGGCTAGAAGGCATCTCTTGTTGTAAGTCAACGTGGCATCATCATGCATTATAAGCTTAAATACAGTATCCATCTTGTAACTGGTCTGCAGAAAATGTACTCTTTCTTAAAGTAGTAGTAACATCTTACAATTGAAAAAGTGAGGTATAGTTGACAAAATGCTTTCACGCTTTTGATTGCATTTGATCCTCACACCTCTATGAAGAATTATTCCTCTTTCATGCAGGTGGAAAACGACTTGTCAGAAGTCATTTATTTCCAAATATAGGACTTCTGACACCAAATTTGGTACCTTCTATATAACACCATGCTTCCTCTCCATTGTAATAAAACTGAATTTTTGTAATTTTAAGAAAAGGAGGAATGACATTGTATCTTAGGCTTGTGACTCATCTGTAAGCAGTCATTTACATTTTGAAGGAAATCTGTTAATGATATATTCACTTTCCAGGGCTTATTTCTCTCTCAAGCCTCCATTTTTCATTGTGATTTGAAGAGTTTATTTCATGTGAGAGGAATTTGAGGCATCAGATTGTAGGTGTGTAAAATGTGTGGTAGGTAGTTGCAGAGTTGGGAGATCCTGAGCCTGGGGACATCCTTTTGTCTAAGTGTTCACTGTGTTCAAAGCTGGTTTAAGTTGTCTGGGTCAGAAGGTGACTACTTGATCCCCACACCTGCCCCATGGAGGAAAAGACCCAAGAATACCTCAATGTTGACATAGCTTGACCCCAATTACTTCATTCCTTTCTTCTTCCATACATGCCAACTTTCTTTGCCAAGATGCCCTCTTATCACAGACTCAGATCATTCTTACTCTGATTTCTTCCTCTCTTCATAACCTTTGGCTTACACCGTTTAGTGTAAGATAGTGGTTTGCAAAGTGTGAACCATGTTTTAACAGCATTGACTGGATAGAAAAGAAACTTTGGGGCCCACCACACAGATCTACTGAGTCAGAAATGCTAGGGATTTGGGCCTAGCAATCTGTGTTTGAAACACCCTCTGGGGATTTTGATGTCTGCTCAACATTTAAGAACCAGTGATGTAATGATTAAGAGCAAGGATTCTGGGGTCAGAGCCAAATTTAAAATTTTAACTTTGCCATTTAAGAAACTACCACTAGTTGTCACCTATTTACCTGCATCATTGGGAGAAGTTACTTTTGTCCCTAAACTTTCATTTCCTGTTGAAAACTTATAGGATAAAATGGTAATTACTTCTGTAGAAAGTTGTGAAAACAAAACAAGGTATTGAATATGCAGTGCCTCAGGAGGTGTCTGGTGCATGGCCTGCATCCCTAAATGGGAGTTTTCATGTTTGATGAAAGGCTCTGACCCTTAGTTACCTGCTCAGTGCTGGGTAACCTCCTTCACTTATCCCTGGCAGGCTGACATTTCACTACTCATTTCTAAACCTAAGTGTTTGTTCCATGCTCCATTTTCAATAGTATGAAAATGAGATTTGTTTTTATACTGAAATCCCTAGATGAACTATATTTGAAATTTTGCTTAGGTCTTCCTTTTGTTTTCTGCCACCAAGCCAGTTTTCTATCTGGGCCAGATTATCTCTTTTGATTGTAATTTAATATTTAAAACCTTTAAGAATGGTGTCTGTAGGCATGTTAAAATTTTAAATAAACATTGTTCCTGCCTGGTATGGTTTGAATGTGTCCCTCAGAAGTTTATGGAGTGGAAATTGAATCCCTAAATTTGTATGTTGATGGTATTTGGAGGTAGGGCCTTTGTGAAGTAATTAGAATTCAATGAGGTCATGAGGGTGGGCCCCCATGATGGGATTGGTAACTTTATCCAAGGAGAATGAGGGATCTGTGTTTCCTAGCTCTTGTCTTCCACCATGTTGTGACGCAGTGGGGAGTTTCTCACCAGATGCTGTTGCATGCCTTTGGCCTTCCCAGCCTCCAGAAACATTTGAAATAAATTTCTTTATAAATCACCCAGTCTCAGATATTATGTTATTAGCA
This sequence comes from Sciurus carolinensis, assembly GCF_902686445.1. Lineage (NCBI taxonomy): Eukaryota > Metazoa > Chordata > Mammalia > Rodentia > Sciuridae > Sciurus > Sciurus carolinensis. Next base: position 60,986,978 of record NC_062216.1, on the reverse strand, counting down.
CCACAACCACAGAGTAAGGCACTGCCACAGTTTATTCCATTTAAAAAAAAAATCCATGATTTTTAAAAAATCTCTCTGTTTACAGAGAGAATTTGTGCATAGCAGGATAGCTGTCAATGAGTTTTGCAGCTATTTCTGGGGTTTTCCTCATGTGAGAGTATGCTTACTTCAATGTTTCCTTATTGTTTATTAGAAATTCCATCAGTATAGAACTTCCAACAAATCCAAGATGAAAGTTGAGGTTATTGGATCTTTAGCACTGTTATAGGAGCCAGTCCCTGGGCTATTTGTATGACTATGTGACTTTGTCTACAAATTCAGAGTTGTCCTCTATATCACCTAGAGCAGCTGGTTGGGTACCATTCCAATTTGATTTAGTTTACTTTTACTTGTCAGTTAGGCCTAGTATATCCCTTGCATTTATCTTTCTTAGATTTAACATATTTGAATTGCTTACTTCAGAGGAGAATTTGTATCCAAATATTTTCTTCCATAAATATGTGTTAGCATTTTGATTTATTCTCTCTTCTATCTTTTATGCATCCATGTGCTCATTTTTGTAAGTTCATCCAATTCTTTGACTGGCTTTCTGCCAATGATGAATTAAAAGAAAACATACATTAAAAATAGTCCCCCAACTAACAACCCTTTTAACTTGTTATATTTTTATTTACATATTTAGCAACCTTTAAACTCTTCAAAATATTTTATAAATTTCATCTGACCCTACTGGCTCTTAGGGCACCATTTTTTTTTTAACAGTGCTTTGCTTGTGCCTGAAATATAAGTTCTGTGATCAAATTGGCACAGAAAAGCCTACATGGTTACGCATAGTTCTTAAGCATCCCTCCTCGTCCTACCCACTGACATGGTTTAGTAATTCATAATTCACAGTAGCATTTGAAGAGTCTCTGAGATGCCCTGCATAAACAAACCGGATTAACTTTGTTTGACCTATTTTTTCTTCTGCATGAACCCTTATTAATATCCCATGTGTTAAAGGTCCATAGAACATGATTGCAGCCACTGAATTTAAGAGTTCCCTTATTCTTGCTTGATTTTTAGATGTACCTTTTTGTTCTTTACTTCTTTGTATGTATTTTATTTTTCATGATTTTCCCATATTTATTTTCTGACAGGTCTGTGATCCATGTCAAACATTTCTAATGACATTTACTTTCAACCAAAGAAGGAGTTTTATTCATAAGTTATTTATTGAAATAGTTATTTTAACATTTTCTCAAGAGTACTGCTTTGGTACTGCTGAGGGTTGTAATGTTTTCAGCTGTTTTTGTTATTCATTTAATAGTTCATGTGGGTTTTTAAGCTTTATTGCTTTTGATAGGGAATAAATAGCTAAAATTATATATTAAAATTTGCATTTCCCAGTTAGCCTACCTAGAAATTAGTTTTTCTGTTTTACATTTTGTATCAAACTTTATTTTACCTTGGAATACTCACCATCTTGGCACTTGCTCCTTCTTCTGCTTGAAGGCTTTTGTCCCAGATTTCTACATATCTATTTTCTTCACCTCCATCAGGTCTCCTCTCAAAGGTCATCTTCTTAGTGACACTCATAATTGCTGCTACATTTAACTGTTTTTAGACGTATTTCTAAACATCTGAACACCCTACTGCAATTCTACCTATTCCCTTCTCCTAGTTCACTTATATTTTTCATGTTTATCAGTATATAATGTATTTTGTATTTTCTGTGTACTTTTTGTTTGTTCTGCCTTAATGCAATGTAAACTTCCTGAGGGCAAGAGCTTTTATCTGTTTTGTCACTATCTTTTCTCTACTGTCTAAAACAGTGGGACACATTTTAAGTGGTCAATAAATTTTTTATTGAGAGGATATAATAATCTCAGTAGATGTAGAAAATGCATTTCAGAAAATTAAAAATCCATTTTGACATAATCAGTAGGCTGTGATTGAAATGTATAAACATGAGCAGTCTTGATATTTAATGGTAAAACACTAAAAAACATACAAAAACATTACATTTTAAGGTCAGAAAAAAGATAAAACAACCTGTAGTAACAAGGCAACACTTCTGCAACTTCTGCATAGCTCTATATAGGAAGACAAGGGAAGGAGAAGAAGTAAGAATTCTTAATACTGAGAGGAAGAAATGATACAGTCATGAGTCATAGTAGATATTTTTTCTATATAGACTCCTCCAAATCTACAAAGTATTAGAATTAATAAAACAGATTTGTACATCTTTCCTATGTACATATGTGAATACACCACAGTGAATTTCAACATCGTGTACAACCATAAGACTGGGATTCTAATAAGATATGTTCCATGCTTGTATAAATGTATCAAAATAGATTCTATGGTTATGTAGAATTTATTCTACTGAAAAGAATAAATAAAAATTAAAAAAAGATTAGTACAAACAAAATCAATATATAAAATCAGTTGCATTCCTGAACTTTGCAACAAATGTTTGGAAAAGGAAATAAAATAATATTTATAGTAGTTTCAAATATTTAAAATCCTAGGAATAACTTTAACAAAAATAGGTAAGACCTCTCATGGAAAAAAATGATAAAACAAAATACTTAAGAAAACTTAAATAAATGAGAAATAAATCTTGTTTATGAGTAGAAAAATCTCAATCTATACAAGATGTTATTCTCTCAAATGGTTTTAAAACTGAAATCAAATCAAATAAAAATCCTGTACCTCTCTCTTCCTGGACCATGTGAGCTGATTGTTAACTGCCAATGGACAAGTGAATGGGCAGTCTTGTACTACCAGGTATTAAGACTTACTGTTAAGAACTTATGGCAGTCCAGCCAGTGTGGTACTCTGTTGAAACAAACAAACAAACAAAAAATAGATAATTGGAAGAATAAAAGAGCATACACTTATGATAATATTCTTTATAAAGACTCCGTTCTGAAGATAGATAGAATAAAAGCTTTTCAATAAATGGTATGATTATAGTTGGTTATCTATGTGAGAAAAACATGTAATACCTCACATGATGACTAAAAATCAATTCAGGTTGTAAAACAAGTCCAGAAAATTTTTAGAAGAAAATATATAGGAAACTGGGTGCTGTGACATAGACCTGTAATCCTAGCAGCTGGGGAGACTGAGGCAGGAGGATAGAAAGTTCAAAGCCAGCCTCAGCAAAAGCAAGGTGCTAAGTAACTCAGTGAGACCCTGTCTCTAAATAAAATATAAAATAGGACTGGGGATTTGTCTCAGTGGTCAAGTGCCCCTGAGTTCAATCCCTGGTACCCACCTTCCCCCCAGAAAAAGAAAATATGTAGGAAAATATTTTTTGATCTTAGGTAAGGAAGGATTTAAAAACAAAGCATAATGAGCATGACTCATGCAGGAAAAGAGTTAGTTTTACTGCATTACTACTCTATGCATCAAAAGACTTTAGGGAAAAATACCCCAACATGGGAAGAGATACTTATAATGTATATTTCCAAAAAAGGATAAGTATCGAGAATGATAAAGAACCAAATCCATATTCAAAAGACCAATAGCCCCAAAGTACAGTAGGCAAAGGACTTGAAACAGTATCTCACAAAGGAAAAAGCAACAATGACCCAAAATCATAACAGGAGATATACAACCTCATTAGAAATCAAAGAAACATAAATTTAAACTACTCTGATGTACTACTTCCTGTCCAGCATTTTGGGAAAGGTAAAATCAGCAACGGCAGGAGCTGCAGGTGGGGAGAACTCATACACATACAATGCCAGAGAGAGTTTGCAAACAGTTTAGAAGACTCTTTGTCTTGGCCAGTTGAAGACACCCTTTGGCTCACCACTCCTAGGTCCGTCTGTACTCTGGAGAAACTCACATATATTGACACCATATGACCATAATATTCACAGAATAATTGTTAAAGAATTCCTTAGGAGACTTAAAAAAAAAAAAACAAAAACAAATCAGTTTTAGCTTCACAGCAACAGTGAGCAGAAAGCACAGAGAGTTCCCATAGGCATATCCACTACCCCTTCCCCACAAACTCCCCCAGCACCATGATAGTACCTGTGATGCAGTGAACCTACCCTGATGCATCATTATCACCCAGTGTCCATAGTGCACATTAAGGTTCAGTCTCATTGTTGCACTTTCTGTGTGTATTAACAAATGCATAAAGGCATGTATTTTCATCATTTTAACATCAAATAGAATAGTTTCACTGTCCTGCAGATCCCATATGCTCTGCTTTTTCATCCTTCCATTCCTCCCCACTAAAACCTGACAACCATTAATCTTTTTAATGACTCCATAGTTTTTCCATTTCCAGAATGTCATACAGTTGGAATCACACTACAGTATGCAGCCTGTTCAGATGGGCTTCTTTCACTTAGTAATGTGCATTTACGCACCAGCGAAACAGTATCAGTGGTGAAAGAGAGTTCTTGTTGTTTACATCTTCACAAGTATTTGGTAATATCAGTGTTGTCATTTTGGTCTTTCTAATAGGTAAAATAATTGTTATTATTTGGGGGAAAAGGGAAATAATTCAGATGTTTATTCACATAAAGATTCAAAATGTTGAAAGTTTCACGTAAAATAAAGTGACATAAAACTGTGTAATGTTGCATCAAAGTCATTTTTCTACTTTTGATTTTTGTTCTATAATTAGGTGAGATGCAGCCACTGGAAAAACTGGGAGGAGGGTATGTTGGACCTCTCTGAACTATTTCCCCATCTTTCTGTATATCTATATATTTTTCCAAACTGAAAAGTTAAAAAGGAACTTGAGTGTTATTTTCTTATAGATGAAATACTATCCTACTATGAAAGCAAAAAACCATTGAAAAAAAAAACACAGGGCTACACTCAAGAACATCATATGAAAAGAAATTGAATAAAAACTGATACAGTATGAAACTCCAAACACATGAGCTAAGCAGTATATTATTTTGAGATACAACTGTGATAAAACATAAGAAAAGCAAGTAAATTATAAGAAACAAAACTGAAGATAATACTGATCTTAGCGGATGTCCTACATTTTTGTGAATTTTATCTCCAGGAGCTCTATCAGGTCTTCACAGTGAATGTTGGAGAATTCCCTCTCATTTATGGTAGTGGAAAAGGAACCATTTTGAAATATGCCATATGTTTCAGTTCTTCTTTACTAGGCCTGTCCTCTGGAGAAACTATCTTCCCAGAGCCTAATCTAAAGGGATTTTGTTAGCCCCAACTTAACTGCAGGGTGAGGGGTTCTTAGAAGACTAAACATGCTTTTACCATCCAATTCTGCAGTTGTCTTCCTTGCATTCTCCTAAATGAGATGAAAACTTACATCCACATGGAACCTTCACACAGTTGATTATAGCAGCTTTATAAATAATTGCCAAGACTTGGAAGCAACCAAAATATCTTTCAGTAAGTAAATGGCTAAATTGTTGTACAGCATGACAGTGGAGTATGATTCTGTGCTAAAAGATCTGTCAAATCATGAGAAGACATAGATAAACCCTAAGTGCACAGCACTAGGTGACAGAAGCCCATCTGAATGGGGTGCATGCTGTACAATTCCAACTCTATGACATTCTGGAAAAGGTAAAACCATGGGGTCATTGAAAGGATTAGTGGTCATCAGCGTTTAATGGGGAGGAAGGATGAATTGGTAGAGCATAAAGGATCTTTAGGGTAATGAAACTACATCTTCTGTAGGACTCTAAAATGGTGACTACATCTGTCGATACCCTTAGAATGTGCAGTGGTATGAGTGGACCTTGATGTAAACTATGGACTTTGGGTATACTGCTGTGTTGGTGTAAGTTCATTGATTGCAGCAGATGCACCACTGTGTGTCGATAGTGAGGGAGGCTGTGCTTGCATGGAGGTGAAAGGCATATTGGAACTATTGGTATGTTCCGCTCAATGTTGCAATAAACCTAAATCTGTTCTAAACTTTATCAGTCAGAAAGAAAGAAAAAAAAAAAAACCTGAAAACACCCCCAAACCTGACATTTAGTTTCTTGAAAATAATTCAACAGTTTTGACAGAGCACAGACATATAGAGCATCTAAGAGATTTGGTTCTAGTTTAAGTTCTGATGTATCACTAACACTTGGGTAAATGAGTGACTGAGGTTCTTGAAGGGTGGTCTCTGGACCAGCAACAGCAGTACCACTAAGACCACTTGAGTATTTATTAGAAATAAGCATTTTCAGAGCTCATCCCAGACCTACTGAAACTCTGAAAGAGGAGCTGCTATGGTTCAAATGTTGGTTGAATGTATGGTTCAATTCATGTTGAAGCTTCTTCCCCAGGACAGCAATATTAAGAGGTTGGGTCTTAAGAGGCAATTAGGCAACAAGGGCTCCATCTTGGTCGACAGGATTAACACTTTATAAAATGAGGGAACTTGCTTGACTTCCTTTTGCCCTTGTATCTCTCCTGCCATGTGAGGACACAACAATGAGGGACCGACCATCATAGAAGCAGAGAACAGTCCTCACCAGACACAGATGTCGCTGGTGGCTCCTTCTTAGTTTTCCCAGCCACCAGAGCTGTAAAGAATAATGTTCTGTTTTTATAAATTTCCCAGTCTTAGGTATTTTGTTGTAATAGCAGGAAGAGACTGAGACAAGGCCCCAATGATCTGTTTTAGCACAAGCCCTCCAGGTGATTCTCATGTGCAGAGATGTTTGAGACCTATTAAGTTCAGCCTTCTCATCTTAAAAATT